>NC_137011.1:6758035-6825535 GCF_032717465.1 Coenobita brevimanus | reverse complement strand
TTTGTCCCCATGGCTTCATTTGCGCGTCCTTCTTACAAGTTGTATCAAGCTCTCCTGGCCCCTATATAATGAGCTCAGTCTCTGCATCATTGCCACTTAGATCTGCTCCTCATTTTGTTCACATCTCTGTCCTCCCCTGTACAGATATTATTATTGTGAGTGCTCAAGAAATCTCCAAACATCTAGCAGCTGTGTGTAATTTGAGTATAACTGTTGTATTTTTTCTTGTACTGTGTAGCATAAGGTTAATTCTTAGGCCTAGTGAGGTTTTTGATTAATGTTGGGTTTTATGTCAGTCATTTTTGATAATAGTTTGTATCTGTAATAATTTATCTAGCATTAACTGAGCATTACCTGGTGTATTTTCATTTTATCAGGGCTGACTTAGATAAATTTACTCTCGCTAATTTCGTGTTAACAGAGGCTATTGCAGTTAACCATATATTTAACCTGTTTATTTGCCATTACATTATCCTTATGAGTCCTGAATGTTTTGTTGTTAGTTTGAGCATTAAACTTTAACTTGTAATTTTACCTAACTTTTTTGTTTTGAACCTGGAACTTTACGGGACAGTAGTGATTTTTAGTATTCTCACTTAAAGTGTACGTTATCTTTCTCTGTTCCGTAACATAAATTTGGCGACCTCATATCAGGATATTCAGGATATTATCATAAGGATATTGCTTGATATTTTGTGACTGTTACTTATTAATTATGTCTACTATTACTACACTTGATGAAGCCAAAGATTTTTTGTCAAATGTGCAAACAGTGTGTGATGTAGAAAACAGAACAAAGAATGAACTTAAGCTTGTTGCTCAACAATTGGGAATTGTTGTTCGCTCTCATCATTCTAAAGATCAGATTGTTGACATGATTAATGAAAGCTTGTTTAATGTAACTCCTCTAAATGAGCAAACGCAGATTGAATTAGCTAAGTTACAGCTAGCCCTGCAGGAGGCCCGTGCTAGGGAGGCTGAGGCACAAGTTGAAATTGCTAGGATTCAGGCAGACCATGAGTATCGCATGAAACAAGGTGGAACTGGATCATCTAGCTCTGATGATTTTGATGTGGCTAAAAATGTTAAACTTGTCCCTCCTTTTAATGAATCTCATTTAACAAAGTATTTTCAGTTGTTTGAGAGGGTAGCTACAGGTTATAATTGGCCCAAAAAGTATTGGCCAATCCTCCATCAAACTGTTCTCACCGGTAAAGCTCAAGTAACTTATGCATCTTTTTCCCTCAGGATCAATCTGATAATTATGATGTAGTGAAGAGCTTGATTCTTAAGGCCTATGAGCTTGTTCCTGAAGCCTATAGAGTAAAATTTAGGACAACTTACAAGCAAGATAAGCAATCTCATGTTGAGTATGCAAAAATCAAAGAAGATCTGTTAGAGCAGTGGTTAAATTCTAAGAATGTGGATTCTGATTTTGATAAATTTAAGCAGATGATTTTGCTGGAGGACTTCAAAAGGTGTATTTATAAAGATGTAAGCCTATATCTTGATGAGAAAAGAATAGATAATTTGTCTGATGCTGCTGTTTTAGCTGATGAATATGTTCTCACTCACAAGAGATATTCTAAAGAAAAAGGGAAAGCTGAGAGTAAGTACGTTGCCTCTACTCAGAGTACAGGTAACAGGAAAGAGAATAAAGATGATGTTTCTCAGGAAGTAAATACCAGCTTCACCTCTAGATTTCAGAAAAGTAAATGTACTTATTGTAGTAAGCTTGGTCATACTACGGAGAGATGTTTCAGGAGACAGCGTGATGTGAACAAAAAGGAGTCTTTAAATGTTCAGTCAATTGGTCTAGTGTCCACTCTTGAGAGTTCCCAGAATTCTTTAACTGAGTTAACTGAACCTGCTTTGAGGGGTAACTTAAATTCTCATGATGGAGCTCCTCTTTGAAGCAGTAACGTGGGTGACACTCTCAAGAGTTCATGTGCTAATTTCCTGTCTGATGGTTTTGTCAGTCCTCTGGACAGTAATGACAGGAAATCAGTTCAAATATATCGTGATACAGGTGCTTGCCAATCCCTTATGCTGACCAGTGTTCTAGGCTCTAATGTTAATTCCTCTGATGAAACTGTAATCTTACAAGGTGTAGGGAATAATTACTTCTCTGTCCCTCTGTGCAGAGTGAATTTAGAGTCTGGTTTTGTTAATGGTTCCGTTATGGTTGGGTTGGCTGAGACACTCCCAATGTCAGGTGTAACTTTCTTACTTGGAAATGATATTGGTGGAAGTCAAGTGTGTCCAGCTCCTCAGTTGTCTAGTGAGCCAGTGGCTGCGGCCCAGGATTGTGATGTCCCTGATGTGTTCCCTGCATGTGCTGTCACTAGGGTTAAGTCTAAAGTTACTGGTGATTTAGAGGATAATGATGATGATGATGTTATCCTAGCTGACACTTTTCTTGCTAATTTGGACCACTCACCAGATGAGGCAGTACCCCGTAGTGTTGATAATTTGTCTCGTCAAGAATTGGTTGAGTTGCAGGTTGCTGACCCTGAGTTGAAAGGTCTAGCTAACTCTGCTTACAGTGAAGAAGAGTCAGCCGGTGCTTCTACTTGTTATTATGTAAAGTCAGGAGTACTTATGAGGAAGTGGAGACCCCCAACAGCATCAGCCGACTGTGAATGGGAGGTTGTACATCAAGTTGTCATCCCTCGTGTTTGTAGGCAGGATATCATTAGAGTGGCTCATGATTCCAGTTTGGCAGGACACCTTGCAGTGAGGAAGTCTGTGGCACGCATTTTGAAACACTTCTACTGGGCAGGTATCTTCAGGGATGTTTCCTGGTATTGTAAGTCTTGTCACACCTGTCAAGTTGTGGGGAAGTGTAATCAGACCAAAAAGGTTGCACCTCTAGTTCCCATTCCTCCTTTTGAGGTGCCTTTCACCCGTGTGTTGGTGGATATTGTGGGCCCTCTTCCTAAGACTTCTTCAGGATTTTCTTATGTGTTGACCCTGATTGATATGGCTACTCGTTATCCTGAAGCCATTCCACTTAGAAATATCTCAGCAAAGAACGTGGTTAAGGAAATGCTAGGGTTCTTCACAAAGTTTGGTCTGCCCAAGGAGGTACAGTCAGACCGAGGAAGTAATTTCATGTCAAATGTTTTCAAGCAGTCTCTGAAAGAGTTGGGCATCACCCAGATCACGTCTTCAGCTTACCATCCCCAGACCCAAGGAGCATTGGAGAGATATCATCAAACACTCAAATCGATGCTCAAGAAATACTGTTTGGAACATCAGAAAGACTGGGACAAAGGTCTTCCATTTGTTGCATTTGCCGCAAGAGAATCTCCAAATGAATCACTGGGCTTCTCACCTTTTGAACTACTGTTTGGCCATGAAGTAAGAGGACCCCTTAAGTTACTCAAGGAATGCTGGCTGTCGGAGGAAGATGACGTCAACCTGCTGGAGTATGTGATGAAGTTCAAAGAACGGCTGTCCACTGCTTTACAGCTGGCGAGAGAGAATTTAGGAGCTGCTCAGGAGAAGATGAAGACTTGGTATGATAAGAAGTCCAGGTTACGCCACTTTCAGCCAGGAGATCAGGTTTTGATTCTGCTACCAGTTCATGGGCAACCTCTTCAAACCAAGTTTAGTGGCCCTTATTTCGTGGAGAAGAAACTCAGTGATGTCAACTATGTCATCGCCACACCAGATCGTAGAAAGAGCAAGCAATTATGTCACATCAACATGCTAAAGTTATATCACAGGCGGGACGAAAATAATCCAGTCTGCACTGCAGCTGTTCCACCCGAGTCTACAAGTGAAGTTCTCCCATGCAGCATCAGCCTGAGTGATAGTTTGGGGAAGAATCCTGATATCATGAATGATCTCCAGACTAAGCTTTCTCATCTACCTTCCAAGGAAAGGCAGGAGTTTTTGGCATTACTGCAGGAGTGCCCGCAAGTGTTCCGTGCTACTCCAGGAAGAACCACTGTGTTGATGCATGATGTCGATGTTGGAGACGCAAAGCCAATTAAATTGCCTCCTTACCGTGTGGACCCAGTGAAAGTTCCTCTCATCCAGAAGGAGCTTGGCTACCTGTTGGACCACAAGATGATCGAGCCCTGTCAGAGCGAGTGGAGTTCTCCTGTCACTCTAGTCCCTAAGCCAGGTGGGTCGCAGCGGCTTTGCATCGACTACAGACGTGTTAATCAGATAACCAAAACAGACACTTACCCTCTCCCTCGCGTGGAAGATTGCATAGACAAGATTGGAAAGGCTAGGTACATAAGTAAGTTTGATTTGTTAAAGGGATACTGGCAAGTACCTATGACTGAACGTGCAAGGGAGATCTCATGTTTTGTAACATTAGGAAAGACCTTTGCATGGTCTGTAATGCCATATACAGATTGTTTTAGAGTAATAAGAAATTTCCTTTGTAAATTTCTTTTTTCTTTGTGGGGAGGTGTTACATAGCCTATGATTTCATCATCCTTTGTGTAATTTTAACGCACAGTTGCTGCATGTTTGATCACGAGCGTGTTCTGCCTCAGTTCCCCCCTTCTACCGTTATAGTAGAGTAAGTCGTTCTCTCTGTTATTCAGAGCGGGATTTTCAGCTTTTTGTCCCCATGGCTTCATTTGCGCGTCCTTCTTACAAGTTGCATCAAGCTCTCCTGGCCCCTATATAATGAGCTCAGTCTCTGCATCATTGCCACTTAGATCTGCTCCTCATTTTGTTCACATCTCTGTCCTCCCCTGTACAGATATTATTATTGTGAGTGCTCAAGAAATCTCCAAACATCTAGCAGCTGTGTGTAATTTGAGTATAACTGTTGTATTTTTTCTTGTACTGTGTAGCATAAGGCTAATTTTTAGGCCTAGTGAGGTTTTTGATTAATGTTGGGTTTTATGTCAGTCATTTTTGATAATAGTTTGTATCTGTAATAATTTATCTAGCATTGACTGAGCATTACCTGGTGTATTTTCATTTTATCAGGGCTGACTTAGATAAATTTACTCTCGCTAATTTCGTGTTAACAGAGGCTATTGCAGTTAACCATATATTTAACCTGTTTATTTGCCATTACATTATCCTTATGAGTCCTGAATGTTTTGTTGTTAGTTTGAGCATTAAACTTTAACTTGTAATTTTACCTAACTCTTTTGTTTTGAGCCTGGAACTTTACGGGACAGTAGTGATTTTTAGTATTTTCACTTAAAGTGTACGTTATCTTTCTCTTTTCCGTAACAACATATACACACATACTCACACACAGGCTCCTTAAGCTTTCCATCCATGAGGAACACACGTGACACACCCCTGCTACACCAGATTTTAGGAAAGAGAGTTTAGAAGGAGACAAGCGACCCTAGAGAGAGAGGTCGAGACGGAGATTAGCCTTAGAACAGAGAGAGAGAGAGAGATAGCGAGACAGGGAGGTAGCTACCCGGGACTTATACTCGTTCCGTGTGAGAGACCTGTTTAATATTTCCAAGACAAATAAAAATAGTCCCATACTATTCTTTACCTCTCCTGTCACTACATGACGTTTGGTGGGGAAGCTACTACAAGATATAAAAGCCGCTCGACCACAAGTCTAAAATATACATCTCTACAAGTAACTACAAAGTCTTTATGACATTTGGTAGCAGCGAACGTATACGAACCTCGTCTACGAATCAACATTAAATTCCTACAAAATATCAAGATTGAAAACAACCAACAACATCAGCTCCTGACAGTATTCTCTCCATCCAGCCCCCTCCGTCTCCCAGATCATTATGCTGATGCAGAGGTCAAGAGATCACTCGACGCCTTGCAAGTAGCTTAACGACAAACCAGTAAATCTGCGGACATCGTCTCCGAATTAAAAGCAAATTTCTACAAAAGCAACCGAGACTACAAGATTAGCTTCAGTTCTACATTGAATCCTACAAAATATAGCCTACAGTGCAAATAGTCTACAAGTCTACGACGAATCAGCGAACTACAGCCATCTACAATCAACTACAATTAACAACTCTACGTCGTCTGTATAATCTTCTACACGCACCTACAAGTAGCGGCAGTCTTCATCCCACAACGAGTAAATCACTAGAGAAAAGGACCGAGAAAACATCGACATAGAAAAACGGAACAAACAAACGAAGAGTGAGACACGACTCACAACTCATCTTACTCACTCGTCTTCACTCAAGTTACTCATCGCTACTCATTCACTCACCACAGCTACCAGTGTGGGAAGTCGACGTCACCATGTGCTGAGATGACATCACAACGCGAGTCTGCCATGCCAAGCAACGTGTGACTGACACCAGGCACTTCTCACCCACTACTCATTACTCATTATTCACATAGCTCCTACTCATACTCACTTATTTTCACAGTTAAGTTGGAAATTCGACGTTCTATGCTGAGGTTTGCCTGGGACAGCCGTTAACCACTACAAATACCAGGCCATGGAGTTTCCTGAGTAATATCGTCCATCAACACACCACTAGAATTATCAAGAGATCTTC
Organism: Coenobita brevimanus; assembly: GCF_032717465.1. Classification (NCBI taxonomy): domain Eukaryota; kingdom Metazoa; phylum Arthropoda; class Malacostraca; order Decapoda; family Coenobitidae; genus Coenobita; species Coenobita brevimanus. Next base: position 6,819,050 of record NC_137011.1, on the reverse strand, counting down.
AATCAAACCTGTATTTTCTTCCGAGATCGACTTTTGTATCGACACACCTCTACGATCTGTATCAAGTGGGTAAAATTATACTTGCTCATTTCTTCTCAGTGCTAAAATTAGCTATATTCAACTTATTTACTCATCTAGTTTGCTAGGACATAAATAAACAAGAGGCGTATTTCTTAACATCATATCTTAATGACAGGAATATTTTCGCCACCACCCACGTTAATACCAGATGATACACAAATTGCCACAACATCAGACTCACAATTAAGAGACAGCCCACCCATTGTACAACCCTCACCACACGCTAAAGATAAAGAAACAAATACGGGAGTTTCGGATGATGAGTGGGAAACCCCTTCAGACATAGAGAGTGTCGACTTTGCAGCTGCCTTGCATACGTATGCCAATATACTTAACAGGGTTTACCGGTCCGGTCATACATATTCCACCATTCCCTCACATAACGATAAACTCGTACAAGTTGAATTAACAGGGCAATCATTAAAAATGAATCAAGAAACAAATACTGCTGATCTAAAAACCACACCTCACGTTTTTGTGTATCACGAGGATAAGACTGCCCCAAAATTCTCTGGCACAAAGATCGCATTGATGTCATTTCATCAATCAGTCAGTGCGAACAAATGTTCATCAAGCGCCACATACTAGATGAACAAGAGAAAATTGCTATTTTTTCATCTTGCATAAGCCAGGAAAGATGTCCAGCAAGCAATTTATTGCGCTCCGATAAGCTACATCGTGCTAGGACATATGATGAATTTAAAACTGAATTTCTGAAGAAATTTTCTGGAGGTATGAACTTCTTGCCAGGTATAATTCCAGAATTACATAAAATTGTAGATCTTGTAAGGGAGCACACTACAAACCATGTGCTCAGTGAAATAACTGCTGATGTCTCCACAATCAAGAGAACCCTATTAGCTACTCTGGAGAATTCTAAGTGGATAACAGATGATGGAAAGATGTCCCCAGACCTCGTCGTGGACATCATTGGTTATGTAGCTGCCTTGTGTAAATTACCTGATAGGACCCTTAAGATCGCCAAAACGATCGCGTACACCCCAGGAATGTGCTTACTAGACTTAATGAACGAGGTAGAGATGCAGTGCAGTAAAGCAGGTGTGGTCGACACACATGCACATTCTGGTAGAATCAGGGTACCTGAGACAGTATCAGCTGTGAAAACATCTACACCGACCCCAAACAGAGAACAAAATCGATCGCGACCAGAAATGAGGCAGCCCAAACAAACAAAGACGCCTAGAAATCGTTCCCACACTCCTTCCTACAGGCAGTTTCATAAGTTTTCGCGCAGCCCTAGCAGGTCTCGCGCCATAAACAACACTTCTTATGGGAAATCACCTCGTAGGTCACAGTCAAGGGATAGGTCCATTCTGTGTCATTACTGTGCAAAACCAGGACACACAAGGTATGAATACTTTATCAAGGCAAAAGAGGATAATCAAAAGACACAAGGATTTGGTCCTTACTGTAGGCATCATAGATACCAAGGGCACTGGACTAGTGATTGCAAAACAGTAGAAAAAATTGTGTCTATGTTCAAATCGGGGGAAGACCAAGTCATGACAAAAAACGAACAAACGTAAAGAAGAACAAGGTTAAACTTCACATAGGAGGCATGTTGGGAAATGAGTGTATCTTGATACCAGCGGTATGTGAGGATCAAAACGTTTCCTTATTTTTAGATACAGGCTCTCCAGTGAACTTAATAACACATGAAGAACTAAACAGAATTCTTAAAAATAAAAAGAAAGTAACTTTTCTGGATGAAGCTGATTTAGAATTATACACAGTAGATGGTCAAGAGATTACAGTAAAAGGTATGATAAGATTAAATCTCAGTTTCACAGAAACTACAAGACCATTCTCTGCATTGTTCTATATCGTTGAAAACTTAGCAATTAAAGCTCATATGTTACTGGGCTTAAGATCCATGAGAACTGAGAACATAACTATACTCCCACAAATGAATGGAATAGACTTTGATAATGAATTCATAGAGGAAATACTTTCAGAGCCCTCACCGATTGGTAGAAGAGAGCCAAAAAGAATTGGTAATATTAAAGGCTTAAACAAACATACACAAACAGATGAGTGTATAGATCCACTTACACCAGCAACCCCATCCTCCAAAATTAGTGACCCAGATAACAGTACTGATTTATCAATTTTTCCAGCCCATCTCACTAATGATTTGGTTATACCACCTAATTCATACATGAAGGTTACCATAAAGAGCAAATTACGGAATAGTACTGTTCTTGTCTTAGAAGAATTATGTAAAGGGATTGTCAGTAGAAAACGCATTATGTCATACGAACGACGAAGGGCTAACTCAGATATTCATTATTAATTACATGAATGGGGAAGTTCAGTTGAAGAAAGGAACTTGCATAGTTAATATTGAAAAATGTTTCGCCCCTGTGAAGGAAATAAATATTGGTGGAGTAACAAGTGAGATAAAATCTACGGATAGAGAAAGAATAAAAGAGAATTTAATTCACTCAGGTGAATTTGACGAAGAAAATGATTTGTTAACCCTGCTGGAAACACACAGGGACACCGTAGCATTGCCCGGAGAACAATTAGGGTGTACTAACTTGATTAATCACATGATTAATGTGCACCCAGAAACACCACCAATTTTCGTACCAGCTTATCGCATACCACACTCCCAACGTACACTTGCAAATCAGTATGTCGATGAAATGTTAAAGCTTGGAATTATTGAGCCTTCAGTTTCTCCGTGGAACGCTCCCCTTTTCTTTGTGCCCAAACGAAATGGAGAAATGCGTGCGGTAGTAGATTACCGTAAACTAAATAATCACACAATACCAGACAGATTTCCCATGCCATTGCTAAGTGATGTTCTACAGAATATTGGTCCTGAGAATAATATATTCTCGACCATCGATCTCCTAAACGGATACTATCAGATTCCGGTATCTCAGGAGTCACGTAAATACACTGCCTTTTCAACAAACAGAGGCCATTATCAATATACAAGAATGCCAACGGGACTGAGGACAGCCCCAGGTACGTTCCAGCGTCTTATGAATTACGTATTGTCCGGAATTTTAGGACAAGGAATATTTGTTTATCTTGACGATATTATTATCGCAACGAAGAATATTAAGGATCATCTCAGGAAATTAGACTTACTCTTACAAAAGCTTAGTGATGCTGGATTAAAAATTAAACTTTCTAAATGCAAATTTTGTTTTAAGGAAATAAATTTCTTAGGCCACAAATTAAGTTCTGATGGTATTCACACCACTGATGACAAAATACAGGCAGTGAGAGATTTTCCTGAACCCACTACGACTGACGAAGTTAGACAATTTTTAGGTCTGGCTGGGTACTATAGGTCATTCGTACCACAGTTCTCTCATATAGCCTTCCCTCTATTCCAACTACTCAAAAAAGATGCTGTATTCCAATGGGAAGAAGAACAAAAAAGGGCATTTAACAATCTAAAAATTAAACTAACAAATGCACCTTGTTTAGCATATCCGAATTACACGAAATCATTTCTTATTTGTACAGACGCATCAGTTAAAGGATTAGGGGCTGTACTGATGCAGGAAGATAAAAGAGGAAAGAATCAACCAATTGCATTTGCCAGCAGACAAACAAGAGGTGCGGAGAAAAATTATTGCACTACAGACTTAGAGGCACTTGCAGTGATTTTTGCATTACAAAAGTTTCGAGATTTGGTATATGGTTACGAAATCCACTTATTCACCGACCATAAACCACTGGTAGGTATGTTTAAAGAAAAACTCCTTTCTGGGAGGAGAGCAAGATGGAAATGTACTGTACAGTTGAAAACTACAATGTACAAATTCATTATATACAAGGTAAAATGAACATAGTAGCTGACGCATTGTCTAGGAACCCGAACACAATTCAGGTCGCGGCGTTAGATCTCAAAGGAAATATCCCAAACCACGAGGATATCGCAAAGGCACAAAGACTTGACCCAGTATGGTCAAAAGTAATATACAAGTTAGAAAGTGGAGATGACATACAATTACCCAAACTTCATGTCCCACTTGAACAATTCACAATAGTCAATAATACATTATACAAAATTAACTCTAAACAACCAAAACGCCAAAGAAATACTAACCAGTTGGTAGTACCTAATGACATGATACCCCAAGTATTACGAATGATACACGACAGTCCACATGCAGGACATCCTGGAAAGGATAAGACATTCAACCAAGCCCAGCTATTTTATTACTGGCCTTCATTACGAAGAGATATAAACAATCATATAGACAGATGCGAATCATGTGCGAAACACAAAGGATACCCAATCACACCTGCACCGATGGGTAATTACCCTGTACTACATTAACCATGGGACGTTGTCGCTGTTGATTTACTCAAGATGCCATTATCATACAATAATAACCTATACTTATTCGTAGCAACGGATCATTTTTCCCGTTATGTCATTTTAGCTCCAATTAAAGATAAGACAGCAGAGACCGTTGCAAAGGCAATAACAGATAATGTAATATGTCGCTTTACTACCCCAAAGGTATTAATATGTGATAATGGAGGAGAATTTAATTCTGAGATCTTACAAGAAATATGTAACCAATACAACATCAAAAGGGTTAACGTATTGGCCTATCACCCAGCATCGAATGGGTTGGTAGAGAGACAAAATAAAAAGGTATTAGATGTGCTACGACACATTCTCAGTGAAAATTATGCAAGCTGGGATGATTGGATTCCCAGAGTAGAGGCCTCCATTAATGGGTCTATAAATAAATCCATTGGTGACACACCACATTTCATTATATATGGCACAGATAAAAAATTACCATATGAGCTCCTAGAAGGTGACAGCATGCCTATATACAATTACGATGATTACTCTAAACTCCGTTTACGTGAATTCGAGGACATTCACAAAAGAGTGAAAAAACAATTAACGATGTCCAAGGAAGAAATGACGGAGGCATTTAACAAGAAGGCAAAAGATTCACCTATCAGCTTAGGAGACATTGTTTACGGTATCATTCATACGAGAGACAATAAATTATCCCCTAAATTTGAGGGCCCATACAGAGTAATTAACATAAAAGCAAACAAAGTTTTAATTAAGTCACTTTCAAGTGGCGAGGAAAAACAAGTTCTTATTGATCATTTAAAACGAGTTTCAAGGGAATTATCACATAATTATTCAGCCTCGGATACAACCGATCAGGTGAACGTACCTCAAGAAACCAAGCAAGAACACAACAATGATTACAAAAAGAATTTAAGGTCATATACCAAACAATCGAACATAGGTGCAACTATTCCAATGAAATCTACAGTACATCATTTACGAGAATTAAATATCGATTTAAACTCCTTCTATAAATGAAATAACAGCCAACCGTAACGCACATCATCACTATCATCAACCACAGCTTTATAGGAAATTAATAGATTTTTTTTTTTCGGTAGGTTACGATGAAGGGACTTATGCTATGGATTCTCCTATACATAGTAAGAGTATATGCGCACCTAGACCCCAAGCATATAGTACGACAAGGATGCCTCATAGCTCCAACGGCCACGACTACAATCGTCAAGGACGTCATGAGTACTGAAATAAGTCTAGATTACTTGTATGACTTACCTACTTATCTAGAAAGACTTGCGACGCCGATGCGAACTCTGGACTTCAAGATAGGGAATTATGTTTCACAAGCACATAACACCAAGGAAGTGGATGAAATGGTGAAGTTAGCGAAATGGAAACTAGAACAGGCGAAGTCAACTATGCTCGTCATGATCCAAGATCTCCCATCTTATGGAACGGAGGTACTGAGCGACAGGAACAATATCACACGTACTCGCCAAAAGCGCGGTTTGTTTGATCTGGGCGGCGCAGTTCTTGGGAACATCTTTGGATTGGCTACAGAGGATGACCTTAAAGAAATAAACAACAAATTTAATAAGATAGCTCAGGTACTAACATACCAGGATAAATTCATCACAGGACAGAACTCAGCAATGAAGACAATTGTGAAAAATCTGAAACAAGCAGAAAACGTAGCTCTCGAGAGTGTAGATAAAATAAATGAATTAGAGGGCAACGTTACTCTTTTCCAGCACTTCTCCATCATCACAGAACATATTGACACGATTCTACTACAATTAGAGAACACTAGAGATCGTTTCAGGGCACTTATGCAAGGAATTTCGAATGCTGGTGATGGCAAGATCACAAATGACTTACTCCCAGTTCATGAGCTACGTCAGATAGTTAGTCAAGGCATACATAAACATAAATTGAAGCCATTGTTCCGCAGTAGGGAATTTATGCAATATTACCCGTACTTAGAAGCAACACTAACACCAACATCAGTGATAGTTCATGTACCATTCATCACTGAAGACCTGTTCACAGTATACCAAATACACCCCTTCCCCTATAAAAATAACAACACTTTGGTCATCATCAACATCAACACAGACACCGAACTCATCATGGTCTCCAAGAGACGAGACACTGTCACTTTCGCAAGTGAGTCAACGATTGAGCGAAAGTGCCGCACATCCTTACATGCTGTTCATCTTTGTCCTGCGTACATTTTCACGTTTCAGCCTACTGATACAGTCCCTTGTGAAATGGCTATCATCAGCAATAACAATATTCATCATCATTGCAACTTCACTTTTGCTCCAGATAAACTTGTACACCATCAACGCATTGGACACTCACAGTTTTTTTATTTCCCTCATAACACATCAGTTTACATATTCTGTCCAGATATACCACCATCTCATACATCAGCCTCAGGATTATACATAGCACAAGACTACTGTGCGGTATTTACACCATCCATGTCTACTTTTTCCACCATCAATCACTACGCCATTATCAACCATACACACAAACATTTCCACCCACTGCCTGATATGAACTTAAACATGAGCACAAGTATTAAGCTGACTTCACCTAAGTTTGAAACTATGCAGCTGATCAATGAAACAATGAAGCCCTGGGAAGATTTGAGTTTGAGTATGTTCAACCCATATTATGTGTATAGCCAAGCACCTTCTGTCTTTATAATCGTCTGCATTGTAGTTGCAGTACTGCTGTTCGCAATGCACAGAATGCATGCAAGAATTGCTAATTTGGAGTCATTATTTAGTGGGGGGAGAGTTAACATCACAGTTAACCACCCTGAATGAAGTGTATATATTTTGTATATAGTATTAATTATATATATAAACAAAAAAAAATAATAATAATAATAATACAAAGAAGAATGACCCATATATGACAGACCAGTACCATTATCTTTGAATGAAATATTAATAACTCTTACAATAATCTTAATTTTAAACTATTTTTATTCTTGCATGTATGCATTTCACTATAATATCCCAAGTACATACTGTATTACAGTTAAATAATTTACTTTAATGCATTTATTCAAATATGTATACAACTTATTTAAAATGTAATATTACTGAATAATCACTATTTACTATGAATAATATATGTATACAATATTCATACAATTATGTTACTTTACAATATTATGTATTTCACTTAATTAACTTATAAGTTCATTATAATATGTATGTAGTATGTATTAATATGTTATAACTATTAAATGTCGATGGTACGCCATTTTCGCACGGCCGAGCAAATGTAGGACTACATAATAGATAGATAGATAAATAGATAGATAGAGAGACAGATAGAAGCAGGGAGTCAGATGATGAGAAGGTGTTGTGTCTGCGAGAATCGAGCAGTGCTAAACATGCTTACACACTCTTAACACTGAGGAAAGCTGACGACAGCGGCCAGTAAGGAGATGATGCAGTTAGCTGTCAGCAGTCCTCTCGTGAACAAAGATCTGGTAACCATGCACACACATATACACACATACTCACACACAGGCTCCTTAAGCTTTCCATCCATGAGGAACACACGTGACACACCCCTGCTACACCAGATTTTAGGAAAGAAAGTTTAGAAGGAGACAAGCGACCCTAGAGAGAGGTCGAGACGGAGATTAGCCTTAGAACAGAGAGAGAGAGAGAGAGAGAGAGACAGGGAGGTAGCTACCCGGGACTTATACTCGTTCCGTGTGAGAGACCTGTTTAATATTTCCAAGACAAATAAAAATAGTCCCATACTATTCTTTACCTATCCTGTCACTACATGACATTTGGTGGGGAAGCTACTACAAGATATAAAAGCCGCTCGACCACAAGTCTAAAATATACATCTCTACAAGTAACTACAAAGTCTTTATGACAGAGAGAAGGAGCATAGATTTAGGAGTGACGTACTGAGGGAAGAAAACAAGAAGTAAACGAGGAGGAGGAGAACGAGGACGAAGAGGAGGACGAAGAAGAACAACAACAAAAACAAAAATAAGAAAACAAGAAGAAAACTGCAATGTTGAAATCAGCCCACAATCTTTCTTGGGATGACTGAGGGAATGAGGGAGTGACGCGAGAAGAAGAAGAAGAAGAAGAAGGAGGAGGAGAAAGAGGAGGAGGAGGAGGAGGAGGAGGAGGGGGTGGAGGAGGAGGAGGAGGAGGAGGAGGAGAGTAAGAAGAACAAGAAAAAGAGGAAAACGGCAGTGTTAAAATTAGAACACAATCTTTTCTGGGGTGACTAAGGGAGTGAGAGACGCGAGGAAGAAGAGAAGGAAAATGAAGACGAAGAACAAGAAGAAGGAAAAGAAGAAGACGAAGAACAATAACACGAAAACAGCAGTGTTAAAATTAGAGCACAGTCTTTCTTCAGGTGACTGGCTGAGGGAGTGAGGGCCCCATGACTTTAATTAACAAGATGAGAAATGAAAAATACCTGGGCTGCAAGGAGGGCTGTGTGTGTTTGTTTTGCTTCATGCCGCCCAGGTACGAGACGCCCAGGTAAACCAAAAGAAAAGCAGCGTTTTTATTTAACCCAGAGTAAAACATACGAAGAGCAGTGTTTTTATTTACACCCAGAGGAAAACAAATGAAGAGCTGTGTTTTTATTTTTGCTTTTTAGGCAGTGTCATGTAAAGTACTTTTTTTTTTGGCGGAATACGAGGCCGAAGACGTAGCTACCGTGATGAACCCGTTTGTGTGTGTGTGTGTGTGTGTGTGTGTGTGTGTGTGTGTGTGTGTTATTGTTATATCGGTTGTGTATGAATGAATGAATGGATGTGTGAATATAAGTATCAGTCTGTGTGTGTACTGTATGTATATCTTTGGATGTATGGATGGCTGTGTCAGTCTGTGTATGTATGTATGTATATACGTATGTATGCATCAGTCTGTGTATGTATGTATGTATCAGCCATTGTATGTATGCATGTATATATTTATGTATGTATGTATGTATCAGTCTGTATATATGCATGCATGATAATATGTATGTATGAATGTAAAGAATTTCATGCACGCCTGATGAGATTTTGAACATACTTTTGTCGGGATGGGAAGAGGGTTGGGTGCGGCGTATCTATGTTTCCCAAGGAATTTTGACTTAGACTCGTATTCTAGGGCGATTAAGGAAGCTCGCTAACAAATTTTCCTTATCGATTGATTGTGGGATACCGGTGGCTAATATCGTTTTGTACGTTATTTATGCAGAGTGTGGTGATATTAAAATGATTTATGTAACACGGAGAAGGACGGCAAGGTGTGCTACTCAAAATAAATCGCTTAGGAAAAGGTGTTAGGGAGCTTCCTTAACCGACGAGAATACACACCTTACGCACATTTTGTCAGAGTTACAGGAAGCTCCCTAACAAGCCTTACTTACCGATTTATTTTTGGAATTACTATTCTGGAGCTCATTTTGAATTTAAAAAAAAAGTGTAATAACATGAATCTAATGCCAGTATTATCGTCTGTTAAGGAAGCTCCCTAACACTTCATCCTTAGCGATTTAGTTTGCATACATCTTATTATCCTCTTCTGTATTACTTAAATCATTGTAAAGGCGCCATAATATGCATGAATAATGTATAAATGGATAATAGCTAGTTGGATCGAAAAATAAATGAATCGCTAAGGAAGAGGTGCAAGGGAGCTTCCGTTAGAGAGAGAGAGAGAGAGAGAGAGAGAGAGAGAGAGAGAGAGAGAGACGAGGGCACACGAGGCAGAGAAAGACATCCCCAGAGAGAGAGAGAGAGAGAGAGAGAGAGAGAGAACAACAACATCAACAACAAAAATGGGAGATGAGACAGAAAAGGATATCCTCAAAGGGAGACACGGAAAGAGAAAAACAAAATGAGAGAGAGAGAGAGAGAGAGAGAGAGAGAGAGAGAGAGAGAGAGAGAGAGAGAGAGAGAGAATGATCCTCACCTCCTGACTCCTACTCGGTAATGGGTTTTTTCAATTAACTTTGGCGTAATGGGTATTGGGTGAGGAGGCCCCAAGGTGTCCAATGGTTGAGGCCTTGATTAGTTGCTGAGAGAGAGAGAGAGAGAGAGAGAGAGAGAGAGAGAGAGAGAGAAAGAGAGACGGGGACACACGAGGCAGAGAAAGACATACCCAGAGAGACATGCAGAGAGAGAGAGAGAGAGAGAGAGAGAGAGAGAGAGAGAGGGGAGGGGGAGGGAGGCTAAGTAGGTTTAGGGATCACACAGACTTGAGTATTTGTTTTTTTTAAGGAAGGACTTGCTCTCTAATTTTGGCCTAGAGAGAGAGAGAGAGAGAGAGAGAACGAGGGAAGGTATAAACTGAGGAAGAGGAAGGAAAAAAGAAAGCTCCAAAAAGAAAAAGAGAAACCGAGGGAAGATACAGGAGACAGGACGAAAGGAAGATGAAGAAAGGAAGGGAAAGGATGGAGATTGATTAAGAAATTAAGGGAGGTCGGGAAATGAAAAGGATGAGGAAGGAATGGAAGGAAGAAAGGGGAGGAAAGGAAAGAAGAAGGAGGGAGGGATGCAGGTGGAAGGAAGGAAGGATGACAGAGATAGGAGGAGGGATGAGGGAGGGAAAGAGAAAGGAGAGGAGGGGGAGAGAGGAAGGGAAAGGAAGGAAGGGGAGGAGAAATGAGTCAGATTGTTAAGGACTTAATTCAGCTACTGTGAGGAGGAGGAGGGGTGTGGCGAGGAGGAGAAGAGGGAAAGGAGAGAGGAAGGGAAGAAGAGGGAGACGAGGGAGGAGGAAGAAATAATGAGTGGGATAGGAAAGGTAGGAAGGGACAACGGATAAAGATGGAGGAAAGAAGGGAAAAAAGAGGCATGGAGTGGAAGGCAGTGAATGAAAAAAAAAATATATAAGAAAAGGAAGAAGTGGGAAGCTAAGGGAGGGGAGTGAGGGAAGGGAAGGGAGGGAAAGTTTGGGGTAGGTGGAGGGATCTGACAGGAAGGGAGAGCAAGGGAGATAGGCAGGGAGGCTGGGGAAGACATGATTGACAGGAAAGAAAGCAGAGGATAAAGAGAGAGGATATGGAAGTGGAGGAATGTGAGCCATAATGGAAAGGAGGAAGACAATGCAGAGGAAGGCAGAGAAGGAAAAGGAGTAAGGTAAGGGAAAGGAGGGGTTGGAGGAGGAGGAAGGAAGGGAAGTGAGACGAGGAGAGAAAGGAGGAGGAAGAGAAGGAATGGAGAGGAGAAAGGTAAGGGAAGAGAGGAGGACGGGTGAAGAGAGGGATGGTCAGTGTTTAATGCCTAGATTAGTTGCATAGAGTGGAAGGAGAGAGAGAGAGAGAGAGAGAGAGAGAGAGGGGGGAGGGGGGGAGTAAAAAGTGGAGGAGGGGAGGGAGATCGAGCCTACAAAGTGAAACAAGCAGGCATTCAAAGATAATAAACCTCCACCAATGCCAATAAAGTTAAAGATTTTTTACTGCAATTCCTCTTTCCTACCAGACGAATGCTTTTACGGTCTCACATAGGCAGTCAATTAATTATATGGTCTCAGTCTACCCTGTTACTGAATCTCAGAGATCGCATAACTCTACCGACGCCAATGAAATTTTTTACCAGTTTCTGCAACCGGATCCTGACCCACCTGAAAATATAACTCCTTCCTTGACACTTCCCACCTCCCCACCAGATTTAAATGAGATCCTATAGCAACTTTCTGAGATACCTTGTCCACAGACACACAGACAGACACTGATGAATACATATCCTTATCTTGCTTCACTGACGGAAATAACAAGAAAAGAATAATTAGGAATGCAAACAGTAGCAGAGCTGTTGGTCCTTTCAAGGCTGTTTGTTATTGCAGGCTCTGACTATAGTGGCCTGTGCTGGTGGTCAAAGTTATGAAAAACAGGTGGTGGCTGAATCGGTAGAGAGGCGGCCTGCAGTCGTGATGGACCCAGGTTCGAATCCAGGCTGGGGCAAGGAACAGTTTAAGGATATGAATTTCGTAAAAAGCAGACTTTCCAGATCTACCAGATGACCCGCCGACATATCATAAAAATATCCCCTCTAATTCCAATACAGCAGTCCTGTATGAGATAGCCCTAGCATGTATTCAATATGAACAGTGGGTGTTAGCACCGAAATGGTGACATGTGGAGGTGTAGGAGGACTACTGGGCCCTGGGGTAGGCTACTGCCCCCGAGATATAGGCCCTGAAGCCTTAGCCCAGAATGGACATATATATATATATATATATATATATATATATATATATATATATATATATATATATATATATATATATATATAATTTCCTGTGGCACCCTCGGGGATGCATAGGGCCTCGATGAACTCACACCACCACATCCTATCTTGTGCTAACTCCTCAAGATCTCCCCAACACTCATCTCCAGCTTCCCGTCTCATTGTCCTCACCCACGTCTCTTTTGGCCTTCCTCTACCTCTCCTACCAAGTGCCACCCACCTGGTGTGCCTCGTACTATTCCCTGTCTCCTATACACATGTCCTAGCCACTTCCATCGTGAGAACCTAACATATTCATCGACCGGCTGCACTCCTGTTATTTTTCTAATTCTACTATTTGGTATCCTTTCCCACCACTTAACTCCTAATATTCTTCTAAGTGCTTTGTTTTCAAACACCAAGAATTTATTTTCCATAGTCACTGTGCTGTACCAAGACTCGTGTCCATAGATTAAGATACTCCTAACCATTACCTTATAAAGTTTGATTTTTGTATGCACAGAAAAATTTTTATTATTCCAAATATTTTTAAGCATTCCCATTGCCTGATTAGCCTTCTTTAACCTTTCCTCGAATTCAGAGTTCAAAGAACCATCCTTGGCTACATAAGTACCTGAATATTTAAACCTATATATATATATATATATATATATATATATATATATATATGTGTGTGTGTGTGTGTGTGTGTGTGTGTGTGTGTGCATACTGTATATGTATTATGATAGCTAACTAGCTTGCAAAAACAAAATCTCTGTACAATTTGGACGTCAGGCAAATGGCGGCTAACAAAGAAATTTGACCAATTATGTTCTTTGATCTAGTTTTATAACAGCCCGGCTTACCCCTGGTAAAGCATAGAAGAAAAAATGACAATGAGATGATGCATGGTTGAGCGAAATAAAGTGAAAGAGATTATTAAAGAAGAAAAAAATTCATAAATATTTTTGGAATTACCTCCAGCAAAGCGAAAAACAGTAGAATAAAATGAAAGTAAATTAGTATAATAATTATAGTAAAATGTGCAATGATGCAAGAGAAAAACTAAACTATAATGCAGTTTAGTAAAGCAGAACAAAACTAAATACAATAAATAATAAACTCAAGCATAATCCTTGGAAATACTGCTGAATAAGACGTGTCAGAAAAAAAAATACTGGAATGGAGTAACATAAAACCGAAATGTAAGTCAGTTAAATATACAATATTATAGGATTGGAAAGCAAAAGAATGTAAGAGAGGGATTAACTCGTTCAATCCAAGAACTTACTTTTCCAGTTATTCTTGTTAACATCACATTATTTCTTAAATTTAAAGGAGAGTTTTAGGGCTGAAGTGGTGGGATCTCTCTCTCTCTCTCTCTCTCTCTCTCTCTCTCTCTCTCTCTCTCTCTCTCTCTCTCTCTCTCTCTCTCTCTCTCTCTCTTATAGGGAGGAACTTTCGGACTTTAAGCGTTTAGTTCCTTCTCTCTATATTTAATAATAATAATAATCTATCTATCAATCTATCTATTGCCAGACGCCTCAATCCCGTTCGGGGTGGCCACAAACAAATCGCCTCCACGTCGCCCTGTCCCCCGCCATTTCACTGCCCCGCTCCCAAACCACACACCCCTCTCTCATATACCTCTCCACCCCATCCCTCCATCTCATCCTCGGCCTCCCCCTCCTTCTTCCCCCCTCCGCTCTTTCTTTACCCCTGCACAATTGTTGACTCTATACAGGGGTTTTATCCGCCCCTGTGTGAAGTACAACTCTCATGTGTGGGGAGGCTCCCCACATACAGCTCTTCTCAATAGGGTGGAGTCAAAGGCTTTTCGTCTCATTAACTCTCCTCCTCTTACTGACTCCCTTCAACCTCTGTCTCTTCGCCGCACTGTTGCATCTTTATCTCTTTTCTATCGCTACTTTAATGGTCACTGCTCCTCTGAACTGTCTGCTTGCATTCCTCCACCTCTACGACGGGCGCGTAGCACCCGTCTGGCAGCAAACTCTCATCCCTTTTCTGTCCAACTCTCTAATGCAAGAGTTAACCGTTACTCCCAGTCTTTCATTCATGCAACAGGTCAGCTCTGGAACTGTCTCCCTCTGTCTGTATTTCCTCCTGCCTATGATCTCCAGTCTTTCAAACGCAGTGTGTCCAGGCATCTCAAAATGATCGGATCTTGAATTTGGCTCTCTATTGTATTTTGTTTTTCTCTTGGAGGGAACTGTTACTGCGGGCTCATGGCCTTTGGTTCCTTCTTCCTCGCATAAAAAAAAAAAAAAAAAAAAATACACTCTCTTCGTCAGTCTTTCACCCTCCATCCTCTCCACATGGCCAAACCACCTCAGTGTATTCCTCCTAACGCTTCCTATCACATCCACATCCACACCACAAAGCTCCTTTATATCTTCATTTGTCAGCCTATCTCTCCATGTGATTCCACAGGCTCCTCTTAAATAACTCATTTCCACTGCTCTCATTCTTGACTTGTGTCCTTCCAGCAACGTCCAAGCTTCACTTCCATACGTTAGAGTTGGTATCACAATACTCTCATGTAGTAACTTTTTCACTTCCATGCTCACTTCCCTGCTGCTTATCACTGCTTTCAAGGAACTAGCAACCTTTCTTCCCTTCTGTATCCTTTCAATCACTTCACCCTTCAAACCTCCATCCTTACTCATCACACTACCCAAGTACTTAAACGTACTCACATTTTCCAATTCCTCACCATCCAACCTTCCTGTACATTCACTGACTTCACCTCTCTCAAAGACCATCACTTTACTCTTCCCTACATTCACCTTTAGATTCCGTTTCTTACACACTCGCCCAAACTCATCCACCAAGCCTTGTAGCTCTCCTTCGTCTTCACTCAACAACACAGTATCATCTGCAAACAGCAGTACAGGGAGTTTCCAAACACTACCCTCTCTCACCAGGGCCACTCCAACATCCACTACCCTACCTTGTACCTCTTTTATTACCCCATCCATGTACAGAATGAACAATCATGGAGACATGACACATCCTTGTTTCAACCCAACCTTCAAAGAGAAAAATTCACTCAGTTCACCATCCACACGCACTGAAGCCTTAGCACCATCATACATACTCTTCACAGCATTCAACAACTTTCCATCTACTCCATATATTCTTAATACTTTCCACAATCCTTGTCTATCCACCCTGTCATATGCTTTCTCCAAATCCATGAAAGCCGCATACAACTTCTTTCCCTTCTCTAGAAACTTTTCCACTAAAGATCTAAGAATGAATATCTGATCTACACAACCTCTTCCCTTCCTAAAGCCTCACTGTTCTTCTCCAACTAATTCCTCTGTTCTTTCTCTAACTCTGTCAATAAGTATCCTACCATACACTTTTTCTGTTATACTAAGAAGACAGATGCCCCTATGATTACCACACACTTCTTTTTCCCCTTTTCCTTTGTACAAGGGAATAATTATACCTGACTTCCAATCCTCCGGGACTCTACCTTCATCCCAGGCCAATCTGCACATTTTCCACATCCATTCTACTACTATCTCTCCCTCATACTTCAGCATTTCACCACACACTCCATCAATTCCTGGGGCTTTCCCCGATTTAACTTTTTTCATTGCTTCCACAACTTCTATCCTACTGATTTCTTCCTGTCTTCTCACCTCCCTTCTCCTCCCAACCATTCCCCAACCACTTATACTCGCATTCCTTCCATCCTCTATGTTCAACAACAACAACAATAATAATAATAATAATAATAATAATATCCTCCTTCACACTAAAATATGGCCTTTACGATAAAAAATAAAAAAAAGTCTTGGAGTGGAATATAGAAAACGAAAACCACGCCTTCGAATTTTAGGGGTAACTTTCTTTGCTACGAGGATTTCTGCAAGGTGATAAAAATCGTTCTGTGTTAGCAAGAATATAGTGGAAAGGCGTCAATGCGCTGAAGGGGTTGAAGGAACACACACACACACACACACACACACACACACACACACACACACACACACACACACACACACACACACACTCAGAGGCCAGAACACACACACAAGCTCACACAACAACCCTTCTCCCTACTTACTCAATCTGTCCCTATACACACGTGCCCTCAATCCAGCCTCCCACACAGAACCTCTCCCGCACGCAGTCCAGATCATCCCTCCTTCCATCCCCATCACACACACACACACACACACACACACACACACACACACACACACACACACACACACACACACACACACACACACACACCACCACCACCACCACCACCAGCTACCCATACACAATCCCATCTCCCCTCCTCTCATACCCATCACCCCATCCCCATTCTACGTCCTCCTTCCCCACACAGACCCACGCTCGTTACCTCTTGCTAACGAGCCAATAGCAGCAACACTAACGAGGCCATGTTAATAGAGACGATCATTACCCTCGCTCTAATTGCCCACCAGCACCCCGATATCTGACTATTGATTTGGGTGTCTTAAGTGGCCTGGGGCTGGGGGAGGTTGGTGAAAACGCTGGGTAAAAATGGTGAAAGTCAACTGCGTGTGTGCGTGAAAGTGTGTGTAGAAGTTGTGGAAAAGAATGAGCTATGTTTGCGTGCAGTTGTGTGTAAAAGTAGTGAAAATTTGTAAGAAAGTGCAAACTTGTGTGTAGCAGTTGTGAAAATGTGTGGAAAAGAATGAGCTATGTTTACGTGAAGTTGTGTGTAAAAGTTGTTAAAATTTGTGAGAAAGTGTGAACCTGTGTGTAGAAGTTGTGAAAATTTGTGAAAATGTGAACTATGTGTGCGTGTAACTGTGTGTGAAAGTTGTGAAAATGTGTGGAAAATATGAACTATGTGTGCATGAAACTGTGTGTGAATGCTGTGAATAATTTGTGGAAGTAGCGTGAAGGAGTTACTAAGGAAATATGTAGAAGGGCCGGACTCATAACAAAGCACGTGTAACATGTAACATTAAAGATTACATAACCGTGCTAGCCTGAATGACGCAATTACATCTAGACTGAGAGAGGAAAGTAACATTAAATATATCTAGACTGAGAGAGAGAAAATTAACATCAAATAAACTGAATAGGTAAATTGAATAAAATAGTGTAGAGTCGAGCCAGAAACCTAAATGGCTAAATTAAACTTCATATCCCTAAGTAAAAGTCTACAGTGATACGTCCCATGGAAAATTCAAGTAGGCACCATGTCACATTCGAGTTCGCATAAATGTCGACGTTACGGCTACATCAAATCTAGGTGTCTCAGTCCCGCGTGAGAGAGGATAGAAAGTGTTATATGTTGACTGGCTGACAAGGAAAACATTTAAACATTCATCGAGACTGAGACACTGCCGTCAATCGTAATATTCAGATCCAGAAATCAGTTCAAGATAGCAACAGGTTTAATAAAGCGGACCTTATCTTTCTGTACACGGTATATATCTTGTATTATGACAACGAAAATATGAGAACAGTATTAATCTGTTATCATAGTTATTGGTCATAACTGGGTAAATAATGCTTTTCAGTTTTGTTCCAACATACTCTGCTCACTTCCCACATCAGAATTAGTACAAGTATTAGATGATAATTTGACCAAGCTACCACACACCCAATTACCGATAACTCAATACCATGCTCATTTTAAACATCTATCAGCAACTTTATTGGCAGTGCAGGTTTCAAAGGCAGATTAAGATACTGTACTTTGGGTATTATTATGGAGTAAGATACTATAGTAGCCGCAGCGAGAAATGAACGCTGTGGTGGGGCAGCCGGTCATCCGGGGATTCCCCCACTGTAGCCATATATCTACATGTCACTGACCATCGGCCACCGCTGCAGCCCCGCTCCATGATCCTTACCCTGTGTCTCTGGCTTTCTCTTTCTCTCTCGGTTTCTATATAAACTGGTGTATTTCCGAAACTAATTATGAAATTATTATGACTTTTGTTTCACACCACCTTTGAGGTAAAAATCAAGGAGAGTTTTCTGTATAAAAGTTCCCCCCCCTCCTAAATGTGGCATATGAGCGGGGGAGTGCGGCCTTGCCGATACCTCCGCCTGACCTATAATTATACACTCGCCAGAACTGACCTGCCCTCAGACAAGGGGGGGGGAAACCTTTATACAGAAAACTCTCCTTGATTTTTACCTCAGTGGTGGTGTGGAACAAAAGTCATAATAATTTCATAATTAGTTTCGGAAATACACCAGTTTATATAGAAACCGAGAGAGAAAGAGAAAGCCAGAGACACAGGGTAAGGATCATGGAGCGGGGCTGCAGAGGTGGCCGATGGTCGGTGACATCCTACCTCTATGGTCGGTGACAAGTGGATATGGCTACAGTGGGGGAATCCCCGGATGACCGGCTGCCCCACCACAGCGTTCATTTCTCGCTGCGGCTACTATAGGCTCGTAATTCACAGCTAAATATTAACAGAAAAAAATAGGCCTAAAGAATGGTCAGTATTTTGTGAGGACGACTTGGCTTGCTTTTGTGACGAGATTAAACGTTTTGACTGCCCCATGACGTTACTGATAAATGATGCCTTCAAGGGATGAGGAGAGAGAGAGAGAGAGAGAGAGAGAACCGTAACTATAAAGCATGGAAAGGATTATGGGAAATTGAAAATGGTGCAAGTTAGATACGGTACTAGTAAAGCTGAACTGTCCCCACAACGCAATTAAAAAACGATGTATTGCTTTTTATTCGAATCCCTCTTTATAACAATTTTTTAAAGTAACACTCACTCAGTCGTTGTTCTGGGCTTCTGTAAAAACAGCAGGCGATCGTGGGTGGTGTTGATGGCAATAATCCGCCACACTGAAAGATAAGATTGTTGAGGTGAATAACAGTGATGAAGATATTTGTGTGTGTGTGTGTGTGTGTGTGTGTGTGTGTGTGTGTGTGTGTGTGTGTGTGTGTGTGTGTGTGTGTGTTTAAATTAACTATGATTCTTAGGGAGGTCACATCCCTCACCAAATAAAAGTTCTCAGAAATCTTGACAGGAGGGCAGATACGGCCTTGATATTTTAGTAAATATTGTACAATGGAGTCTCGTCCGTAATACTATATATATATATTTTTTTTTTGGGGGGGTTGAATCCCCTATGGGTCTTAGGGGGGGTTAGCCTCCCTCTCAAAAATTTGAACTATCAGAAATAAGGGTATAGGAACACATAAATTAAAACCCTCAAGTCAGTTCGTTTGGTTCCTCAGTAATGTCTTCCACTATTATAAGATTTTACATTTTTAGGGGGTGGGGCCAACCTACTCCAAAACATATATAGGACACAAAATAGAGGAATAAGGGCAGATATCGCTTTGATATTTTAGTAAATGTTGTACAATGGACTCTTATTCCTAATCCGATGTTTGGGGAGCATGACCCTCCCTCCCATTGATTCTTGGAGGCAGCCCCCGCCCAGAAACTTCACACGTACAGAAATAGGGAAAAATGAGCAAATAGGTTTCAAAAGTGTCGGCATAAATATCGCAGGGTTGGGTATGCAGACCCCACGTTTCTCTGAGTATACAGGAAGAAACTGCATGTCTATTTTATTAATATAACAGCGACAGTCACCCATGATTAAAGCTGAGAATTATAGTCTTCCACATATCAAAGTGAAGTATTCAGAAGTGTGAAATCTGAGAGGAACAGCAGCAGCATTAATAGTAGTAGTAGTAGTAGTAGTAGTAGTAGCAGTAGTGGTAATAGTAGTAGCAGTTGTAGTAGTAGTAGAAGTGGTAATAGTAGTAGTAGTAATAGAACAATACACGTCCTGTATGAGACAGCCCTAGCATGTATTCAAAATGGACGGTGGGCGTTAGCGCCGAAGTGGTGACATGTGGAGGTGTGCGGTATGTGGGAAGACTACTGGGCCTTGGAAGCATACTGTGAAGCCTATGCTCAGCGTCGGGCACATAAAAAAAAAAAAAAAAGAACAAGAACAAGAGGGAGAGAAAAGGGAGAAAAGAAAACCAAGAAAAAGAAAAAGAAACTGAAGAAAAGAAAGTAGTAGTAGTAGCAGTTGTAGTAGTAGTAGTAGCAATAGATACTGTCGTTGCTGCTGTTGTTTTTCTAGCTCAGTGTTTAATGGAGACTTTTTCCAACCCTCGATGTTAGAATTCTCTCCCAACGCTGTATAAAATCGTGTGATAATGTTATGAAGAAATTAGTGAAGATTCTACCGTAGTAAAGAGTTAGATACTATTTTTCGACCAAATCGTTTTATATGCAACTCGTACAAGTGACGAATGATTATAGGTTAAATTAAAAGGTTTAAGTAACTGGTCGAGTGATGATGATGATGATGATAATGATGATACCCGATTGTTACTATTACTATTGTTATTATTATTATTATTATTATTATTATTATTATTATTATTATTGTTGTTGTTGTTTTTGTTGTTGTTATTGTTGTTATTATTATTCAGTTCGAAAAATGGCTCAATTGTCACTCTATTTTAAAGAATAAAGATGGTTATAATAATCAGGGAGAGAGAGAGAGAGAGAGAGAGAGAGAGAGAGAGAGAGAGAGAGAGAGAGAACACATGCACTACAATATTATATTCATCAAGAATGAGAGAACACACACACACACACACACACACACACACACACACACACACAAGCAGTGGGGCTGAACAGAACGCTATCTAATTATTCACCGGGGCACATTTTATTATTTCACTCGCTTAAAAGAATATAATTAATCCATTATCAAAGGCTTTTATTCGGTTAAATAAATAGCAGTAGGGATGGATTTACATTTTTCTGTAGTTTTTAATAATAATCTGATAATCAATGCTGTGGAAAAAATTATACACACAAACACACTTGCCATAATACTTCAGATACAAAAATCATTGTTTATTCCCAGTAATATTGCCATGCGGAGAGAATGGAGAGTGAGAGACTAACGAGGAGAGCGTATGTGAGTGAGGTGGAGGGGTGAAAGGGAGGGGAAGACCGAGGATGAGTTGGAGGGATAGAGAGGTATATGAGAGAGGGTAGGTGTGAGCTGGTGGAGGGCAGCAAAATGGCAGGGTTCAGGGCGACATGGAGGTGGTTTGTTTGTGGTCACCCCTTGCTTACGGGATTCAGGCGTCTGGCAATAGATAGATAGATAGATAGATGGAATTTTCGATTTTCGTCCTTTTGTTGCCCATTTCCCGAAGCTCAGTGTCAGTTTAGAACATCTCCTTAGCACTTCCTAGTGACTGGCACCATATTCTTAGCACGTCTTTGTGATTAGCACCCTATTCTTAGCACTTCTTCGTGACTAGCACCATATTCTCGTGTTACTCTCTTCCTACAACTCAGTAACGATGATGAAGAAACAACCATTTTACTTCTGGACTCTTTTTCTTTTAACTTGGCCTAGATTTTCACCATTTTGAAGCTTATTTCACGTAGCTCAGTGTCAAGACAATACTACGGGTCTACATCAGTTCCATAGCACTTCCTCGTGACTAGCATCATATTCTAAAAGTAAGGTGTAGTAAGCATAACAAAATAACAATAGAGTAGTAGACATCCCTTAGTAGACAGGTGTTGTAAAATTGCCGCTCCCTTGTAATACGCGCCGCTCCCCACCTAGTTGAGGCGATTATTCCGTAAATATTTCTTTAGTGGCATTTTTCATTAAACATCTATGCTTAATTGACACATCATTGCAGACTGACAGCAAGAATACGCCAGAAAAAGGGTAAAAAGTGGCCATTATCTGTACGGGAACTAGTTTTTTGAGAAACTGAGACGTGACCGCCTGAGTGATCATGTATTCCTCCGCTTCAGTGTCGGCGGGAAAAGCGTTCAAACGTTGCTAGTGTCTCGCCTCTCGTATTTTCCACCAATCTCTCGGGACATTTGCGATGGATACGTATAAACTATATATATTCAGCGAACTTATAGTACCGTGAAAAGAAGACAGAAGATAAGAGAAGAGGAACTAGCGTGAAATTGGAGATAACGTGGCAGATAAGGTAAGACACTTGTTCGTTGACTCTTTCCTTATTCACATCGACAGTGGAGGAAGCCAAGCACTTCATCCTTACTAGTGTATTCCTGTTTTAGCGTAGTGTATGATATTTATGTAGTATGTGTCGATATTTAAACGAGACAAGTATTACACATACATACTGAAAAACTAAATCTCATAGAAGGGGTGTTAAGAAAGCCTAATGATGCCGTATTATCGTCAACTACTACTACAACTACTATTTCCACTACTAATGATGATTATAATGATTGCTACTTACTGCTTAACAACTACTACTACTACCATGACTACTACCTTTACTACTATCATTACTACTACTTTTACTACTTACAGTAATAATAATGGTAATAATAATAGTAATAATGATAATGCGCAGAGATTATACACCGCTCCACTCCTTCCATTTTAATTATTTTTCATTTATTTTCCTACGTGTAATGCTAACTTGGCTTTTTCTCATTATTTTTTTTTTTCCGTCGATATAATATTGCAGTATGGAGGTAGTCGAAATTCGGTTGTTAGGGAAATTAAAGTATGTTCCGTGATACTGTTTCATGGGTGGATAAGTTTGTTTGTTATTATTATTTCAACCGCATATATTCGTACAGATATTGCGTAATGGCATTATTTATTACACCGCCGTGCTCTGTGAATATAATTATGCAAACTATTACCCGAAATGCACCATAAAGGGTAAACGGTGGCCAAATATGGAACTAGTTTTGGGGGCGATAGAGACGTGAGCGCCTGAGTGCTGAGCCTGGCACGTATTCTAGTAGGTCAAGGTGTCGCGCAAGTACCACATCCTAACTGCTCTATTTCTCCCCACGTTGCTCGTGTCACGCCTATCGTATTTTAGACCAATATCTCCGGACATTTGCGATAGATACGTAAAAACTATATACTGTACTGTACAGTATTTAGTAGTGCAGGGTTACACAGACCAAAAAATAATTGTTCCCTTCAGTTCGAGGTTAACAAGGTCTCCTTGGAGAGAGAGAGAGAGAGAGAGAGAGAGAGAATAAAAGCTTCAACTCCAGAACTGCAAGACATAAATTAGCCATCATTACTACCACCCTAATAAATGTGTGTGTGTGTGTGTGTGTGTGTGTGTGTGTGTGTGTGTGTGTGTGTGTGTGTGTGTGTGTGTGTGTGTGTCTTCGCGTCATGACCACAAAAAAGATCCTCAGGTGCTGGTGTAGGTGTAGGTGTCAAGATAAAGCTCACAGTGAGACAAACAACACCCCACACACACCACACAGGGCCAACACTCTCTAAAATCATCTCTAAAACCATCTCAAATCCTCTCTAAAATCAGATTATCTCTAAAATCATCTCCAAAAGCATATCTAAACGCATCCCTAAAATCATCTCTAAAATCATCTCAAGCCATCCCTAAAATCTTTAAAATCATCCCCAAAATCATCTCTAAAATCGCTCTTAAAATTATTTCAAATCATCTCTAAAATCATCTCTATAATCATCTCTAAAATCATTTCTAATCATCTCTAAAATCATATCACATCATCTCGAATCATCTCTAAAATCATCCCCAAAATCATCTCTAAAATAATATCTAAAATCATCTCCAAAATCAGTCCTATTCAAAAATAAATCACTAAGGAAAAAATGTTGGGGAGCTTCCTCAACCAACATGAATACCGGCCATGAACTGAAGGACATACAGTACATTCATTCCTTAGCCCGTATTCTCGTCGGATAAGTATGCTCCCCAACTCCTTTTCCTTAGCGATTTATTTTTTGGATATGGGAGGTTAATATCCCTCTGCACGTTATTTACGCAGAGTATGACGATACTGAAGGATTTAGGTAACACAAAAGAGGACAGTAAGGTGTAATAAACAAAATAAATGGCTAAGGAAAAGGTGTTAGGGGAAATACAGGCCCTAGTCACGAGGCCATAAGCAAGTTGGGGTATATTCTTTTTTTTTTTCTGTTTAATGGCTCCTTTACTTATTCTTACTACAGCCAGACGGTTTTATCCAACTTGGGAAGGGCCTCTGTATTTCTAGGAACTAATACAGGACTAGGATAAAACCACACGACATTAATCTAAGCCGAAATATACCTAGAATCACTACTATAAATCTCTGACTTTTCTGCTGGTCCCCTAACGCCTTTCTCAAAATCTAGTAAATTCCCTCATAGTCATAAATCACTGGTTAATATTATTTTATTGAAGGACACATATATTCTTTGTACCCTGGGGCATAAGTAAAATTGGTAATGCCTCTTTTATTTTTTATTTTTATTATTTAGTGCACTGACATCTTTTAATAATATTCCTGCCATACCTAGACGTTTTTGTTCAGCTTTAAAAAAGGCTTCTCTAAATGGCAGTAGTGCAGGACTCATGTTAGACTTTATTATCCTTTTATACACCAAACAACCTGCTTCATCCCTCATATAAGCGACTCTAAACTTCTTGAGCTTATATTTGTCTCCCTTACACCTCTCTCCGATAACCCTGCAGGCCTACTTCTAACCATGGGAATTATTCGTGTGAGGGGAGATACAAGGTGAATATCAGACATCACTACCACTACGACCAATAATATGACAAGGATACCTAATATAAGACTCGTAAACTTCACTACACTCCCCTAACGCCTTCCTCATGACACCCATTTCCTCACAAGACCATAAAAAATATCTCTACCGAGTCAAGATGAGATAATTACCACCACCAACCACACCAGACAAGTCTCCGAATCTCTAAAATTAATGTCATGAACTTACAATCCTCCTTACCCTTCATTCTTCATAATTTTCACACTCATTACCCTTCTCGCTGATGTCTCGACCTTTTTCACCTCTCCCATGACCCTTTTCGCCTCTCTCATAACCTTTCTCGACCCATTCACAACATTTTTCACCCCTCTCACGACCTTTTTCGCCTCTTATGATCCTGTACATCCCCTCATGACCATAAAATTCCACTAGCTAATAGGGTCACTTTGAGGAGTATGTATATTCTGAGTCCCCATCTCTTTAAAAATAGTCATTAACACTTTCAGTACAATGGCATATCTATTTCTGTTATAGTTAGTAGACTTTTCTAAGTGTAGGAGTTAATAGGAGTTAATACAGGATTAACTCTAGACGTTACTAACACCACCCAAGCTAAAATAAACCTAAGACTTCCTTTAAAGATGTCATTAGCTGATGTCCCCCTCCTCAAGCCTTTCTCCTGTAAGTCCCCTCATGACCATAAGTCCCCGCCAGCTAGGCTAATAGGATCTCATTGAAGGACACACACACACACACACACACACACACACACACACACACACACACACACACACACACACACACACACACATATATTCCCAGTCCCCGGCCCCATAAGCAAGACTGGTGATGCCGCTTTTAGTGTGGCGAGGCGGGGTCATTAGAGAGGGGAAGAGCGTGCATTATGTGTGAGGGGAAAGGCGAGGGCGAGGCGGAGGAGGAGGGGAGATCGTCTTGATAGATCTGGGTTCCGCTTCCTTGGCTGGCTTGGCTTGGTCTTGAGTTTGGGGTCTTTTTCTGGGTTTTTCTTGGTTTGATTTTGGCGCGTTCTTTTAGTCTGGATCTTGAGTTTGGGGTCTTTTGGTGGGTTTAACTTACATGCCGTACAGTACTTTCTTGGCTTTGGCGTATTCCCTGTGTTTGGGTCTTGAGTTTGGGGGTCTTTTTCTGGGCTTAGTTTGCTTGGATTGGTTTGGTTTGGGGGCATTTCTTGAGTTTAGGACTTAAGTTTTGGATATCTTTCCGAGTTTAGCTTCTTTCTTGGCTTTGTTTTAATTTTGGCGCGTTCCTTGAGGTTGGGTTTTGAGTTGGGGTCTTGAATTTAGAGTCTTTTTTTCTGGGTTTAACTTGCTTGCTTGGCTTTTTTTTGGTGTTGACGCGTAACTTGAATCTGGGTCTTGAGTTTGGGGTCTTGTTTGGTGTTTGTTTTGTGGTTTCGATATCTTCCGCTCTCCTTGATTTTTTAGTCGGGGTCTTATTGCAGCCTTGATTTGGGTCTTTTTACTTGGTCCACTGTGATTGATTCCTGGATAATTTTAAATCTTCTCCATTTGTCCTCGGTTTCTGGTTCTTGCTTGACTTTTTTGTTCATTGGCTCTGGGTTGACGGGAAAACGTGCATTATATGTGAGGGAAAAGGCAAAGGCAAGGAGGAGAAAGGGAATTGGTCTTGACTTGTCTGGGTTCCATTGGCTTGACTTGGCTGTCTTGGCTTGTGTTTCTCTTGACTCTGGCTTTATGTGGTGCTTCGTCCTTGATTCCCCTGTGTCTTGTCTTTTCTTACACTTCTAATTCGCCGTGGAAAATGTGATCCTTTATTTTTACAGGAGTCTTCTTCCCTCCTTTTCTTGAATTTAGGGTCTAGTTTGGTCCCTGAGTTTGGTCTTTATACTTGGTTCAGTGTGCTTGGTTAATGAATTATTACTTTATGGTCTTTTGTCTTCAGCCTTTGGTTCTTTCTTGTTTGATTTGATTTTTCTGTTTTTTGTGCATTGTTCCATCAGGAGATTATTAAGTTTTTTCTATGTCTGAGAGGAGGAGGAGGAGGAGGAGGAGAGGAAGGAGGAGTAGGGGGAGGAGAAGGAGAAGGAGGAGGAAGAGTAGGGGAGGAGAAGGAGGGGGAGGAGGAGGAGAAGGGGAGGAGAAAGAGGAGGAGGAGGAGGAGGAGGAGGAGAAGAAGAAGAAGAAGAAGAAGAAGAAGGAGGAGGAGGAGGAGGAGGAGGAGGAGGAGGTGGAGGAAGAGAAGGTAGAGGAGGAGGAGAATGGATAGATCGTCGTGATAGATATGGGTTCTGTGGCTTATTTCTGTCCCAGCATTAACAGTGTCGTCCTTGCCTTAAAAGCGATGAGACTGGATAGAAGTATAGTCTTGCTGTATTATTTATGTCCTAATTTCTCTTCTCTAATTTCTTTTACTCCTCTTCGTCTATTTCTTTTATCCTCTTCCCTTTTCTCAGTGTTATATTTTCTTCATTCTCCCATTTTCCCTCTTTACTTCTCTTTCAGTACTCTTTCTCCTCTCTTCCCTTCTCTTCTTCCCTACTTTTTTATCGTTCGTTATAACCCTCCCTATTCCAAACAGCCACGAAAGGACAAACAGATTTATTGTTGTTTGGTTTCTATTGTACTTCCTCTTTGCTTTTCTCTTCGTCTTTTCCTCTTATCCTCTTCATTTTTCTCGCTGTTATTTCATTTCCATTTTCTTCCTTTGCATATTCTTCTTCTTTACTCCTCATTCAATAGTGTGTTCTCACTTCTCTCCTCTCTTCTCCTCTTTTCCTCTTTGCCTTCTTAGCCTCCCCTCCATCCTCTTCTCTCTCTCTCTCTCTCTCTCTCTCTCTCTCTCTCTCTCTCTCTCTCTCTCTCTCTCTCTCTCTCTCTCTCTCCTTTCACTTTAATTACTTTTCCCTCCCCTAATTTCTTTTCCTCTATGTTTAATCGTCTCTCTTACTCTTTACATTGCCCTCCTTGATTGGTTTTCTTTCTAATCTCTCCCTCTCTCTCTCTCTCTCTCTCTCTCTCTCTCTCTCTTTCTCTCTCTCTCTCTCCATACGACACACACACGCACACACACACACACACACACACACACACTTCCGCCAGACCATCATGCTTGCTCCTCTCACTCCTATCCCTTTACTCTCTGTCCTCTCCTTCTTCCTCTCTCTTCTTTTCCCTTCCTCTTCTTTTCTCGTACTCTCTCTCACTTTCTGTAAGCAAACTCCCTTTTTTCACATCATTTTTCTCTCTTTTCCTTCCCTCCTACCTCCTCCTTCCTCCCGTCTCCTTTCCTCCTCTTATTCTTCCTTCGACTTGTCTCTCGTCCTCCTCTTTCCCTCTCTTTCCTATCCCTTTTCCCTCTCTTCTTCGTTGTTCCTCTTCCTCTTTTATCCCCTTACTTTCATGTCTCACTCCATTTACTTCTCTTTCTCCTCATTCTCTTTAGTCACTCTGTTTCTCTTTCTTCTTTCTTTCACAATTATCTCATATCTCTCATTGCTCCCTCCCTTTTCCCTTCTCCAGCTCTCTCTCTCATCCTCTCCCTCTCATTCTTCCTTCTGTCTTGCTTCCAGTCCTCCCTCCCTATATTTCACTTTCCTCTCCCTTTCCTTTCCCTTTTCCCTCACTCTTCTTTGTCTCCCTCTTCCTCGCTCATCTTGTCCCTCCCTTTCTTCCTTCTTCCATCCCTTCCTCCTCTCTCTCTCTCTCTCTCTCTCTCTCTCTCTCTCTCTCTCTCTCTCTCTCTCTCTCTCTCTCTCTCTCACTATTTATCTCCCACCTCATTCTCGACTATACGGCCATCCATCTCTCTCCCTGCTTCTCTTTTTCTCTCTCCCTCTCTCTCCCTTTCTCTCCCTCTTTATCTTTTTCCCTCTTCCTCTCTCTCTTTCTCTTCCTCCCTCTCCACCTCTTCCTTCCATCCCCCTCCCCTCTCTCTCTCTCTCTCTCTCTCTCTCTCTCTCTCTCTCTCTCTCTCTCTCTCTCTCTCTCTCTCTCTCTCATTGTCCATCTTCCCTCCTTTTCCTTCTCTCTTCAATTCTTCCTCATCTCTATCTCCTTCTCTCTCCCTTTCATCTGTCTTTCTCCCTCTCCCTCTCCCCATCCCTCTTCTCTCCCTCTCCTTCTCGCTCCCATTCTGCCTCCTCTCTTTCTCCTCTCAAATTTCACCTGTCTCTCTCCCTCTCCCCCGCTCTCACTCCCTGTACCTCTTCTCTCCCTTTCCTTCTCCCTCTCAGCTTTCTTCCTCTTTATCGCCTCCTCTCGCACTCTCTTCTGCCTCTCTCTCCCTCTTCTCGTCCCTCTTCACTCTCGCTCTCCCTCCCAGTCTTACTCCTCTTTATCTCCTCCTTTTGCTCTCTCATCTGTCTCTCTCCCTCCTTATCCATTTTCCTCGCCTCTCCTCCCTCTCATTCTTCCTTCTATATATCTTCTCTCCCCATATCCCTCTCTCTCTTCCTCTCCCGCTCCCTGTCCCTCTCCTCTCCCTCTCAGCCTTCCTCCTCTCTCCTCCTCTCGCACTCTCATCTGTCTCTCTCGCCCTCCTTATCCATTCTCCTCGCCTCTCCTCCATTCTCCTAATTTCTTATTCTTTTCCCTTAGTGCTTTTCCACTTCCCTGTTTCTCGCACCATCATTCTCTTGCCTTTCTTTAATTTTCTCTTTTCTCTCTTGCTTCTCTTTCTTGCTACTCCAAATTCCTTTTTTTTTTCCCCCTCTATTATCCTCCTCTGTATCTCAGTGATGTTTAAATGATCTTATGTATAATTCTCTCTTTGTCTCTGTCACTCTGCCTGCCTCTGTGTGTGTGTGTGTGTGTGTGTGTGTGTGTGTGTGTGTGTGTGTGTGTGTGTGTGTGTGTGTGTGTGTGTGTGTGTGTGTGTGTGTCTGTGTGTGTGTGTCTGTCTGTCTCTCTCTCTCTCTCTCTCTCTCTCTCTCTCTCTCTCTCTCTCTCTCTCTCTCTCTTTCTCTTCCCCATTAAGCCCATCAATTACCCTGCCTGAGCGCACTTTAAGATAATAGCAAACATAATTACCAAATTATCTGCATTATTTTTGCCAGACAGGAGACGAAAAACTATTTTTTTTTTTTTTTGTTCTCAGCGCTTGACTCAGAATAAATTATCTTTTTAAGAACTGTTTTTAGGTTCTTTTTCCATTGCAGATTAAGTTGAACAGGTTTCATTATTTGAAAGGCGTGGATATTTTGTTACAGTTGTTCTATTATGATCTTACTGAACTCGGTGGAAAGATGTAGATAAAGAGATAGTGTGATCGAATGCAGCGAACAGATAGATATGTAGAGACAGACATATGAATAGACAGACGAGTAGACAGACAGAGAAGAACATGGACAATTTGATGGACAGTTTGTCAGTTTGATAGACAGTGGTCTCAATAGACAGATACATTGCTATAGCTAACTAACTAGATGTCAAAACAGAGTTATATATATATATATATATATATATATATATATATATATATATATATATATATATATATATATATATATATATATATATATATATATATATATATATATATATATATACACACAGATAATTAGAGAGCTTTACAAGTAGACAGAAACCAATAGACAACTAGATATAGACTGAGAGATGATAGACAAGTTGGAAGATAGCAGATAATTACCAGATAGACAGATATACAGATACAAAGACAGTTTATCATATATGGCACTCATTGAGCTCAGTATGTTATGTAGACGTTCAAGTTGTGTTCATTGGCACCAGTGATTGAGGGTATTCATAAATAGTTTATATTAATCATCATTCGCTCTTTCTCACCTTCTTCTCCCTTTCATTATTTTTTACTCTCACTATTACTCTTCTTTCAAACTGCCTCCCCCCTCTCTCTTCCATCTCCCATCTCCTCCATCTCTACCATCTCTCTCTCTTCTCTCTCCCTCCCATCTCTCCCTCCTGTCTTTCGTCTCTCACACCTACTTCTCATCTATACCATCTCTCCCTCACATTTCCCACCTCCATTTCACTCCCATCTCCACCATCTCTCCATTATATCTCCCATCTCTCATTCCTCCCACCTCTACCTTCCATCTCTCCCAGCGCCTCAAGAATTAGTGTAAATGTGAAAGTATCGTCACTGCTTATAAAAACAACAAGGCCATTTTCTCAGCCTTGATGAAGACCTGGTTTATGCATGCGGGTATATGCTGGGGAAAACAGGCTGAGAGAGAGAGAGAGAGAGAGAGAGAGAGAGAGAGAAGAGTGAGGTGTGTGTACGAGAATGTCAAGAGAGCGTGGTTAAAAAGGTAATCGTTTCAAAAACATTTTATTTATTTATTTATTTTTAATTTTTGAGAGAGAGTCTGATAATACGGTATTTAACCTTTTTTATCTCTTTCTTTCCCTTTCTCCACCCTCATTTTTCCTCCCTCTTCCGTCTCCTTATGCTCCTCCTCCTCGCCCTTCGTCTCATCTTTCCTCCTCTTTTCTTCTTTTCTTCTTCTCAGCTCCCCCCCCTCTTTTCTCCTTCGCACTTTTTATTTTTCGTTATTTCTTTTCCCTTCCATCCCTCTTCTTCCCTTCTTAGCTTTCTCATCCCCCCCTCTCTTTTCCTGTCCCATTCTCTTTCTCACTTATTCTTTTTTTTATCTCCTCCTTTCTCCCTTTCCTCCCCTCTTTTCTACTTTCTTTCCTCCTCTCCTCTCCATTTCTCTTCTCTTCTCCTCTCTCTCTCTATTTCTCCTCTCTTCCCATCCCTCTCCCTTCTCTTCCACTCTCTTCTTCTTCCCCACTTCCTCTTTTCCCTTCTCTCCTCTTTACTCTTCCCTCCTCACCTGTCTTCTCCTCTTTAAATTCTCCTCTTATCCTATTTCCCTCTCATTCTCTCGTCCCACCTCCCCTCAGTTCATCCCCTCCCCTCATCCATATATATCATCCATCTCCCCTCTCCTCTCTCAATTCAAACCTGCTTTTCCTTTGTCTCCCCTCTCCCTCCCTCTCTAATCTTTCTTTTCTCATTCCTCATCCCCCCCCTTCTCTCTCTCTCTCTCTCTCTCTCTCTCTCTCTCTCTCTCTCTCTCTCTCTCTCTCTCTCTCTCTCTCTCTCTCTCTCTCTCTCCTCATTTCTGCCTGCTCCACTGTCTGTCGCATATCTCATTTTCACTTGTATTTCTGTGCTCTCTCTCTCTCTCTCTCTCTCTCTCTCTCTCTCTCTCTCTCTCTCTCATTTCTGCCTGCTACACTGTCCGTCGCATATCGCATTGTCACTTGTATTTCTGTGTTCTCTCTCTCTCTCTCTCTCTCTCTCTCTCTCTCTCTCTCTCTCTCTCTCTCTCTCTCTCTCTCTCTCTCTCTCTCTCTCTCATTTTCTCTCCCCTCTACCTCTTCCCTCACCCTCTCCCTCTTTCCCTCTCACCGCCCCTCCCCTTCTCATATATACAAGGCTCTGATTAAATGAACTTAGGTTAATTTAGATGGCTGGATCAGTTCAATAATAATCCATTAGGCTAAGGTAGGCTTGACCTGCACAGATGAAGCTGAATGAATTTAGCTAAGGCTGGGTTGGGTTGGGTTAGGTTAAGTTAGGTAGAGATGGGTTAGGTTGGATTGAGTTAGGTTGGGTTGGGTTAGATTGGGTTGGGTTGGGTTGGATTGGGTTGGGTTAGGGTTGTTTTGGGTTGGGTTAGGTTGGGTTGTTGGGTTGGGTTGTATTGGGTTAGGTTGGGTTAAGTTGGGTTGGGTGGGGTTAGGTTGGGTTGGGTTGAGTTGGACTGGGTTGGGTTGGGTTAGGTTGGGTTGGTTTGGGTTGAGTTGGTTTAGGTTAGGCTAAGTTAGGCAGGGTTGGGTTAGGTTAGGTTGGGTTGGGTTAGGTTAGGTTGGGTTGGGTTAGGTTAGATTAGATTAGATAAAGGTCTCTATTCATTGTGTTAAACTCTGAACAGTCGCAACCCCTTTTCCTTAGTGATTCATTTTGCATATAACACTTTAACACTGTCTTATGTGTTGCCTATGTCGTTCAAATACCAACATACTTTCTAACTGAGGTACATCGAACGGAATAAATCACTTAGTACCATTTGCTGAGAACCCAAGCCACACATAATAGGAAGCAAGGTTTAAA
Source organism: Coenobita brevimanus (assembly GCF_032717465.1). Lineage (NCBI taxonomy): Eukaryota > Metazoa > Arthropoda > Malacostraca > Decapoda > Coenobitidae > Coenobita > Coenobita brevimanus. The sequence goes on along the minus strand of NC_137011.1, from coordinate 6,785,751 downwards.
AGGTTCAGTTTAGACCCCCTTTATCGTTGAAAGAATTTAGAATCATTGCTCGTATTAAATTAAGTCTCCGTACAGTCACGAAAACAGAGCCTAGTTCTTCTGATATTTGTGTAAAATATCTGAAAGCCCTATAAATATATCTTCTCGCTTTGTTAGGTTATATTAATCTTCAAAGTGCCAGATATAGATTTGTAGGCTATGTTAAATAATCCTTACATTCAGCAGTAGATTAGCACAGACTGGATATTAATGGTTAGTGTAAAGAAAATAGATATTGATGTAAAAATAATAGAGTGATCGAAGATGGAGGGATGGGGTGGAGAGGTATATGAGAGAGGGGGGTGTGAGTTGGGAGCAGGGCAGTGAAATGGCTGGGGACAGGGCGACTTGGAGGCGATTTGTTTGTGGCCACCCCAAACGGGATTGAGGCGTCAGGCAATAGATAGATAGATAGATAGAATATAACATCCTCTTCAGACTTTATTCAGTATGTATAAGTTGATAGGATGAGGTGTCACTGTATGAGGCAAAAAATAAAGCCAATTCAGTAAGGTCAAAGCTATGTTGAGGTTAGAATAAAATAGGTGAAAGCGCCGTAAATATATTCACTGATTAGGTTAAATAAAGTGAGGTTAGGAGTAGAATAGATGAGTTGAATTCTAAGTTCCTTTATTAATCTGGGAGAGAATTTAGTTAGAATGAGCCATGTTAAGGTAAATGTAATATAGCTCTTAAGTCTATGAACATATCCTCTCAACATGCTCGGTTAAACCTGGTTAAGAATAGGTTACTTGCGTTTTAGGTTAGTTTAATATATTGTCGATTAAAACACACACACACACACACACACACACACACACACACACACACACACACACACACACACACACACAAATTTTACAAGGACAAGCTATGTTAAGGTTGATTTAAGTGTTATCGCTGTAAACATAATATTTCTTATCAGGCTGCATAGTGTCAAAGAAGAATTGTACAGGGTAGACTGAAATAGCTATAAGTATCAGAAATCAAATTTATCAGGACCTAGCAATGTTTTGGGTAGTGTAAATTAAGTGAAAGGGCTGTAAATATATCCTCCCGTCAGCTGAGGTCAAACATGAATAAAAAAAAGTTACGTTATGTTTCTTATTTCCTTCGTGTGATTAAAACAGACTACTTAATAAAACATCAAAGTTAACAACGCCCAGCTATGTTAAGGCGTGTGTAAAAAAAAGTCTATGGGCTATAAACATAATCCTCTCGTCACATTAGGATAATAAAGAGGCAATAGGTAAATGAAAATAGCCTAATAAATTTAACGTCATATTTAACAAAGCTTAGATATGTTAAGGCGTGTGAAAAATAAGTCTTAGGGCTGTAAACATATCCTCTCGTCCATCCCTTATGCAGTTACTGGAAAGCTTGATAATATTCCTCAGCATCAGCGGCGAAAAATAGGAAGGCATTGTACGTCACACATTATACGGTGAGGGCGTGAGGCAGAGAGGGTGAGGGGGAGGAGGGAGCCATGGATGGAGGGGTGAGGGAAAGGTGGGTTGGGGGCAGAGAGGGTGAGGGGGTGGTGAGAGGGATTGGAGGAGAGATGAGGGAGAGGGTGAGGGAAAGGGGGGGGCAGAGCTAAGGGTATGGAACGGGGTGAGGGATTGGACATGAAGGGAGGTAGGTGATGGAGGGTAACAGTGGGTGAGGGAAAGGGAGAGGGGTGAGTGAGAGGGAGAGGGATAGGGAGAAGGGTGAAGGAGAGGGTAAGGGATGGGGCTATGTAGGCAAGGAGGGAAGTGAGATAAGATGAGGGGTACGGAGAGGAAAACAGGGTGAGAGATGGGACGAAATGGAGAGTGGGGGAGAGTAGTGAGGGGGATAAAGATGTGGGTAAGAGAGCAACGTGAGGGGGGATAGAGATGGGGATGAGAGAGAGAGAGTGAGGGAGAAGAACGGGGAGAGAAAGGAAAGGGACAGGGTAAGGAACAGAACAAGGAAGGGAGGAAGGAAAGTGAGGGGGATATAGGTAAAAGGAGAAGGACAGGAGGGAGGAGAAGGATGATAAAAAAGTGAGGGTAAGGAGTGAGTGAGGATGAGGGTGAGTGAGAGGGTGAGAAGGAAGGGACAGGACTGGGAAAGGAGGAGGAGGAGTAGGAAGGAAGTGGAGAAGTCGGTCAAAGAGGAGTGAAGAGAGAAGAAGGGAGAGAGAAATACAAAGAAAAGAAAACAGAACCAGATAAAAAAAAAACAATAGTTCTTTTACACTAACTTGGCCAAGGTTTTCGTCCTTTTAAAGTTTATTTCACAGGCTAGTGGCAGAAAAAGACATTGCTACGGCTCTACATCTTATCCATAGCACTTCTTCGTGACCAGCATCATATTCTACAGTAGTGCTAATCTATTGTTACAGCTCAGCATTCAAGATGGAGCGATGGCAATTTCAGGCAAACTTAGAGTAAAATGGGTAAAGGACTTTGATAGCTGTTACTATGAGTCTGAGAAATGGATAGTCGAGTATGTCCCCATCAATATATACAATACGTATAAACTTCCCACATACGATCCCCACATGCATACATACATACATATAGCACGTGTACATTTGGTGTGAATGAGTGAGTGTGTGTGTGTGTGTGTGTGTGTGTGTGTGTGTGTGTGTGTGTGTGTCTGTCTGTCTGTCTGTCTGTCTGTCTGTCTGTGATTTACTGCCATTACACACACAAGACGTCCAGGTCGAACACAGTAAGAGGAAGAGACTAGAAGTGCGAGAGACGAATAAGGGATAAAAATAGGGAGATAGAAAGGGTGAGAGTGAGGGAAGGGAGTAGGTGAGGGGTAGAATGAAGAGTGAGGGAGTAGGTAAGGGAGTGAACAAGGGGGAGGGAGAGGATGAGGGAGGGAGAGGGAATGACGAAGGAGAGGGTGTGGGTGAGGGTGAGAGGAGGCGGGAAGGATGAGTGAGGGAGTAGGTAAGGGCGTGAACAAGGGGGAGGGAGAGGATGAGGGAGGGAGAGGGTGCGACGAAGGAGAGGGTTTGTATGAGGGTGAGGGGGAAGGGAGAGGGTGAAAGAGGGGAGAAGGGGAGAAAGTAAAGGAAAAGTCGTGTACAATACATGAAGGTGAAAAAGGGAGAATATGCAGAGAATAGCGGACGTGGGGAGGAAAGAGAGATAGGTGAAGAGAGGAGAGGGGTAAGGAAAATAGAAATAAGACTAATGAAGGAGATAGTAAGAAAAGAAGTGTGTGTGTGTGTGTGTGTGTGTGTGTGTGTGTGTGTGAGAGTGAGAGAGAGAGAGAGAGAGAGAGCAATCATACATAAATCATTAACGTTCTTTGCAACTAAATACACAACTTCAATACGTAGAAAAAAAGAACGAAATAAAATAAAGATATACGAGCATAAAAGCCCTAACATATTTTACATATTAAGCAGGAAAATGAGAGCCAAAGTGTACAGAGATTTCGTCAGTGTTTTGGAAATTTTTATGAATTATGCAAATAAATTATGTCTGATGAGTTCTGGCAATAATCAGACATACAGACATTCAGACAAACAGACATACAGATATTCAGACATACTAAAATTCAGACATACAGACATACTAAAATTCAGACATACAGATATTCAGACATTCAGAGATTCAGACATAGACTTACAGACATTCAAACATACAGATATTCAGACAATCAAACATACAGACATACAGACACGGATAATAACTAGAGGTGCTTAATCAGCCATACCCATAAAAACATTAATTTCTTTAATATTATGCCACACTGTTTATTTTATTCATTTTATTCATGCTGAGATTAGAGGATTTTCTTTTAATTATAATTTAGAGACCTTTTTCGAACTGGAGGGATTTGGGGATAAAGCCTTCATTAGCCTTTTTTGTGAGTCTTTCCTAAATTGAAAAGAAAAATCGTCTGAAGGTAAAATGAATAAACTAAATATGCCATTGTATATAATCAGAAAATCAGACACCTGGATAATCGGACACCTGATTAATCACATAATCAGACACCTGGTTAATCAGATAATCAGACACCTGGATAATCAGACAATTAAACATCCGAATAATCAGATAATCAGACACCTGGATAATTAGAAAATCAGACACCTGGATAATCAGAAAATCAGACACCTGGATAATCAGAAAATCAGACACCTGGATAATCAGATAAACGGACACCCGGATAATCAGATAATCAGACACCTGGTTAATCAGATGGACACTTGGATAATCAGATAATCAGACACCTGGATAATCAGATGGACACCTAGATAATCCGATAATCAGACACCTGGATAATCAGATAATTAGACAAACACTCAGACCCGTATTCTCGTCGGTTAAGGAAGTTCCCTAACACCTTTTCCTAAGCGATTCACTTCGCACATTACACCAGACTGTTCTATTGTGTGTCATATAAATCCTTGAAGCATCTCCATACCTCGCATAAATAACATACAAAAGGATATTAATCAGCCATACCCAAAAATAAATCGCTAAGGAAGAGGTGCTAAGAAGAATAAGGGCCTTAAGACATCCAATTTTGTTTTATTTTCTCTGAAGTAAATGAAATAATCTAAGCATAGCTAGAATAAAAGAAAAAATCATGACTCGTAACCTTGCCTCTTCCCCCATCTACTTCGTTCACCTCCCCATCTCCCCCTCCCCGTTCCTCCTTCCACTACTCCCCCCCCCCGTCCCCCAACTTCCCCCTTCCTCTCTCCTCTCCCCTTCCATTCTTCAGCTCCTTCAATGCGTGACGTCTTTTTTTTTTTTTTAATTCCTATCTTCCTGGCCGCACTATGGGGTGGTACTACTACTCTGCGGCCAGGTTGTGTTAGGAAGAATACTGCCACCGTATTCCCTGCGTGTCGTAAAAGGCGACTAAAAGGGGCGGGGTGAGGGGACTAGGGACCCCCTCCTCTGTTTTTTAGTTCCTAAAAAGAGACAGGCCAGAGAAAGGGATGGGGGATGGAGTTATCCCCGTACCCTGAAGATTGGGTCTATGAATGTGCGTGGATGTAGTACGATTGAGACTAAAAGGGAGGAGATTGGGAGAATGTTTGTGAGAAGAAAGTTGGATGTGTTAGCTTTGAGTGAAACGAAGATGAAAGGGAAGGGGGAATCTATGTTTGGAAGTGTGAATGGAAGATTGTCAGGTGTTGATAGAGGAAGGGCAAGAGAAGGTGTGGCCTTGTTAGTGAGTCCGGAAGTACAGCAGTGTGTAATTGAATGGAAGGAGGTGTCATCAAGACTGATGTGGGTGAAAGCGAAATTTGAACGTGAGTTGTGGGTGTTTGTGAGTGCATATGGGCCTGGTAGTGAAAGGGATGAACAAGAGAGGGAGTCTTTCTGGAATGATGTTGATGAGTGTCTGCAGAGTTTTGGAGCGAATGTGAATGTGGTAATGATGGGAGATCTGAATGCTAGAGTGGGAAATGTAGCAGTTGAAGGCGTAGTTGGTATGCATGGTGTGCCTGGAAGAAATGAAAATGGGGAACGAATGATAGCGATGTGTGTTGAGCGAGAGATGGTGATTGGGAATACGCTGTTTGAGAAGAAAGATATTTATAAGTATACATGGGTGAGACAGGAGGGTGGAAGGGTTGTTGATAGAGCCTTGATGGACTATGTGGTTGTGTCTAGGAATGTAATAGGAAGATTGTTGGATGTGAGAGTTCTGAGAGGGGAGGGTGGAGGTATGTCTGACCACTACTTGGTGGAGGGAAAGTTAAGAGTAGGTAAGAGATGGGTGAGAGCTAGGAGGGTTAGGTGTGGCAGGGAGGTTTTGAAAGTGAGTGAGTTGGATAAAAGAGAGAAAAAGATAGAGTATCAGGAGAAATTGAAAGATGAGTGGAACGCAGTGAAAGATCGGGAAAATGGCAGCGTGGAGGAGGAATGGCATTTGTTTAAGAGTGCTGTGGTGGGGCATGCAGAAGAGGTGTGTGGTGTGAGACGTGTGGGTGGTGGTGTAAGAAAAGGAAGTGAATGGTGGTGCGAGGAAGTAAGTATGGCCGTGGCTGAGAAGAGACGTGCATATGAAGTGTGGCTGCAGAGGAAGGATGAGATGTCATATGAAAGGTATAAGGAAAAGAAGAATAGAGCGAGAAGGGCTGTGCGTGATGCTAAAGTGGCAGCAGATGAGAGGTGGGGTAGGCAGCTGACAGAGAATTTTCAACAGAATAAGAAAATGTTTTGGAAGGAGGTGAAAAGGGTGCGAAAGGGAGAGTCTGGGAAGGAAGAACGAGTAAAAGCAGAGGATGGAAGGATGTTAATTGAGATGGATGCAGTAAGGAAGAGATGGGCAGAGTATTTTGAAAGATTGTTAAATGTAGAGGAGGAAAGGGTGGCTGAGATTGTGGCAGATAGAAGGGTGCAAGGAATAAATGTGTTGGGAGAGTTGAATGATTCTTTGATCACGAAGGAGGAAGTGGAGAAGGCAGTAAAGGAGATGAAAACAGGGAAAGCTGCAGGTATGGATGGGTGTGCTGTGGAATGCCTGAAGGGTGGTGGAGTGACTATTGTTGACTGGTTAGTAAGATTATTGAATGTGTGCTTTGAGAAAGGTATGGTGCCAATTGACTGGGCAAGTGCTTGTGTGGTCCCGTTGTATAAAGGCAAGGGTGATAAGTATGAATGTACTAGCTTTAGGGGTATAAGTCTGTTGAGTGTTGTAGGTAAAGTGTATGGTAGAGTGTTAATTATGAGAGTTAGAAAGGGTACAAAGGGAGTGATTAGTGATGAGCAGTGTGGCTTCAGGAGAGGGAGGGGATGCGTTGATCAGGTGTTTGCTGTGAGACAAGTGTGTGAAAAGTATTTAGCGAAAGGCAAGGATGTGTTTTGGGCATTTATGGATTTAGAGAAAGCGTATGATAGAATTGATAGGGAGGCTTTGTGGACTGTTTTAAGATTGTATGGACTTGATGGTAGGTTGCTAAAAGGGGTGAAAAGTTTTTATGTAAATAGTAGAGCGTGTGTAAGAGTGGGAAATTCTGTGAGTGATTGGTTTCCCGTGAGAGTGGGGCTGCGACAGGGATGTGTGATGTCGCCTTGGTTGTTTAATATTTACATGGATGGTGTTGTAAGGGAGGTGAATGCAAGAGTTTTAGGTGGTCTGAGTCTGGTAAATGTTGATGGAGGAGAGTGGAATCTGAAGCACCTGCTGTTTGCAGATGATACTGCACTGGTGACTGATTCAGAGGAGAGATTGAGACAGTTGGTAGAGGAGTTTGGAAGGGTGTGTGAAAGGAGGAAATTGAAAGTAAATGAGAATAAGAGTAAAGTGATGAAGTGTACGAGGTTGATAGATGGTAGGGGGATGAATATAGTTTTGAATGGTGAGATGCTTGAGGAGGTAGATTGTTTTAAATATCTAGGGTCACATGTTGCTGTGGATGGAAGAATAGATGCAGAAGTGAAGTTTAGAATAAATGAAGTAGGAAAGGTGCTGGGAGGAATGAAAAAAGTGTTTAAATGTCGTTCGCTTAGAATGGATGTAAAGAGAAGGCTGTATGAGGGTGTTGTGGTACCGACTGCGTTATATGGGGCTGAAACATGGAATATGGGTGTAGCAGAGAGGAAAAGTTTGAATGTAATGGAGATGAGATGTCTGAGGAGTATGTGTGGAGTGACGCGTATGGATCGAGTGCAAAATGATGAAGTGCGAAGGAGAACTGGAGTTGTTCGGGAGATGGCTGGTAGAGTTGAGCAGAGGGTGTTGCAATGGTTTGGGCATATGGAGAGAATGGATAATGAGCGATTGGTGAAAAAGATAACTAGATCTGATGTGAGAGGTGTAAGACTGAGAGGAAGACCACGAATAGGATGGATGGACAGTGTGAAGAGAGCGCTGGATGCGAGAGGGATGTCCGTTGAGCAAGGAAGAGTGGCTGTGCGTGACAGAAATAAATGGAGAGAAATTGTGAATGAATAAGTGATGACGCAGCCCTGAGGGGATATTCTCCCGCATTTGGTCTGATCAGCTAGTCAGGTCAGGTGCGGGTAAGGGGATGGGTCTGTTATGATGTGGCAGGGGTAAACCAGTTCTGCTGTCGGGCCCTGCTGTGGATGTCACTGCTTGCATTGCGCAGTTGACCCTTGTGCGGTGTGATGCGGTGAGGATCTGTCCGTTCTCCCCTTTGGGGCTAAGATGCGAATGAATGTGTTTGAATGGATGAGTAAATGGAGAGTGAGTCGTCCTGTCTCGGCTACCTCCCTTTCCTTGGGGGAAGCAGCCTAGGTATATAGATAGATAGATAGATCTTCATACGGTTTTATTCAGTTATGGGATAAGCCCTTGTAATGTAGTGCTAACTTTATGGAGACAAATAATTTCAGCGTAACAACTTAATCATCATTATTATTATTATCACTGCGTTCTCGAAAAAAGTGGACAATTAAATCTCGACAGGTAATTGTGGTTTCGAATTTATGGCTTATTCAGCATCGTACCCCATTAAGCCTCAAATTAACTTGCTATTTCACCTACATCTCTCCTCCATCCCCTCTCTAACCCCTTCAGTACACAAGAGCTTAACATGGACGCAATAACAGACTGTCTCTTTACACCTTTACCTGACTACTATAGTTCACCTTTCCACCTGCAACTTCCTCCCCACTGTCCTTCCGCCTTCAACCACTTCACCATAAGGACGCCAATATCCTTCTTGCAATCCCTAGACAATTAAGGTTTCGAAATAATATCTTGCCCAACCCTCATCGCCTCCACCTTGATCCTTCACCTTCCCACTTCCACCTGCATCTCTTCCCAGTTCTTTTGAGCCCCTTCGATACAATTAATTTCCTCAGTATAAAATTCCACTACTATACTCAAATGAACGACACACGACAAGTATTTATGGTTTCGATCTAACTTGACACACCTCGTCTCTCATCACCTCCACCTCGATCATTCACCCTTTGCACCTGTCTCTCTCACCTACCCTCCCTCCTCCTCCATCCCCCGTCCTTGCTCTAAACGTGCGATGAAGTATGCAATTTTCTTGGTTATGAGCACGAACATCATTTTTTGCCTGTCCCGTCTTCAAATGAATTTCTACTTTATGAAATTCCTCCCGCCAATTTCATAACGCTGCATACACATTTTTTTTTTTTTTAATCTTTTCACCTCGTGCCTCCGTCCCCTCCTCTCCCCTACCCTTCCTCTCCCCCAGTCCTATCACTCCCATCTCCCCGTCCTCTCCCTCGCCCCAGCACACTTCGTAGCCAGAGCTTGTCAGTGTAATTCATATATCCTTATTTGATGTTAAACCAGTTATTACCACAGTCAGAAGAAATAGTCAAATTATCAATGTCGAGTAGCATTATTTGATCTGAAATGGCTTCACACACACACACACACACACACACACACACACACACACACACACACAAACAAACAAACAAACAAACAAAACATTGCCTCAGAACTTAAGTCACTAACTGATAAAAGAGAGGAAGGAAAAGTGGATGGGAGAGAGAGAGAGAGAGAGAGAGAGAGAGAGAGAGAGAGAGAGAAGGAAAATGATATAAGAGAAAAAAAGGAAGGAAATGAAGCAGTTGGAGAAGGAAGGAAAGGGAGAGGAGAAAGCTGTAAGAAAAGGAGAGAAAAATATAGAAAAAGAAACGATGAGTTAGTGGAAAGCTCCTATAACTCGCTCAAAGCTGAATAAAATCGTCTGGTGTTTGATGGAATATAATACTACACTCTCTTCACCTTAACCTGGCCCAAATTTTCGTCCATTTGTAGCTTATTTCACGTATCTCAGTGGCAGAAATTGACAATACAACGGCTCAACATCCTTTCCATAGCACCACTTCGTGACTAGCATCATTTTCTAGTGTTAATCTATTGTTACAACTCAGTATTCAAGGTGAAGAGAGAGCAGTTTTAAGCCAGGTTAGAGTAAAACGGGTGTAGTGGAGAGGAACTAAGTAACATCAGAAATTTCGATCACATACCTTGTTTACGAATTGTAGAGGTGAGACTCGGGATTTGATTCTGGAAATCTTGTAGCGCTTGAATTGTTGAGAGAGAGAGAGAGAGAGAGAGAGAGAGAGAGAGAGAGAGAGAGAGAGGGGAGGTGGATATAAGGAGAGAAAAAAGAAAACTGAAGAAAATATAAAGTGAGAAAAGAAACGGGGCTGAGAGGAAAGGTAGAGAAAGGATAGACTGGGAGAAAAAAATGGCAAGACACAAGGGAGAAGGAGAAAGAAGCAAATATAAAATGAGAAGATAAAAACAGACTAAGAAAACTAAGAAAATGCAACAAAAGACAACGAAGAAAAGAGAGAATAAAATAAGGAGGAAGGAGTAAAGGAAAAAGAGAAGAAATGATAGAAATAGGATAATAGATGAACGAGGAGAAAAAGAGCAAGAGAGAATGGCAGACGGGGGTAGAAAGAGAAGAAAGGGAGAAAGAGGAGAGCAAAAGGAGAGAAAGTAAGATGAAAGTAAAAGAAATGAAAAGAAGGAGAAAGTAGTATTGGAAGATACATTAAGAGGAGAAAGGTAATGCTGAGGAGAGGCAGTGTACGAAAAGAAAGAGGAAGAGAAAATCAAGAGGAAAGGCAACAGGAAAAAGATTTTTTTAAAATGATATAAGACAAGGACGACGACGAAATTGATAAAGTAGTGAGATAAAGACGAAGACGAAGAGATAATCAATTAAAAGAGGGCAGGCAAAAGAAATAAAGAAGAAAAAGAAATAAAATACAGAAAGAAAAAAAGAAGAAAAGATGACAAGAGGAGAAAAGCAGAAAGAAACAGGAAAAGAAAAAACGATGCTGGAGAAAGAAGCACAAAACGCACACAGCATCACACTCGCACGCGGAATGAGAAACTGCTAAACAAGCGGCTCGAGGGACAGTAAGAGTCGCAGGCTTCGAAGCAGCCAAATATGAATCGAAGCCCTTCTTGCCTGGTTCGACAATGCTTCACAAGGCGCGGATTCGTTTATTCGCTTCGTCTGCCGTACATCATCATTCACTGTGTTTTGCATCCATCCAATCATTATTATACACCAGTATATGGTTAAAATAGTGTTTGTAGAAAAGTGAAAAGCCACTTAAACACTTGAATCAGGTTATAATTATAAGCGTCTCGAACACAAGTACGGGTCGCAGGCTTCCAATCACGCCTCGTTTGAAGCCTCTCTTGCCAGGAACGATGAAATTTTACAGCTTTCGTAACATTTTCTCATGCCGTTTTCCTCACCCGTCGGATAGTTTCGTATCATTCTATTATTTATTTATGCACGAAAGTATAGTTAAAACATTGGTAGCTGAAATGTGAGATTTTCTTTTTTTCAATTCGGATCAGTGTAGAGAAGCGAGGATAACAAGTCATTTACTCTCACTGGAACATAAATGACTAAATAACTGAGATTTTTTTTTTTTTTTCGTAGTTACAGTCTCGGAAATACAGGTTAATCGAAGGAGATTAAGCTAGCAAAGAACATATTGGAAGGAACTTTTACAGCTTCTAAATTAACGTTAGTGACGAACTAGTTTTCCGGGAAGATGACTTTGTTCACTGGCCTTTCGTCTGCTTGTTTATGTTTTGGGGTAATCGCGTGGGAGAGAGGGATGGTGGCAGCCATGTTAATTTCATTGGACGTCTCAACCCCACCCCGTCTGGTCACCCCCACCACCTCCCACCCGTACCTTTCACCTGCTTCCACCCATCCCACCCTCATCCGACTCCCCAGCCCCTACCACCACGCTCCTCCACTGAACTTATAATGAGAAATGTGTTCCCACTGCTTGCGTTGCGCCTCATACAAAGCCCATTTTCACGAAGTTTAAATGTCCCGCTGTGTCACACCACCCACCGTTATATTAGCCTATCCCACCCATCCCACACACACCTTTCCGTCCAGCTGAACATTTTTTTTTTTCTTGTTTAGTTACATCTTACCAGCCTACTCACAATATTCATGGCCTTAGCATACAGTTCCCCGGCATACTCCATCACCCGCCACTATCCCAGCCCATCCTGTATGACTCATTTCTGTTAAGTGGTGAATATAATTAAAATGACTGGCTTCAACTACCAAGGAACTTACAACATCCATATTCACAGGGAACAGTTAACTTCATCGTGGCTTGTTACAGACATCTAGCCCACCCCCCTTCCACCCTTCCACTTCTACACACACACACACACACACACACTTCTTCTTACACAACACTTCAACTGGCGAACCTACAACTAACCTGCAACTTCCATCTCCACAGCACTCCCCTGACATGATCCACCTCCCATCACCATTCCAACCCATCCTTCCCACTCCTCGCCATCCACCCCGCCCACTTCTGCTGTCCGCACCCAGTCATGACAGACCAGAAATGCCTTACCAGAAACACTACTGCACCGTTTAGGCTCATTTCTGCACACACTTTTACACGCACGACCTGAATTTATTTTAGTTAACCTTCGTCAGTATGATGATTGATGAACCAGAAATGATTGAAAAGTACAGTAATTGCCTTTAATAATACTCAACATGCTGAAATAAGCTAGAATGACTATCTATTTACAGTATCTATAGCCCGACGCCCTAATCCGGCAAAGAGTGGCCACAGACAAAACGCCTCCAAGTCGCTCTGTCACCCACCATTTGACTTCCCTCCCCCCAACTCACTCCCTGCTCCCTGACATACCTCTCAACTCTATCCCTCCACCTCATCCTCGGTCTCCCCCTCCCTCCACTTCACCTACACACACTCTCTTAGTCAGTCTTTCAAACTCCATTCTCTCCGCATGAGAATGACGACAATGGATATCAACTGCAGTGAATGAAAGTGACTGAAGCTGGAGTAATCTAAACCCAGCTGGAGGTGGACGTCATGAAGAGACCTAACTGGACCCCTGACCAAGCCTGACCGAACCTGAATGGAATAAACAGACCTGGATAGACCTCAGCGGGTGTAACTGGACCAACAAGGACCTAATTAGACCTTAATGATCCTGATCAAACCTGACTGGAGCTAATTGGAACTAAGTTAATTGGAGGTAATCAGATCTTAATGAACGTGTAATAATTAGCCTGAAGGGATATTAATGACCCACACAAGATCCAAGTGATGTGAAAGGCCTTAATGATACTTGGATGTACCTAATGGGATCTGAATGGACCTAATGGGATCTGAATGGACTTAATGGGATCTGAATGGACCTAATGGGATCTGAATGGACCTAATGGGATCTGAAAGGACCTAATGGGATCCGAATGGACTTAATGGGATCTGAATGGACCTAATGGGATCTGAATAAACCCATTGAGATGTGAATGAACCTAATGGGATCGGAATGGACCTAATGGGATCAGAATGGACCTAATGGGATCAGAATGGACCTAATGGGATCTGAATGGACCTAATGGGATCTGAATGGACCTAATGGGATCTGAATGGACCTAATGGGATCTGAATGGACCTAATGGGATCTGAATGGACCTAATGGGATCTGAATGGACTTAATGGGATCTGAATGGACCTAATGGGATCAGAATGGACTTAATGGGATATGAAAGGACCTAATGAGATCTGAATGAACTTAATGGGATCTGAATGGACCTAATGGGATCTGAAGGGACCTAATGGGATCTGAATGGACTTAATGGGATCTGAAGGGACCCAATGGGATCTGAAGGGACTTAATGAGATCTGAATGAATGGGATCTGAATGAACTTAATGGGATCTAAGTGGACCTAATGGGATCTGAATGGACCTAATGGGATCTGAATGGACTTCATGGGATCTGAATGTAATGGGATCTGAATGGACCTAATGGGATCTGAATGGACTTAACTTGAATGGAACTAAGCTGAATTGAATGAGGTCTTAAGAGTTCAATAAAGGGGAGAAACGAATGATGAATAATTGAACAGAAATGAATGGCTTATGCACGGTGTTCAGGCGGTGGTGATGAGTGGTGATCTGTGAATAGAAATGAATAATGATGAATAGCCACTGACAGGTAGGTAGGTTGATAGATTGATAGATAGATAAAGATAGATAGATAGGAAGATAGACATCGATGGAGGGACATACCTACAGTATATACATAATTTTCTTTTTTTAGACAATAAATGGACGAAGGAAAAACAAAGGAAATAAAAAAAAATGCAGACAGACTGGCAGATAGACTGATAGATAGATAGATAGGCAGATAGATAGATAAATAGACAGAGACAGAAAGAAATAAAAGGAAAGAAATACATACAGACATAGATAGATAGACAGACAGATAGATAGGCAGATAAATAGATAGACAGATAGGTAGACACTGTAGACAGATAGATAGACAGAGAGACAGACTGATAGACAGACAGAAAGAAAAAGAAAGAAAGAAGGAAAGAGAGACAGATAGATAGGTACATAGAGAGACAAACAGACAGATAGCTAATGCAAAGACAGACAGACACCAAGAGACCATCATATCCTTACACACAACACACTTCTTCTATTCACCTGTTTGAAGTACACTTATGTTTGCTCACCTGCCCTCATTAGCTTATTACTTTCTCTTCCTAGCTTCCTACCTGTCTAATTTGTATATATATCCTGGATTTTATGTGGCTTTCGCTTATTTCACCTTTACTGCGTACTGTTTGATGGCTAGGAGTTATTACGAGGAGAATGGATAGTGACAGACTGACTGATAGGTAGGTAGGTAGGTAGGTAGGTAGATAGATAGATAGATAGACAGATAGATAAACAGTTGCGTAGATAGATAGGTAGACAGACAGACAGATAGGCAGGCAGATAGACAGAAAAAGAGAGAGACAGACAGATAAGTAGATAGACAGACAGACAGACAGACAGATAGGTAGGGAAATAGAAAATCACAGACAGACGGACAAACAGACAGACAGGCAGATAGATTGGAAGATAGATAGACTGACACACACAGAAAGACACAGGCAGATACGTAGATAGATAGACAGACAGACATATAGACAGATAGACAGACAGACAGACAGGGAGACGTAAACCAATGGACTCCGGGCCTAAACTTCCCTTCTCCAGCCCTCCACCATCCTCCTGTCATGAGATAGGGAGGGGACTGAGGGACGTGTGTATAACCTGGCAGCTCCACCGCCCCTTCATATCGGTGCCACCACTTGAAGGCGTCCCTCATCAACACCGGCGGATGGAAAGGGAAAGGTACAAATCCACTTCCATATTACCCAATCAGTGTGTACTCCAGCATACATTAAAGACAAATTATCATCCTGTTTCCCTCAATGGCATTCGTGATCGTAAAACCTCCACTCACAGCTTCTGGATAGCCTCTGTGCAGAAATTACGCCCACATACCCGAAGAAGGTCAAAGTCGGGCAGAATTCGTTGCATCTTCACAGTGAACACCTATTCAGCTTGTGAGTCCAGTATAATTATGATCCTCTAGTAAGTCTCGGTACTGTGGGAGGGACGCCTTCACGTGGTGGCACCAATATACCCAGATCGCTCTACTGCCTAGTTATATATACGTCCCTAAACTGTTTCCCTATCCCCCGAAAGGAGGATGGTGGACTGCAGGAGAGCATCTTATACTTGCAATCCACCGAATTCACATTTCAGATGAACCTGGGGCTACACGAATAACAAAAACAGCAACAACAACATCTACTACTATTACTACTACTACTACTACTACTACTACTACTACCACTAATAATAATAATAATAATAATGATAATAATAATAGTAATAATAATAATAATAACAGTGGTCAGTCAGTGTATCCTGGTAAGCAGTGAGTCACATAGCATATAGTCTGTTTGCTCTTACCTGACAATGATCATGTTCCTTTTTCAGCTCAACTGATGGCTAAAGGTATACAGTGGACACTTAATTTGACTACTAACCAAGGAGACTCACTTGTACCCTGTTTTACCAGATAATTAAAAAATCGAGAATATTAGCCATCCATTCAGTCAATCAGGCTATACCATTTTGACTCTAACTTGACCTAAAATTGCCCTCTCTCCATCTCAGATCACTAGCTGTAGCAATAAATTAGTTCTAGAATATGATGCTAGTTACGAAGAAGCGCTGTGGAAAGTATGAGGAGCCTTCGTGTTGTCTTTTTCTGCCACTGAGGTACGTGAAATAAGCTACAATAGTACGTAAATCTGGGCCAAGTTAAGGTGAAGGGAGTATAGCGGTCAATCAGGGAAAGAGTCAGGTAATGGTGGTAGGTCATGGTCAGCTTGGGTCGCGGTCGTGTCCTCCCAGTTTAGTTACATCAGGGAAAATACCTGGTCTGAAGCTGTCATAACGTCTGAATTGTTGGGGCTGTGACTCGTATCTGCTGATGTATTTACCTGCTGACGCTGCTGATCTGCTGACTTATCCACCCACTGACGCCGCTGATTTGCGTTCTTTGTAACATTTTTGCACCTTTTAAAATCCACGAGAATCTAGGTTAGAAGTTTGTTTTGGTAGTATCAGGTTTGGTTTGTTTGTCCGTTTAGGTTAGATTAGGTTAGGCTGAATTTGGTCAGAGGAGAGAGAGAGAAAAAAAAAAAAAGAAAGAAAGAAAGAGAGAATGAAGCGGTGATCATCTTAGGAAAATCAAACTTAGAACTTACTGCACAAATGACAGAAGGAACAGAAATTCGCCACTTGGACAGAGAAAATCTATACCATGTTTGCATTAACCTGTCAAATCTCCCGAACCAATTTCAGCTCGGTTCTATGCCAAGGGTAGTCAGAATAAAGGCTTGCACATGCTTAGCTCACAACCAAGACTCACTGAATGTCACGCAACTAGAACACGATGTTCGAGTTGGGAGTGTAGCACAGAACCGTCAGATGAAAACATAGGAATAATATAAGTTGTGTGAATTATCGCATATATGAATAAATATGAATGGACGAGGGAACATTAACGTGCTATATAAAGACATTTACCAGACTACCAACGTGCTATTGGAAGAATTAACTGTTTGGTGAGTCTAAGCAATTTCTGCCCCGTTTACCTATACTCCCTTCACCTTAACCTTGCCTAAATTTCCGTCCTTTTGCAGCTTATTTCAAGTGACTTAGTGACAGACAAGGACAATGTTATGGATTTACTTCTTTCCCAAAGCACGCCTCCCTTACTATACCTCACACCAATTAATCTGGTCAGGCATGTATGGCAACACTGTTCCAGCCGAGATTCTGATTGGCTGGAGGTGTTTGCTCGATTTCGTTGTTGCATAAACAGATACTCTCTTTATTATCAGATATGATACTGAGTTTGTCGACAATACAATCTCAAAAGCAATAAGAAATCCGTTTTACAACAATGAAATTTGCGTAGGAACACAGAAATATGAGTCAACAAAGTATTATAACAGTCCAAGTCAAGGTCAGCATTCGAACAATTCCTTTAAATCTCCGACACTCGATAATGTAACAGAAAATTAAGGAAACCTGCTTAATCTAAGCGTTGGTATAACACACTTTTATATTTTAAGATCAGTCTGCACCCTTAAATCGTGCCACAACTCTGAATAATTAACAATTCTAATGAAAAGACGACTTGTGCGGGGAGGGGAGTTTGAAAAAATTGCGAAAATCAAAGTAGGCTAAAGGAAAACTATTTCATTATATCTCCTTTTTTATCACAGTAAGGACTGATCTTAAAATTTAAATGTGTTAAACCAACGCTTAGATTACGCAGGCTTCCTTAATTTTCTGTTACATTATCGAGTGTCGGAGATTTAAAAGAATTGTTCAAATGCTGACCTTGACTTGGACTATTATAATACTTTGTTGACTCATATTTCTATCCTCCTACGCAAATTTCATTGTTGTTAAGTATATAATGGATGTCTTATTGCTTTTGACGATTGTATCGTCGACAAACTCAAGTTATCACATCTGACAATAGAGTATCGGTTTAAGCAACAACGAAATCGAACAAACACCTCCAGCCAATCATAATCTCGACGGGAACATGTTGCCATACATGCCTGGCCAGATTAATTGGTATGAGGTATAGCATGCTTTTCTAGTCTTACGCTGTGTTAGAACTCAACAATCAGGATGGACAGATGAAGATGAAAGTTTTAGGCCAAGGTTGTGTAAAAAAAAAAAAAAAAAAAAAAAAAAAAAAAAAAAAAAGAGCACCGTATGGCAAGTCGATATATATACTTGATTGACTGGGAATACGGATGAAAGAACGTGCAAGAAAATACTGAGGCGTAAGGAAGAGGTACGGTGAGCTCTCCTAATCCACGAGAATAAGGTATTTGGTGAAGGCAGTTAGAGGTGTGAAATTGGTTTAGCTGATACGTATATGGATGAAAAATAACGTTCAGTCAGAGGCAAAAACTGGTATACTATCCTCCTCTATCTACTTGACGAAATAGGGAATGTGCATCACTTTATTCCTTGGTGTATTGTGTAAAGAAGAAGAAAAAGAAGCAGGAAGAGGAGGAGAAGGAGGAGGGGGGAAAAGAAGGTGATGGTGATGACGATGATAATGGTGATGATGATGAAGAGGAAGAAGAAGAGGAAGAAGAACAGGAGGAGGAGGACGGGGAGGAGGAGGGAGAGGAGAAAGAAGAGGAGAAGAAGACAAAGAAAACTGAATTTATCAAGAGCAAAAAAAAAACGAAAAATCAAAGAGGTGAAATATTAGGCTAATTTTTATCCTTTACTACACAGGGGAATATTAACCTGACACATGAAGATATTTACTAATAGGAAAGGAGTACTATAATCAGTTTGCTTTCATCTGAGGGAACTGGATCAATCACAACCTGATTACTAATTCGTGGTTGCATGAAATTTAAAGAGCCTTGCTTGTGAGGTAGGAGTGAATCTTCTTGGTCACTAGACAAATCAAACCTGCAATCTGAGACCCATTATAAACAGAGCTAAAAGAGGTCACACATATCTTTGTCAGGGTAGAGCAAACGTGCTATAGAAAGCCATCAAAGAACAGAACACGGGCCTTATGTGGTCAGTATGAAGTGTGACCCTGCTTAATTTCCTATGTTTATGGGTGCATTATTTTCCGCCACTTGGTCACAGGCTAGGGTATAACGTGGCTTGTAATCTCTGACCCTTGCTAAAGCACTCTTTTCGCCCCCTTTGTAATTAAGGGCGATAACTATGGCTCTCTCACCCTAGGTTGGCCCAGATTCTCTTCTTTTTTTGCGGCATATATCACCTAATTCAGCGTCAGAAAAGTACAGTGCTACTGCTCTATATCCTTTCCATAGCACTTAGTGAACAGCATCATACTCTGGCACTAAATTGGTACAACTGGTCATGCAAGATGGACAGGTGACAAGCTTAGGTCAAGTTAGAGTATAAATAGTGTACTGTAGATTGTGGTCTCAGGTGTAAGGGACTGGAAAGAATGGCTGCTAGAGATCGAGTAGCGTGGATAGCTGCCATTATCTAACATAGCCCGACGCATGCATATTGGAGCCTTTATAAACGAAACGAAACGAAACGAAATAATCAGTGGACGCCTTTTCGTAAAAATGATCAATAAGAAGTTAGTATGCCTCATTAAACACTGCATTCTGTATACGTCGATTTAACGTCTGGTAAATCACAAAGACTTATGTTATCAGACGTTGCTTGCTTCCTGACTGGTGGCCGGGCAAATCAATTCAGTCTCCCCCTCCTCTTCCCTCCCCTGCCCTCCCTCCTCCCCACCTTCCCACCAGTTCCTCTTCTCCACCCTCCACCTCCTCTCCCCACCATCCTCCTACCTGCCCTTCACACCCCCTTTCCACCCTACCCATCCCACATTCCCGTACACCCCACATTTCCCCCAACCACTCTCCAATTCTTCACATACCCTTTGTTCTTCCACCCTCCCTCTACTTCCCTACTCACTCTCTCAATCTTCCCACCCATTCCCGCCTCCTCACCCATCTCCCTGCATGCCCGCCCACTCCCACTTCCTCACCCATCCTTGACTTCACCGCCCACACTTCACCTCGCCACCAACCCCACACTTCTCCACCTATCCCTCACTTCCCCACTCAACCTCCACTGCCCCACCTACCCTCCACTTCCTCACCAACTCCTTCATCAACACCCCCCACTTGCCCATCAACCCTGCACCTTACCGTCCATGGCCTTTTCCCCATCCATTATCCCACCTCTCCACCTCCCCACAGACCCCCCCACTTCGCCCACCTTCCCTCCACTTCACACACCTCTTTACTTCCCCATCCACCTTACACTTCCCCACCCACTCTCCACTCCTCAACCACCCTCACTTCCCTCACCCAGTACTACCCCTAACCTCACTTCTCCACCGCCTTGCATCTTCCTATCTCCAGTCCCCCTCCCTCGCTCTTCCCCTTCCCCCACCCCTTCCTCATCCCCCCTACCCTTAGTCTGTGTGTGTGTGGGGGGGGGGGCTTGGCAACTTTAACGCTGGGGCCATGACGTCAACGCGGACGGCCAAAATGATAATGCTGAGTTTCCACGCCACTGACCTGCCACTGAGACCTCAAAATATTCGCCATCCCTGTCACCCTCGGCTCAGTTTTTACGGTAAGGCTGGCTTGATTGCGTGGTGGTGCATTGTGTGTGTGTGTGTGTGTGTGTGTGTGTGTGTGTGTGTGTGTGTGTGTGTGTGTGTGTGTGTGTGTGTGTGTGTGTGTGTGTGTGTCTTGAGCTTGATGTTGGATAGATAGATGGATGGATAGATAGATTAGATACGGATAGATCGATAGTTTGATTGGCAGATAGAGAGATTAAGTACAGATTGATGGATGGATTGATGGACAGACAGACAGACAAACAAAGAGTTAGATAGATAGATAGACAGATAGACAGATGGATTAGATACAGATGGATGGATGGATTGATGGACAGAAAGAGAAAGACAGACAGACAAATAGATACATACATACATAGATGCATGCATTCATACATAAATATATACATACATTGATAGATTGATGCAGAGACAGAGATAGATAGGAAGAAAGGCAGACAGACAGAAAGATAGAATAGATAGATAGATAGATAGATAGATAAGTACTGTTTAATAAAAGACAAAGAGATACCTACACAGATATAAATATACTGATATCCACAAAGAAATAAAGCTCATTATTTCCCCCAAAATTTCCACCAAAAGAAGATTGCGGGTTTTCCAATCACATAATCCCACAGGAGCCACGGTGTCCCGGTGGCAACGTGCTGGTCTCGCGAACTGTGTGTGACTTAAATCCAGAGTTCGAAACCCAGGTAAAAACGGAGGAAGTGGAGGCTGGTAACGTAAAAAAAAAAAAAAGGAAAAAGGAAAACAAAGATCCATTGCATTACTTCAACTATCGCCTTCATCACTCTCACTCCTGACGATTTTTCGCCAGCATGAGACACGATTGCATCTCTCTCTCTCTCTCTCTCTCTCTCTCTCTCTCTCTCTCTCTCTCTCTCTCTCTCTCTCTCTCTCTCTCTCGTATGGACCGTCACAGCTTATAGTACTACCAGAAAGGGCTTAGGGCAGACTCCTATCATAAATTTTTCTAAACTAACCTTGCCAAGAGTTTCTATATCTAAAAAGTAAAATGTGGGATTGGAAGGTGAAGTTTTTGCCTCTCTCTCTCTCTCTCTCTCTCTCTCTCTCTCTTTCTCTCTCTGAACCCCATTTTCTATATCCCCGTCCCTTCGAACCCCCCACTCTACCAAAAATATTGAAATAAACCCATAACTCGATTTACGATGCTGTTTCCCTCTGATTCCCGCTCCCTGTTAACGATGGGGACGATAATCTGGCAATATTGGATCGTAACTGAATAAACACTCATCCCACAGCGCTGAGAGAGAGAGAGAGAGAGAGAGAGAGAGAGAGAATTGACTCATCCCACAAAGCAATGCCGAAATGCTGCGAGAGAGAGAGAGAGAGAGAGAGAGAGAGAGAGAGAGAGAGAGAGAGAGAGAGAGAGAGAGAGAGATGTCTATTCAAGCGTTTCTCTGCACAATAATCTCTCACCACAATGAAATGTGTTAATGTGTATTGCTTAAATATCTAAGTAAAAAATTGATCTCAGAGAGCAGTGCTGAGGAGAAATGCTGATTCGAATATTTCAGTAAGCTACCCTCTCACAATCCACTGCCTAAATTTTGAGTTAGAACAAAATAAACACCAGAACAAACATATCAATAGGTTGTTTCTCAGCGCAATGCCAAAATTCTTAGCAAAATGTACCTAATTCAAACATATCAAGAAATGGACAAAAAAATCTCTTTCCGTACGGCAGTGGTGAAAAGATGAAGGGGAAAAAATGCTGATTTAAACATACTGATAGACTACACTTCTCTCAGCTCAGTGTAGAAATGTTTTGGTTATAATTATGCAGATTTTAAACATTTCAGTAAATATTAAAAGAACAATAATCATCCCACTTTTCAAACCAGAATTTCAAAAAGGAAGAAAAAAGCCAGGTCATCCATACTGATCTTAAATAAACACTACTCTCACCATGGACTGCAAAGATTAAGAAAACTATAAATTGCGACTCAGACGTGTGAGCAGGTAATTAGAGACTTTGACTATCGAGGAAGTGACGAGATGTTTAGATATAGAAAATTAAAATAGTTTGGGAAGTGTTTATATCTTACATCTCTCCCACAAAGTTTTGGAAAAATGGTGAGGAACAGGTAAAGACGTGTTAGATAGGGTAGATGCAGATCCATGTGGGGTTTCGCTAAAATGAAGCACCAAATGAGGCTTTGCAAAAATGAGGCATCACACGGGGGTTTGCCAGAATGAAGCATGATATGGGGTTTCGTTAAAAAGAGGCATGATATAAGGCTTTGCTAAAATGAGGCCTCACATTGGGGTTGCCAGAATGAAGCATAATATGGGGTTTCGTTAAAGAGGCATCATATGAGGCTTTGCTAAAATGAGGCCTCACATGGGGATGCCAGAACATAGCATGATATGGGGTTTCACTAAAATGAAGCATAATATGGGGCTTTGCTAAATTAATGGGGCTCCCACCTTTCCTGTAAAATTTCTTTGGGTATGACTGACTAACATTTCCTCTTCTGTCAGTGCTCCCTAATATACTAAAAATACCCATAAAAAGGCTTATTAAAATGCCTATAAAATGCTTACTGAAATATATCTGCAACTAAATTCTCATTCGTCCCACAACGCGATGCTGAAATGATGATTAAAAAAATGAAAATGCTGGTTTAAATATTTCACGGTGCCAGAATCCTAAAATCACCACCTTTCAGTGCGGATATATCACACAGAATAGGAAGGAGGTGTGGGATGCCAAAACACACACACACACACACACACACACACACACACACACACACACACACACACACACACACACACACACACACACACACACACACACACACACACACACAGAACAGTTAGGCAGAGACAGAAAATGCCTGTGTGTGTGTGTGTGTGTGTGTGTGTGTGTGTGTGTGTGTGTGTCACCGTAACAAAAATCCAATCAGTGACGCTATTTCCGTCACGCCAATCTTGTGACGGTAATTTCTGTGACGCTTATAAAGAGACGGATTGCCTGTGAGGTGAGCTGGGGAGGGGGAGGGGAGGAGAGGGAGGAAAAGGGGCAAGGGAGGAAACGAGGGAGAAAGAGTGGGGAGGGAAATGGGGCTTGGGAGGGGGGGAGAAGGGTCAGGGAAGGGGAAGAGGGGAAAGGGAGGGAGGATAGGGAGTTGAAGGGGATGGGGGAGGGAAGGGGTAGAGGAAAGAGAGGTGGAGGGGAAAAGGCTTGGGGACGGGGAGAGGGAAAGAGAGGGGGAGTAAGTAGGAGGAAAGAAGGGAGGGGGTAGGGGAAAGAAGGGAGGATGGAGGGATAAGACGGGAGGGGTAAAGGGAAAGAAAAAAGGAGGTAATAAAGGGGAAGAGCAGGTGGAGAGGAAGGGAGGGGGTTGGGGGAAGGAGGAAAAGGGGGAAGGAAGAGATGTTTTCGGGGGAAAGTTTGGAGGAGGGAGGGGAAAACAGGGAATGTTATAAGAGGAGAACGTAGAGGGAAAGGGAAGCGGGTAAGAGGAAGGGGAAAAGAAGAGTAGGGGAAAGGTAGAGTGTAGAGGGAAAATGGGTAGACTTCAGAGGGAATGAGAGGGGGTGGGGGATGGGGACTGAATAGGGGAAGGGGTAGAGAGGGTAGAAGGGAGGAGGGGGAAGGGGAAGGGGGGTAGAGGAGGAAGGAGAGGGGGAGGATGGGGGATAAAATAATTCTGGGAACAGTTCTCGTGGGCGTTGAGGGTTACGACCTTACCTCTGACACGTGTGTGTGTGTGTGTGTGTGTGTGTGTGTGTGTGTGTGTGTGAGAGAGAGAGAGAGAGAGAGAGAGAGAGAGAATGAAAGAATGTATATGACTGAGTGTAATGGTGTGTGTGTGTGTGTGTGTGTGTGTGTGTGTGTGTGTGTGTGTGTACATCTCTAAATTAAGGAAGGATTTCGCTTCCAGGTGGTAGTGTGCGTATGTGTACATGTGTACGTACGTAGCTTGTGGCTTTGCGTGTGTACGTCCAAATTAGGGTTCACTGTGTGCGTATGTGTGTACTTACCGTCAGCGCTTCAACGTGTGTACTCAGGAATAATATTATGATCCTCCTTGTATGTGTGTGCATGTGCGCTGGTGTGTACTTATGTATGTGAGCATCAGTGTATGAGTGCATGTGTATGGATGTGCCTTGATGTGTATGTATGGGTTTGTGAGTGAAGATGTGTACGTGAAGAGTGACGCAACTTGAGAGAGAGAGAGAGAGAGAGAGAGAGAGAGACAGAGACAGAGACAGAGAGAGACAGAGACAGACAGACAGACAGACAGACAGACAGAGACAGACAGAGAGAGAAAGAGAGAGAGAGAGAGAGAGAGAGGGGGGGGGATTTACTTTCAAGGGTTTCTTTAAAAAATCAAAATGATTGACTTCTTGGGTGATCTTCAACTTATACACCAAGTTTGAGCAGAATTGTTGTTGCTTGACCCTTAACCCTTCCACCAAGTTCGATTTAAAAACGATAAAAACCTTAACCTTTACCGGTGACCTATTGTTCTTAAAAAAAAAGGGGGGGATTACTTCTTGACTGGCCCTCAACTCTTCCACCATGTTTGGTTAATTTCGGATCAAAACTGTATGAATTACTTTGTCAAACACACACACACACACATACTCTCAGACACACACACACACATACTCTCAGACACACACTGTATATGCCAATTCATATTTAATCTAGACCAGGCACTTGTGAAATATGCTAACAGGGACAATAAAAAAAAAAACACACATATATAAACAAACACAAAATTCAACTACATCAGAGAGAGAGAGAGAGAGAGAGAGAGAGAGAGAGAGAGAGAGAGAGAGAACGACAAATAGTTAAAGTCAGTGTAAAAAATAGCTCACTCTGAAAATACTTCCCTGTAACTTTAATATTTTGTCATGTTCACCGGGAGGGAATCCTAAAATATTCGCTCACCTGATATCTCCATGGAAAAGATTATTATTATTATTCATGAAGTTTGGGATGACTTTTCTGTTTCGGTTTTGATATATATTTAGGATTTTTCTGTCTGTTTGTCTGTCTGTCTGTCTGTCTGTCTGTCTGTCTCTCTCTCTCTCTCTCTCTCTCTCTCCTTATTTCTTTTTTTATTGCTCTTCCGTTCCCTCCTCTCTCTCTCCCTCTCTCTCTCTCTCTCCCTCTCTCTCTCTCTCTCTCTCTCTCTCTCTCAGCCTTATAACAGTTCTCTTTCCCGTATTCCCTGCCTTTAATGACTTTTTTTTAAATTTCTGGTAGTGGTTAGTTTTCAGCATTGGTTTTATTGATGCCTGGTGGTCTAGTGGATTTAGGGCCCGTATTCTCGTCGGGTAAGGAGGCTCCCTAACACCTCTTCCCAAGCGATTTATTTTATTGATGCCTTTTAATATCGCTTTGTACGTTATTTATGCAGAGTATGGCGATATCTGAAGCATTTATATAACACTGAATAGGATAGTAAGGTGTGATAAGCAAAATAAATCACATAAGAAAAGGAGTTAGGGAGCTTCCTTAACCGACGAGCATACGGGCCCAGGTATTCCAGCCAAATGGGAACTGTAAGGGTTTAGATCCGAGACATGGTTGGGGTTTATTGCTCACAGAATGCCACTCAGGGGCGGATGAGGCTGGCTACCTTCGCCCTAATTGTCAGGAATTAATAGTCTAGCCCCCGATCCCTACGCTTATGACGGACAAAAAAAAAAGACAATAACAGAGAGAGAGAGAGAGAGAGAGAGAGAGAGAGTCTTTCCTGATTTTGTGATTTTACCCTCATTGTTAATGTAGGTATTTTGCTCTGCATATCGTTACATTGGTATTATTCATTTTGCACCTCATTTTTACCAACATTATCAGTGATACTGTCGTCGTCATTCTCACCATAAGCATTATTTTCATTGTTACCGACATCATCATCATCATCATCATCATCATCATCATCATAGTTACCACCATCAAATCACCGTCATCATCACATCCTCCTCCTCCTTCTCCTCCTCCTCCTCCTCCTTCTCCTCCTCCTCCTCGTCGTCTTCTTCATTTTCATCGTCATCATCATCGCAACATAATTTCCCACATTCACGAAGAGGCAGGGAGAGCTAGAACAAGGCTCTTTGATATCCTCGATGGAACTAATAAAAAAATGATAATCCAGGCATAATCGCCCCTCCCTGTGTGGCTCAAGGGCTATTTGCAACACCAGTGTCTAGCTGTAGCATTGCCACATCCCTGCACTGACACAACAGCGAGACTGGGGGAGAGGGATTAAAGTTGCCTACAGTCTCCTCATTAATTCATTTGCCTCTTCCAGTGGTAGCAAAGAGAACATACTCCATTAAGGACGTCTGCGGGCTGAAGGGTTTTTAAGACGAGCAGAAACCCCTACCCCACCACAAACCCCCCACACACCCACACAGTAAAACAGCCCTTCCTCACCCTCTCTAGTTCCTCCCACTCCCTCTACTAATTCTATCCCTCCCCGTCTCCAGCCGTCTATCCATCCATCCAGCCATCCATCCATACTACTTCCCTTTCCTCTCAGTGTTCCCTCCTCATTCTAGTGCTCGCCCTCTAAAGCAAAAGCCTTTATACATAACCCTCACTTTTCACTTTCCTTTCAGTCCCTACCTTAACTAATAATCCTTCCCCTACACAACTTAATCCCTTCTACTTCTCAAAATCCATTCCTTCCCACTCCCAAGCCAACTACCCATCCACCTCATTGTTCCTTTTCCCCTAACCCTTCCCAATCCGATTCTCTGTTAGAGCTCTCACGTGTTCCCTCTTAACCCCGTCACCCACAGAGTCCCAAATCATTCTCAGATCATTTCTCTCAGGATCCTCTCCCCCGTCTCTCAGCATACTAAAATAGGCCTCCCACAAACTCTCCAGCCCCTCTCAGCCTTAACACATTAGCCTTCCTAGTATCCCCACTCATGCGCCCATTAGTTCCTCCTAGCTCCCTCCTTCCCCTCTTGAACCACCATATATTGCATCCTCTCAGTGTCCCTTGTTCTTTCTCTTTAGTACTCTCACCCACCTACCTCCTCACCCCTCTCAACTCCACCCATTCACACTCTAAAACAATCCTCCCCCACCTACTCCCATGTCCTCACAGCCCTGCTCTAACCCACTTCCTCTAGACTTCCAGTCAAGTTCTCTCGCCTTTCTAGT
>NC_137011.1:6750535-6753035 GCF_032717465.1 Coenobita brevimanus | reverse complement strand
CTCGAAACATAACATTATTCGAAACAGTGACGCGAAACTATTTATTTCTCCTTGGTACGACAAAGGCTAGTGACTTGAAGATAAAAACAGTCTCTGAAACAGTGATATGAAACTTTTTTTTTTTTTACCTAGTTACAACAGAATTTCAGTAACATTTAACATGAATATAATTCGAAGCACTGACGTGAAGCATTTTGTATCATTTTATATTTTTTTTAACTTGTTCGATGGACTGCAGTAACTCGAAACATATGGACATTATCTGAAACACCAACATCAAATTTTTTATTTATTTTTTTCAGCTTGTTACGACAGAGTTAATTGACTCGAAGCATATGAACGCTATCCAATACAGTGGTTTGATATTATTACATTTTTTAGCAGGTCATGACAGAGTTCACTGACCTGAAGCATGAGAACACTATTCGAAACAACGACGTGAGACTAAAAATCAAAATGACATTGTAAAAGACAAACTTAGTAACCATCAACTCCTTGTATGATGGGTTAATAAGATCATTGCTGGTCTAGGGGCTTCGTCACACTGAAATCGAAATCGAACCTACTTTGATGCATACTGGTTGATCATGCAACTGATGAAAAAGTTGCAAGATGAACACTCAGCATCAGGTCACATCTTGGTCCGTAATACCTCTTCCTCAGCGATTTATTCTGCCTAGTACGCCTCTCTGTCCTCTTCTGAGGTACTTAAATCATTCTAATATCACCACACACTTCATAATTAACGTACAAAAATATATCAACAGGCTATATCCGAGAATAAATCGCTAAGGATGAGGTGCTAGGGAGCCTCCTTTTGCAACGAGAATACGGGCCCTGGGCATTCCTGTTCTTGCCTGGATTTTAACTGGCATTGAAAGATGGGATGTTTAGAAAATGACAAGAGAGAGAGAGAGAGAGAGAGAGAGAGAGACGGGCGGGGGGGAGGGCACTGTTCCAACTTTTACCTCAACCCACACGATCGAACAGTCTGTCTTAGGGTGCGGCCACACTTGCTCGAGACATGTGATCGACGAGATGAAACGAAGCACCGAGTTAGAGCTGTTGTAGTCCTCGAGTCTGAGCGTTGGATGGACCCCTGAGCCTCGTTTCCTCGTGGCGCTCACATGTTCGGTGGCAAGTGTGTCCAGGCCTTGAGAATAAAAGTCATATTGAAAATGTTGGGAGGGAGAGAGACGCAGGTTGGAGTTTGGATTCTTTATTTTCTCTTTTTTTTTCTTTTTTTTTTTCTAACTTTTGGGGCTACACAGAACCCATTTTTCTCTAACTTTTTTCTAAACTTTTTCTAACTTTTAGGGCTACACATTACCCATCTTATCTCTGTTGCCCGAAACGTTCAAGAAAATAAAGAAATCATGCTCTTACCTGTGCCTCTCTCCCCCACCCAAAATATCCACTTGTCGCAATGGATCATCTGCAAAAGTCATATTCTAAGTGGCAGTGGGGATATCGTGACCCCTCTTCCTTAGCGATTTAGTCTTCTCATTACCCGTCAATTTCGTCTTAAATGTTACTGAAGCAAACTAGGTCGATATTATAATGCTCTAGATACAAGAAAATAAAGGGAGTTGTAAGTATCAATAAGGGATAAATAACTGAGAAAAGGATGTTACGAAGCCATCCACGCCACATAGAATACGGCCCTGTGTCTGCTTCTGATCAATTTATCATGGAAGCAGAATTAGATGGAGAGTGAGAGACTGACGAGGAGAGTGTATGTGATAGAGGTGGAGCGGGTGGAGGAAGGGGGAGGCCAAGGATGAGATGGAGGGATGGAGTGGAGAGGTATATGAGAGAGGGGGGTGCGAGCTGGGAGCAGGGCAGTGAAATGGCGAGGGACAGGGCGACATGGAGGCGATTTCTTTGTGACCACCTCTTACTGGATTAAGGCGTCTGGCAATAGATAGATAGACAGAATATGATTTGTACTAATTGACAGCACGAAGGTCACTAAAACAGACAATAAATTTTGCTGAGTCCCAGTTTTCCATTAGAACAAGACCCACAGCAGTCAATATTACATCCAGGTCTTCAGGCACTGCTGGGTGAACATGGATAGCTGGGAAACAAATTGTACTTATCATTCTGACCGGTTCAATAACTAAACTCTTATTATTCTATAACGCGTTAGTTTTAACCTTATAAAGCTCCATAACCCCTTTCAGCTGAGTTGGAGGCCAGGTTAGTCATTTTTGAGGATGAATTTGACTAGTAACCAAGAAGACTCATTCCTATCATATTACTGGAGTTGTGGAAATGGCCTAGTTCCGTCAGATAAGAACAGACATGCTACAATTGGCAGGTGCGGTGAGGATCTGTCCCCTCTACCCTAGGGACTAATATACGAGGATAAGTAAATTGGTAGTGTGTCGTCCTGTCTCGGCTACCCCTGTTTTGGGGGGAGGATGCAGCCCAGGTATATAGATAGATATATAGATGTGTTAACCAATGGATCACCGTCCCCACCCTTTGTCAAGTC
>NC_137011.1:6733035-6745535 GCF_032717465.1 Coenobita brevimanus | reverse complement strand
GGATGGACTGGAGAGGATAATGTGTGAAATGAGACAGACAGAGACAGGGATATTTTCTGCATATGTCAGAATAGTCAGTAGCAATTTGTGAAACGTAATGCTGCTTTTTTCTACATACATTTACACACACACACACACACACACACACACACACACACACACACACACACACACACACACACACACACACACACACACACACACACACACGTTTTGGGAAATATTTTGGCCGAATGGATTAGAAGAAAGGTCAGAGGTCGAGGTCAAACATTCCCAAAAATCCATTCAGATCAAAACGCGTGAACCACAGGCAACATTTTTCATCGACGGGGATAATCTAGCCCTTTGATCTGCCCATTCCAGATGTGAATGTTTTACAGCAGAGGAGGGCAGAAATGGGTCGCGTTCTATTTTTCTTTTTTATTTTTTTATTTTTTGTCAGGGAGGCACTTCGCAACAGGCAGACGTAATATAATATCAAAATTCTAAACTACACTCTTTTTACTCCAACATGGCCTAAACTTGCCATCTCCCCATCTTGAATGCTGAGCTGTAACAGTGTATTAAGACATGCTGTATCAGTGCATGTTAGTTACAATGAAATGCTAGGGAAGAGATGTAGAGCCGTAGCATTTCCTTTATTTGCCAGCGAGTTACGTGGTACAAGCTGCAGAGGACGCAGATCTAAGCCAAAATAAGGTAATATGATCATGAAGAATTTGGATTAGAGATTTTATAATGACTTGAGCATCAAACCACCATGAGTGAGAGTAGAAAGACTGAGACTTGGGAAATATTTTATGACTGTATAGGTTGGGTACGATAAGAAATATTGATACGTTTGTCTATTCAGTGCAACGACGAACTTAATTTTCGGAATATTCATTTTTTTTTCTGTTTACTGACGACATCTAATGGTGAAGAGGTGTCTCATTTCAAAACATTTCTCCTGAGTTGTGTAAAATCGTCTCGTGTTTGTAATAATACAGCGAGAATGATGTACTTGGGCCTAAAGTGTTGGAGATGTAGGGACAAAAGTCTGATGGTAAATGGGCAGAACATGTGTCAAGATAAGGTGTTCAGAGAGAGAGAGAGAGAGAGAGAGAGAGAGAGAAGGAATGGATTTGAACAGCAGGGTGAAAAGATAATATGTAACAGTTTGGAGAAGGCGTCGAGGGCCAAGAAAATGATGGATTTGTTATTGTTGTTGTTGCTCAACGTTGTTTTTCCTGACAAAGCAGACCCTTCGACCGCAGATAAACAACTGCCTCTATGGAGTTGTCCCACAGGTTCCTCACGCCACTGATGTTGCGTCTGCGTCTTGGTGTGTCAGTGCTGTGTATTGCTTCATTACGTGCGCCGCGTCATGTGAGCCTAATTAACAAGCAGGGTACATCTGTGGCTCCATCCAACCCAAAACCAAGCTGGTAACTTAGGAGGGCTGAATGTTGTCCCGATGTAAGCCTAAACTGGTAACTTAGGAGGGCTGAATGTTGTCCCAATGTAAGCCTAAACTGGTAACTTAGGAGGGCTGAATGTTGTCCCGATGTAAGCCTAAACTCTGTTCAGTGATACCTCCGATGGGTGAATGTCTGAGGGAGGAGGGGGTTGTAATATAGTGTTCTGATCGAGGTATTGTATTGCCCTGTACGTGAAGTGGGTGTGTTGGTATTTATTCATTGTGGGTATAGGAGTGTCTGGATGTGGGATGTTGTTGACGAAGGTCTGGTAATGTTTTTATGGGGATGATTTTATATGCCTAATTGTTCTGTCATAATGTGTGTTGACAGAAGCTGCCTCTCATATCGGGATAATCATTAACAGTGAGAACTTTTGCTTCAGATTATAAATAAGTTACAGGAGTAGTACTGATGCAGCCAGTGGTGATAAGTAGGTGTTCTGTATGGTCTGCAAGATTTTGTAGTGGATTTTAGACAGGATGGGAACCCATGTTGGGGAAGTATAGAACATCACTGATCTGATATATTGTTTATTGATTAGGGAGAGTGTATTTTGTTGTTGTTGTTGTTGTTGTTGTTGTTGCCCAAAGTCTATCCCTGAAAAAAACTAAGTACATTAAGTCTAGGAGTTCATCGCCTTTTTATTTCTTGTACTTGTTCCTTGGAGTTGTGCCCAGTGCCTTGTCACTCCAAGGATCTTGGCGAAAGGGATATGAGGCACAGGTACATTGTTAAGTGTGATTTTAGTGGAGTGTTAATGTCCATGATTGTCTATGCTGACATGTATGGTGGTGGACTTCATTGAAGAAATCGTCAGCCTGTTGTCTACGATCCATGTCTGAAATCTGTGAATGTAATTTTATTGCAGTGAGCATGATATGTCTGCAATATGGGGTGTAGTTGTTATTGAAATAACATCTCCATTCAGAGCAATGTTTATGGACGGTTGTAGTGTGGGAATATCATTCTTGTAGAGTTAAAAGAGTGTAAATGAAAGAACAGAACCCTTCGATACCCCGTAATGGAAGATTACAAAATGCATGATACGTGAATGAACATTATAAACAAGCAAAATATGGAAGCTGAAGGTGGAAAGTAGTTAACGTAGGACAAAAATGGATGGTTGAAGTATATTTAGAATTACCGAGGATTTCACAGTATTGATATATTGATAGCAGGCTAGACGGAATGGAGGCAATTTGTCTACAGCTGTTACTAACATGGCCACCCACTCGAGGATTAGGTCGTCTGGCCATAGATAGATATATACACGGATTGATCTCCCTCACAGACACGATGCACCACATTTTTTACAGTAACACCTTATAAATTGCATTTTTCTACCTCCAGCCGTCTTTTGTGGTGATATTTAGAACTGAGGGGGTTTGATATTGCTTTCATTAATCCCTTTACTACCAGACTACTATAATCCATCTCAGCAGACGTTTTTTTTGTCTGTAGGGGTTAGCTATAGCCTTCAAAATATTCCTTTTCTTCAAGAAATCCCTTAAGGCTTAAATTGATTCTAATCGTCCTGTGGCAACAAAACATTGTCAAGCACCTCATCGAATTGAAGGGATTAAGTTGGATAAGCTTTTCCATCCGATGCCGTCATGTTCACAATTAATTTATGAAACATTCGTCAATTTTTCAGTTTAGTAATTTTGAAACATTATGGTCTAGACATGGTACTCTAAATATAATACTCTCTCTCTCTCTCTCTCTCTCTCTCTCTCTCTCTCTCTCTCTCTCTCTCTATATATATATATATATATATATATATATATATATATATATATATCGGTATATTATTAGTAATATAGTACATAATTTTCAAATATTATGTTCAAATTACATAGATAATACTTTCGATGTGTTGTGTTCCAAGCATAAATTAATAAATCTGTCTAGGGTAGGAGGGGCTAATACACCACATTCTGTTATTTTGTGTTGGGTACCGTGACGTATGGCGGAGCTCAAGTTCTAACACGTAGTGAAGGACTGCTTAGGGAAACCGACCATACATCTACTGAACAGAGGGTTGCGTATCGCGTAGTTCTTACTCTAAAACCCTCTTTAGCCACCACAGAGACCAAGAACCAGCCGCGGCTAGCCAATGAGCGCCCGGCTGATGTACACTCCTCCCGCCCCGCGCTCAGCCAATCACGTCCGTCGTGGGCCAGATGAGAGCCCCACCGTCCTTTAAACTGCACGAAGAAGGTCGCACTTAGTATTTACAGCAATATTTTCTGATTTTTTTTTCGTGGATATATGTGCCACCATGGATTTTACTGATTCAGCGAGTGGGGGGAAATGTTCAGTGAGGTATAGGAAGCGGCAGAGAGGGTCAGAACCGTGGAAGAATGTGGTGAAGCTGAAAAGACACAGTGGTAAGGCGTATGTGGGCAGACGAAGAAATGCCTGAACGTGTGATTGGACCTCCCTGTGAATGTTCAGGAAAGTGTTTTGAAAAAGTTGGAACAGAGAATGTGAAGAAAATTTATGAGAACTGCTGGTGTTTGAAAGACCTTAATTCACAGTCGAACTATCTACATAGTCGTATAAATCCATTGATGTGAAGACAGCTCGAGTGAAAGACAGAGCAGGAGACAGAAAACGTACCAGCAAGTGTGTGTATGGTTGCCTTTTTGAGAATTCACGGCGCCTCTTACAAGCGTGTGCGAAATGTGGTGTTAAGGGCGGCTAAATCTGACACTGGAACGCTCGAGGGTGATCAGAGAGGAAAGCAGGAACTTAAGAACAAAACCACAATGGACTGGTGAGTATCCATTGTTTAAAGTTATGCTAAAATAATGTCTATGTTTCAGTTACATATAACATTTTCAAGGGCATGTCATACAAAAATCATACAGTTTAAGTTTTTGAAATGAATTAAAAGAAAAATAAGAATAGGACAATAAAAATTTTACGGTTTATTACTTTCATAGGATAACTTTAACTGTTAAATTATTATCGTCGTACAGTAATATTTTGTGTGGGTCAAAAAAATAGGTATACCTATATATTTTAGTACGGTATGTCATAAAAATACTTAGGCCTATGGAATTTTATTTTTTTTTACTATGAGTAAACAGATCTCGTCACGAACGTTAATTGATGTACAATAACCGTCACTGCAACCGTGAAATTACTTCACCGCAAGTTGTTGAACTTTAACCTTCACTTACTCGAAATAAGGCTATTGGTGTTTTGGCTCTTCCAACCCTTGAAGCCTCTTATCTGGTTACCTTTTATATATCGTGTTCTTAATATAACACTTCTTTTCCAGTCTAGCTGACATGTTATAAATATAATTCTTCTTTTTAGAAACATCCACAGTGGTCTGTACATATAAATCCTTTGCTTCACTATAAATAGTACTCTCGATACGTTCGTCGCGTTCCAAATATAATTCATTTTCACGATATTTCCGTATGCGAAGGTATAGAAGTCAACAGAGCCTTTAGAATGTCAAATCTGGCGCGTTTATGAAAGGTGAATATATGTCCTTAAAGGGTAGGTTATGTTTGCAAAGGGAGTCTAACCCTATATTGGTCAAGGCTTCTGCGTTACCAAAGGGATCTAAGTATCTATAAGGGATTACGTGTTTAAAGTAATTCTGTCATCTTAAAGGGAATAACTTATCTGACTGAGGATTTTAGTTGTTATAAAGACTCCTGATAATATATAAATGGACTTCATGTTCAGGAAATATGCGTGTGTTTATGACACACACACACACACACACACACACACACACACACACACACACACACACACTCACACACACACGACTTTATTTGAACATACACATTTTAAAAGTCTATCAATCAATAAGGTACTCGAACCATATATAAAGCATTCCACACATTTATAAAGGGATTCCAATATACAGAAAGGGTTCACACACATTTATAAAAGGATTCCAGTATACATAAAGGATTTACGTTCATAAAAGGATTCAAGTATATGTAAAGCTTTCCAAACATTTATAAAGGGATTCCATTATAAAGGGTTCACTGCGTTTGTCACAGGGAGCTTCAGGGTCTCTTGAATAAATGCCCTTGGTGTGGTGTGGTGTAGTGTGGTGTGGTGTGGTGCGAGAGGGTGTTTTGGGGTGTGATGTGAGAGAATGGTATGATATGTGGTGTGGGAAGGTTGTTTTGTGTGGTGTGGTGTGAGAGAGTGGTATGATGTGATTTATGGTGTGATGTGGTGTGGTGTTGTGCAGTGTGGAAGGATGATTTTGCGTCTCGTGGTGTGAGAGGGTGGTATGATGTGCTTTGAGGTGTGGTGTAGTGTGGTGAAGCGCGGTATGAGAGGGTGGTATGATGTGTTTTGAGGTGTGGTGTGATGAGGTATAATGTAATGTGGTATGGTGCAGGAGGATGATTTTGTGGTGTGGTATGAGAGGGTAGTGTGATGTGTTTTGTAGTGTGGTATGGTGTGGTGTGGCTACTTCAAAATCGCTAGTAAGAGACAGACCAACAGGGCCGCTCCTATGGACGCGCTTCTGTTTAAAAATGCAGTTGACTAGAAATATGCATCCAGAGAGAGAAAAAAAAAATGTTGCATACGGGAGAAATAAATAACGTGTTTCTTGATATGGAACATGAGAGAGAGAGGGAGAGGGAGAGAGAGAGAAAGGGGATTTCTGATCGGTCTGCCAGTCTGATGTACGAGCCAT
Organism: Coenobita brevimanus; assembly: GCF_032717465.1. Lineage (NCBI taxonomy): Eukaryota > Metazoa > Arthropoda > Malacostraca > Decapoda > Coenobitidae > Coenobita > Coenobita brevimanus. The sequence goes on along the minus strand of NC_137011.1, from coordinate 6,739,388 downwards.
TTGTGAGAGAGGAAAAAAGGAGAAAGAAGAAAAAAAAAGGAGAAAAAAAGGGAAGAGAGGAAGAAAAGCGTGTTAAAGAGAAAAAGAGGAAAGGGAGTTGGAAATATCTATCTATCTATCTATCTATAGCCCGACGCCCTAATCCCGCAAAGGGTGGCCGCAGACAAAACGCCTCCAAGTCACTCTGTCACCCACCATTTGACTACCCTCCCCCCAACTCACCCCCCCCTCCCTCATATACCTCTCAACTCCATCCCTCCACCTCATCCTCGGTCTACCCCTCCCTCTCCCTCCCTCCACCTCACCTACATACACCCTCTTAGTCAGTCTTTCATTTTCCATTCTCTCCACATGTCCAAACCACCTCAGTGTATTTCTCCTAATCTTCTCAACCACATCCACATCTACCCCACAACGTTCCTTCACTTCTTCATTCGTCAACCTGTCCCTCCACGTCACTCCACATGCTCCTCTCAAGTAACTCATTTCCACTGCTCTCACTCTTGACTTGTTCCCCTCTTGCAAGGTCCACGCCTCGCTTCCATACGTCAGGGTAGGGATCACAATACCATCATGCAGTGACTTCTTAACTTCCATACTCACCTCCCTATTTCTCATCACTGCTTTCAGTGTACCAACAACCTTCCTTCCCTGCTCTACCCTTTCACGTACTTCATCCCCCAAAGTTCCATCCTTACTCATCACACTACCCAAGTACTTGAATGCACTCACATTCTCCATATCCTCACCATCCAACCTCACTGCACACTCTGTGACTTCATTCCTCTCAAACACCATAACTTTACTTTTGTTTACATTAACTTTCAGCTTCCTCCTCCTACACTCTGTCCCAAATTCATTCACCAAACCTTGCAACTCCCATTCATCTTCACTCAACAATACTGTATCATCAGCAAACAGCAACACAGGAAGCTTCCAAATCTCACCCTCATTCATTAGGGCCAGCCCCACATCCACTGCCCTACCTTGCACCTCCCACAACCCCATCCATATATATATTAAACAGCCATGGAGACATCACACACCCCTGTTTCAGTCCCACATTGAGATCAAAGAACTCACTCAGCTCACCATCCACTCGCACCGTAGCCCTAGCTCCCTCGTACATACTCTTCACAGCACTCAACAATTTCCCCTCCACTCCATATATTCTTAATACCTTCCACATACCTTGCCTATCTATTCTGTCATAAGCTTTCTCCAAGTCCATGAAGGCAGCATACACTTTCCTTCCCTTCTCTAGATACTTCTCCACTAAACATCTTAGAACAAATATCTGATCTACACACTTTTTCCCTTCCTAAATCCCCCTTGTTCTTCTCCAACTAGCTCCTCTGTCATATGCCTAACCCTATCAATGAGTATTCTACCATATATTTTACCAGTCACACTAAGAAGGCAAATACCCCTATGGTTACCACATACTTCTCTCTCCCCTTTTCCTTTGTACAGAGGAACAATTATACCTGATTTCCAGTCCTGTGGAACCCTTCCCTCTTCCCAAGCCAATCTACACAACTTCCATATCCACTCCACAATCTCACCCCCATACCTAAGCATTTCACCACACACTCCATCAATTCCTGGGGCCTTTCCCAGCTTAATCTTCTTCATCGCTTCCACTACTTCCGCCCTACTGATCTCTCCCTCCCTCCTCTCATCTCTTCTCCCAGCCATTCCCCAACCACTTATACTCACACTGCTCTCACTCTCTACATTCAACAAATCCTCAAAGTGCTCCTTCCATCTCCTCAATTTCTCTCTCTTCTTCACCAACAATCTATTATTCCTATCTTTCACTCCCCTATTACTTCCCCTTTCACACTGCCTTACTTTCTTTACCTCCTTCCAAAACAATTTCTTACTCTCCCTCCATTTCACACTCAGATTCCTCCCAAACTCTTCATCCACTTTCTTCTTACTCTCCTTCTAATATAAACAAAGATGAATTTCAATAGAGGAAGGAAAAGAAAATAAAGAAATACGTATTGACAAAAACACAGACACGAAGAGACATTTACTTAAGAGAGCGAGGAAGAAGTGAGACAGATTGTTATGGAGAGAGAGAGAGAGAGAGAGAGAGAGAGAGAGAGAGAGAGCAAAGATGGATTGTATGTGCAGTGATAGGCTGGAAGGAATGGAAACAAATGTGCACGTGTGGAGGGAAAGAGACGACAGACAGACAGAGACTAGGACACACACACACACACACACACACATACACACACACACACACACACACACACGCAGGGAGAGAGAGAGATGTGTGGTGGAGACAAGTGGGGCGCCCCAACTCTTACCAGATAACCACATTACCAAAGTGGTCCCCTCTCTCCTCTCAATCCCCTCTCCCCTTCCCTCTCCCCCCTCTTTTTTCCCTCCTCTCCTCTTCCAGTATCTGTATTCCCCTCTTCCTTTCCCCTCTCCCTTCTTCTTGTTTCCCTCTCCCCTTTTCCTGTTTCTGTTCCCCTTCTTCCCTTCCCCCCTCCCCTCTTCCCGTCTCTGTTCTCCCTTCTTCCCATCTCCCCTCCACCCCCTTCCCCCTCTCTATCCCCTCTTCTCTTTCCCCTTCCCCCTCCTCCCCCTCTCCTCCCTCTCTGAAGTGGGTAAACACAGGTCCCTCTCCACTTCCTTGTCTCCCCTCGTCTCCCCCATCTATTCCTTCTCCCCTTTGCCCTCTCTCTCCTTCCCCTCTCCTTATTCGCCCCTCCCCTCTACCCTGTCTTTCCCCTCCTCTTTTAGCTTCTCTCCTCCTCCTCCTTCTTTCCTCCCACCTCTCTCCCTTTTTCCTCACTTCTCTTAATCTCTACCCCTCCTCGTCTCCCCTTCCCTCTCCCCGCCTTTCATTCAATCACTCTCCCCTCTATGCCCTTCCCATCTCCTCCTCTCTTACCTTCATTCACCAAAAATCTCTTTCTCCTTCATCTCCCTCCTTCCATTCCTCTCCACTTCTCTGTCTCTCTCCTCTTTTCCTCTATTCTCTCCTCTAGTCTCTCCCTTCCTGTTATTCCCTCTTCCCTCTTTCTTTTCTGTTCAACATCCACTCGCTTTTTCCCTCAACTCTTGTTCTCCTCTCACCTCTCTCCTCCTCCTCCTCCTCCTCCTTTTCCTTCTCCTCTTTCGTTTCCTTTCTCTCCCTCTCCTTCCTCCCTTCTACTTTTCTTCTCTCGGCTCCCCCTTTCTCTCTCTCTCTCTCTCTCTCTCTCTCTCTCTAATTTATCCTCTCCCCCTCCATCGCCCCTCCCGTTCCCCTCCTCCCTTGGTTGGGTTGAGGGTCCTTCTCTATTTGATTGTCTCCCCCCCTTCTCTCTCTCTCTCTCTCTCTCTCTCTCTCTCCATCTGTTTTTCCTTCCTCTTTTTCCCTCTTACCCTTCCTTCTCCCTCTTCTATTGCAGTCTTCCCCTCCTCTTCTCCACCCTCTCTCTTTCCTCCCTGTCTCTCTCCATCTTTTTTTTTTCTCTCTCCTACACCCTTCTCCCCCTCTTACCCACAGCTCCCTCTCCCTCTTCCCCTTCTCACTCCGTCTCCCCTACTCTTTCTCTCCCCTCTCCCCTCGTATACACTTATCCTTATTCTTCCTTCCTTCTTTTTTCTCTCTTTCCTCCTCCTCCTCCTCCTCCCCCTCTCTTTCTCCTTCTCTCACCCTCCATTTCTTCCTCCCTCTCTCTTCCCCATCTCGCCTCCTCCTCCTTTATACTTCTCCCCTTTTCACTCCTCTCGTCCCCACTCACATGCTCTCTCTCTTTCTCTCTCTCTCTCTCTCTCTCTCTCTCTCTCTCTCTCAAGTGGCTCCTAACATGCCCTCCAATCCCTCCCTCGCTACCTGTTTATTGGATTCCCTCCCTCATTTGGATTCCCTTCCTTGGCCTCCTTTCCATCCCCTTGTCTTCCCCTCTTACTCTTGGATTCTCTGTATACGCTTGGATTCTTTCCCTTGGGCTTGGATTCCTCTCTCATATTGATTCTGTTTCACACTTGGATTCTTCTTTACTTTTGAATTCTTCTCTTATTTGCTTTTGGATTCACTGATAGCACTACTTCTTTCTCTCTCTTCCCCCATTTTTCTCTCCTTTCTTTTTCTGTCAGTTTCTTTCGCCTCTACTTTATCTATCCTTCTATCTCCCTTTCTCTCTTTTTGTTCTTCCTCTATCTTCCTCGGTCCACGTGTTTCCTTCTCTCTCTCTCTCTCTCTCTCTCTCTCTAACTGTTTGTCTATCTAAATTTCTATCTTTCGGTCTGTCTATGTATCTGTCTATTTACATCCGTCTGTCTGTCTGTCTCTATCTATCTGTCTGTCTATCTCCTCCTTCCCAGCATCTCCATGGCTTCCTAAATCTCCACATCACCTCTATCTGTCCTTCTATTTATCTATCTGTCTGTCTATATTCTGTCTGTCTGTCTAGATATTCATCTGTCTATCTCCCTTCTTCGTCTGTCTGTCTGTCTATGTGTCCATTTACATCCATCATTCCATCTATATATCTATCTTTCTAACTGTCTATCTATCTATCTGTATTTCTATCCATCTGTCTAACTATCTATTTACCTACCTACCTTCCCCCATCTCCCAGCCTCTCCGTCGCTCGCTCCCTCAATCTCCATCGCACCTCCATCTGTCTCTCTGCATATTTATGTCTATCTATTTATCTCTCTCTCTCTCTCTCTCTCTCTCTCTCTCTCTCTCTCTCTCTAAATATCTATCTATCTATGTATCTATCTATCTTTACACAAGTCTGTCTGTCTGTCAACATATCTATCTGTCTGTCTCCCCTTCCCAGCCTCTCCACCGCTTCCTCAAATCTCCACCTCACCTCCGTCAACACACCCTGCTCAGTGTGTTTGTCGTATGGGATCGAACCCACCACCATTTGCACTCTGTAAATGTTTGACACGTTGCTCATATTGACAATGCAACTTTGCAGTGTTTGGATTACACTCCGTTTTTTTTTTTTTTTTTTACCTCGCTGTTTTTTGTTCCGGGTGATTTTTATGCTTGTTTTACTGTCCTCTGTGTGTGTGTGTGTGTGTGTGTGTGTGTGTGTTTTGCCCTATTTTCTGTTGGTGGTGTGTGTGTGTATGCGTGCGTGTGTGTGTGTGTGTGTGTGTGTGTGTGTGTGTGTGTGTGTGTGTGTGTGTGTGTGTGTGTGTGTATACTAACTTCACTATGTAATTTTCGTGTTTTTTTTTTTTTACTTTTCCAGCACGTTTGTGTTATCCATTTCTGTATAATTTCTCTCTGTTTTAATATATGATGTTTTTCCAATACAGGTTTTTCTTCATAGATTTTTTTCATTTTTTTTTTTTTTGCCTTTTTCATCCTCTCTTATTTTTTTTTTTTTTATACAATATTCTTTTCCTTTTCTTTTTTTCATTGCTTCTGTTTCTTGCGTCCCGTTTTTCCCTATACCAATTTTTGCTCCTGGTGACTTTTTCGTTTCTGTGTGTTTTTTTTCCTTTCGTCCATTTTTTTTTCTTTCACTGGTTTCCTTTCACATTATTCATTCATTATAGTTTCTTTTCTTACTCAGTGTTTCTTTAAAAATTTCTTCCCCTTTTTCTTTCCCTTCTTTCCTGTAGTTTTTTTCTTGGTTTCTTTTCTTTCCTTCATTCTTTCCCCCTCTTCCTTCTCTCCACTAAAACCTGAAATCTATAAGTCATTCTTTCACAGACTCACCTGCTATAAATTTCCCTCACACAGTTCTATCTTTTTCTTAACACTTTCAGTCCCTCTTTTTTTTTTTAGTCGTTCTTTTTTCAGGCAGTTTTATTCAACACTTTCAAGATAAGTGTACTAAATCTTGGAGTGGTTTTTCGAGCTTGAGGCCTCAGATAAAGCTTTCATTTATCCCTTTACTGAAATAATTATCCCCAAAGTAAAAATAAGTAAATATATAAATGAATGAATCGTCTGGAGGCAGCAAGAATAAAATCAGTAAAATGCGTCACAGTATTGAAGGAGTTAAACTAATGTCTTCATTTTATTTTTCTATTTGTACAGGTGAACTTGGTGTCTTTCTCTCTCTCTCTCTCTCTCTCTCTCTCTCTCTCTCTCTCTCTCTCTCTCTCTCTTTCTCCATCAATCTATCTGTCAGTCTGATTATCACTATTTGTATATCCATTTTTCCATCTTTATCAGTCATTTTATCTTTATTTTATCGCCATAATTCGGAGTAGGAAAACACGTCACACAATGGAAGGGCTTAAACTGAAATCTTTTTTTTTTCCTGAATTTTTCCTTTATACCTGTGAACCTAATATATCTCTCTATCTCTTCCTTTACTTTCTAAACTTTACTGTGTCGCAAAAAATCTGGTAAAGATGATGCATTATTG
>NC_137011.1:6710535-6723035 GCF_032717465.1 Coenobita brevimanus | reverse complement strand
GTAGCCCTTCTCAGTCATTAGTGGGTGGAAGTTTGGGGTTGTGTGTGTGTGTGTGTGTGTGTGTGTGTGTGTGTGTGTGTGTGTGTGTGTGTGTGAGAGAGAGAGAGAGAGTACAAAGATGAAGAGGAGAGCAAGACAGAGATAGATGGACAGACGAAAATATAGACAGATAAAGAGACAGACAGCCAGTCAGATAGATACAGACAGACAGACAAATAGATACATTGATAGACAGACAGGCAGACAGACAGACAGACAAGCAGATAGATAGATAAATAGATAGGTATTATGACAGACACAGGTAGATAGAAAGATAGACAGACAGACATAGGGAGTGGGGGCTTAGGGGAATAATTAAGAATGAGGTTAAGAGAATGAATTAAAAGTTTGAGGATGAGAGAGAGAGAGAGAGAGAGAGAGAGAGAGAGAGAAAGTAGACGGGAATGTAGGCTGGTAGATATAACAGATAAGAGGTAGACAGAAAACAGAGGTAGACTTATAGAAACGCGAGAGACAAAAAAATATATAAAGTGAGATATAGGCATATATTTTGTATGTATGTAGGTAGAAAAAGATCAACATAAGTAGATGTATAGCTAGATAGATAGATAAAAAATAGATATATAGAAGCTAGGTAGATGATAGATACGAGTAGATAGATAGATGGATAGATGGATAAATGGATAGATAGGTACAGTAGGTAAGTAGGTTGATAGATAGATAGATGCATGGATGGATGGATGATATGAAGGGCAGATGAAAATATAGATATACACAGAATCATTCACATCAACAGAGATAGATAGATAGACAGACAGGTAAAAGACAGATAGATAGATAGACAGGGCGAGAGTGGGATGTTGAAAGGAAATTTGAGAATGAGGTTAGGTGAATGAATTAAAAGTTTGGGGACGAGAGAGAGAGAGAGAGAGAGAGAGAGAGAGAGACAGACTGACAGACAGACAGACAGACAGATACACGGACCACACAGACTTTAAAGACGATATTAGGTAATTTAACCTTAATATCTAACCTTAGTATTTAACTTTAATATTTAACCTTAATATTCCTTCCTGTAGTATAATGATATCTCTCCTACGCTGAATAAAGCCGTCTAGTAATATCTACCTGTCTATCTATTTATCTGTCTATCAATCTATCTATCTGTCTATCTATCTATCCAACTAGGTATTGCCAGACATCTCAATCCCGTAAGGGATGACCATAAACAAATTGCCTTTACTTTCTCTCTCTCTCTCTCTCTCTCTCTCTCTCTCTCTCTCTCTCTCTCTCTCTCTCTTTCATCCAGCCACCAGGGCCTCCTCCACGATGATGAGAGAGCTAATATAACTGATGAGGAAGAGACTTAGCTTCATACTGCCCTCTTCAATTAAGTCTTGCGTGACCAATACATGAGCCTTCCCTTCCCTTCCTTCCTCTTTCACCCCTTCCTTCCCCCTCTTTCACCTCGCCCCCACCCCCCAGTGCCTTACGTCTCCCCTCTTCCTCTCGTCCTTCCTCCCTTCTGGATTTCTTCACTTCCTCACCACCTCCTTCATTCTCTTCCTCCCCTCTTTCACTTCTCTTTCCTCTCTACGTTAGGTCTCTGCATCCCTCTGCCTCACTACTGCTCCTCTCCTCTCCTCCAGTTCTTTACCTCTTCACCTCTTTTCCTCTTTCTTCCCCTCTTCCTCTTTCTTCCCCTCTTCCTCCTTCTTCCCCTCTTCCTCCCTCCAACCCTCTTCCACTACACCCTCCTCCCACTCCACTCAGCATCTCTTTTCCCCCTTTGTCTCTTCAGTCACCCCTTCTACCTCCACTTCTCTTTTCAATCCTTCACCTCTTTCACTTCATAAACCTGACTCCTCCCTCTATCCCTCTACCACTTCACCTTTTCCTCCACTTTTCCCCTTCTATCCTCCCCTGCCTCCCCATCTCCTCTCCTAAATTCCTCCTCTCTCCAACCCTCTACAGTACCTCTACACCCTATCCCCCCCTCCAATTTCCCTCCTCCTCCTCCTCCTCCTCCTCCTCCTCCTCCTCCTCCTCCTCCTCTTTCCAACCCTCTGCCTTTCCTCTCCCCTTCTCTCTCCCACTCCTCCCCTCCTGTACCCCTCTACCTCTTCATCCTTTCCTCCACCTCTCCCCTATCCTTCCCAGCCTCCTCATCCCCTCTCTCCAACTTCTTCTCTCTCCAACTTCTCCTCTCTCCAACTCTCTACCTCTTCATTCCCTAGCTTCCAGTCTTCCTCTTTTCCTCCCCCTCCTCCACTTTTCCTCTTCTCCTGCCTCTCCTCCGCTCTTCCTCTTCTCCTTTCTCTCCTCCACTCTCCCTCTCCTCCTTCCTTCTCCTCCCTCTATCCTTTATCTCTCTCACCATTCCTCCTCCTTTCAACCCTCTACCTCTTCGCTTCCTCTCCCTCACCTTTCCCCTCCTCCTCCTCTTCTCCACTCCTCTACCTCTCCATTCTCCTCCTTTCTCCCACTCTACGCCTTCCCCACCTCATTTCCCCTCTTCCCTCCAATCCCTCACTCTTCCCCTCCTCATCTTCCTCATCCTCTCTCCTTCTACTCCCCTCCTCTCTCCTACTCCTCTCCACTCCTCTCCTCTCGGCAGGTAAGCACTAATAAGGACTAAAGGTTCCTTCCTCCCTTGGGTATTTAATTCAGTCAATCATCCAATACTCTCTGATCCACCTTCCTCCACCCCTCTCCTACCTCCACCTGCTCCTCCGCTTCCATTCCACCTCCACCTGCTCCTCCACCCCTTTCCTGCCTCCAACTGCACCTCCCCTTCCCCTGTTCATACCCCTTCCTTTTTACGTTCCTCCCCCCCTACCCCTTCCCCCTCACCCTTTCTCTCTATCCCCTACTGCTTCCCCTGTTCATCCTTCTTCATGCTCCCCCCCCCTTTTCCCCCCTTTCCCTCTTTCCACCCTTCCCCCTACCCGTTCTTCCTCCTCTCCTGCCTCCCCTCTACTCTTCCCCCTACCCCTCTACCTGCTCATCCCTCCCCATGTTCATCACCCCCTTCCCCATACCCCTGTACCTGATCATCCCTCCCTATGTTCTTCACCCCCTTCCCCCTCCCCATTCCTCTCCCTGTCCTACCTCCCCCCTTTCCCTAAGCTCCTCCTCTTACTTCTTCCCTGTTTATCCCTTCCCATATTCTTCCCCTCCCCTTCCCCATCCTCTTCCCATTCTACCTCTCCCTTCTGCTTCTCCCCATACACCTGTCCCTCTTCATCTTTCTCCATGTTCCTCCCCTCCTTCCCCTCCCCATTCCTACTTCCCTCGGAGCCTCTCAGAAAGCAGAACATGAAGTTGCTGTGACAGGAAATAATATATGAGGAAACCAGTACTGGAGTTTGACAGAAGTGTATAGGATAGGGAAGGAGGTATATGCATTATTGCGACTAAACATACCATTATTGCAACTCACCACATTTAATTGATGTTTTTGCAAGGGTTAGCAAGTCACTGGGTCTGTTAACCACCTTCATACCCAAACCTCAAAGCTCATCTCACCAACGCGGGTCTGGAAAATATGAAGCTATCACACTATAATGGCGTTTCTTTATCGATCTCCATATCCTCAGCTATTTCAAAGGGGGTGACAGTGAGCTTAAGCCAACTCAGCCACGAGAGTCTGGGTAAGTAAAGTACAGGGGGGGCTTGGTCGATAGGTAAGGGCAAACTAGGTTATAACACAATACATATGAAAACAGACCAAGTAAGAATTATTTGTCAGTCTTAATAACCCTTGTGCAAAAACAGTCACAAGTCAAACCCTTCCTTTTCTTCCTGCTAAACAAATGGTGGTGAAAGGAAACAGAGAAACAGGGAAAACAGTTATCAGAAGACCAGGGGCCATAGTTGTAGGGGATCTTGGGCAATTTCTGTCATGAACAAAGTCTCCACAGAAGTCAGTTATCATCAAGAATCAGTGTGTTCTCTCGCTTCCTTCACGTTATTATTCACGTTGGCTTTTTGTGAAGTGTATGGCAGGTGTAATATATAAAAGTTAACCGCAGACGATCTTGGATACACCTTAGGGTAAAGAGAAGCTAAAAATGCGACTCCAGGCTTTAACACCGCGCGCCTGGAAACTTGAGCACCACATTTAACTGGTATAATTATCAACTGCCATGAAACTGCCAGAATAGAAGTCGAAATACCCAGTTTTCCTGTGTGCATCTATTAACAATAACTTAATTCATGGGCAGTTTCAAATCCCTATAGACTCATTCAGGTTCGTCTGCAAGATCGATAATGACGCGCCAAAAATCACCCCCGTCAGTGATATGGATTATGAGATACGTTGATTTAGGTAAGCAGGTCCTTTCACAGTGCAAGATTATCACATTGATTCTGGTCCATACCGATTGCTTCAGATCATGCCTATGAAGACGAGTGCCACAATCAGCAAATCAGTCCTGTTTTAGTGTGATGGCTTTTGTTTTGTTTTGATTAGAGTATTTCAGATCTGAGTGAGGTTGATGGAGACGTGTGTGGATAGTGATGGGATGTAGATGGATGATGCGGCACGACGGGGAAGGCATGCCCTGTGAAGATGGATGTTATTGGTCGACGGATAGTTCTGGAGGTCATTTTTACAACAGTCACTTCACAAGAGCAGACGTGGATGGGGTGGGCAGACACGAGACACGAGTGGGATGGATGGGACGGGCAGACATGAGACACGAGTAGGATGGATGGGCTATGAAGGTTATGAGTGATGTGGCATCACGTGGAAGTTTGCCCTGCGAAGACAGATGTTATTGGGCGTTCTGAAAAGCAACTCTAAAATGAAAACTGGGTGAGGATGAAGGACAGGAGTGGGCGGGATGGCCTGGGAAAGTGGTGGGAGTGTGTGAATGGCGACAACGTACTGGGAAGATGTAAACCAGAGACTTTTCCAAGGAGTTTGATGTGGGGAGCAAAATGTGGGTGGGGTGGGTAGAGTGGAGTGGGGGAGAATAGCGGGAATGTTGATAGGTAGTGAAGCAGTGAGGAACGGTACAACTTCTGATAGATTTTGTAGATTGGGAAGTATGGGCGTGGTGATACTTTACGTCTTAATTTTTGCACAGTACAGCAACTACAACTCATTAAGGTATGCACGGCTTTGTTCTGACATACGGGGCGCCTTACGAAGATAATAAACGGAAATCCTTGAGCTGCATTATTTAAGACTCACTTTCTTCTCCACTCCCTAAATAAGACTAAATTCCTTCTTTCTCCCCCCCTTCCTTAACTTCCCATCATCCTCCCCTCTCCCTAGGACCCTTCCCCTCTCAGGTTTCCCAAAATTACTTCTTCCTTCTCCCATCTTTTCCTTCCTTCTTCCCTCTTCTTGCCCATTCTTCTCTTTTCCTCCCACCTCCTCTCTTTCCCCTCTCTTTACCCCTGTTCTGTCCTCTCTCTCTGGAGCACTCCTCCCTCCTTTCTTTTCTCTCCTTAACTCTCCTTCATCTTGTCTTCTCTCCCATTCTCTATCTGTGAGTTCTATCCTCTCTCCCCATTGCCCTTTCTCTTTTTCTTTGTCCCTCCTTTGCCTCCTCTCCCCTTACCTTTTCTCCCCATTCCTCCCTCCGTTCTCTCTTCCCTCCGTCACCTCTTCTTTACCCCTCCTCCTTTCCTCCTTGCAGTCCTCCATTTACCTTCTCTCCTCATTCCATCCTTCCCTTTCCCCTCTACTCCCCACCCCGTTTCCACCCTCTTTCCTACCGTTCATCCATCCTCTCTCATCATTCTTCCCTCCCTTCTTTGCTCTCTCTCTCTCTCTCTCTCTCTCTCTCTCTCTCTCTCTCTCTCTCTCTCTCCCCCATTGCCCCTCCCATACCTGTCCCTCCCCTTAATTAATCAATCATGCCTGGTAAGAATGATTTTAATCCTCTCCACTTAATGACTTTTGAATAATGAAGTCTCTCTCTCTCTCTCTCTCTCTCTCTCTCTCTCTCTCTCTCTCTCTCGCGTGGAGATTTAAATCGTGCCAAAGAGGATATTAGCACCTAAAAATAAAGCTTTAATTATTTATCGGTCTGTCATGGAGGCTTTGGTAAATTTTTGAATAATTAAGAGGGATATAATGATGATGATAATGATGATGATGATGATGATGGTGATATATAATAAGGTGTAATGATGATGATGATGGTGATGATGATGGTGATGGTGATATGTAATAAAGGTGCAATGATGATGATGGTGATATGTAATAAATATATAATGCTGCTGCTGCTGCTGATGGTGATAAAAAGGTATTATGATGATGATGATGATGATGATTATATTATTATTATTATTATTATTATTATTATTATTATCATCATCATTATCATCATTCATATATATACATAAAAATATACATACAGACTACACACACATTGATATGCAAATGACAGACAGACAGACAGACAGACAGACGTACTCGCTGTGCCGATCTATCTACCTGTATATCTATCTGCCTGTCTATCTAATATATCAGTGTATCTGTCTGCCTGCCTACCTACCCATCTGTCTATCTATCTATCCATCAGTCTATCTGTCTGTCTATTTATCTGTCTAATCTATCAACGTATCTGTCTGCCTACCTACTACCTACCTACCTATCTGCCTATCTATCTTTCTATTGATATTATCAGTCAGTCAGTCTATCTACCTATCAGTCTATCAATCAATCTATCTATCCATCTATTCATCAACCTACATATTTTTGCACCTGTCCATTCACCCATCTACCTTCCTACCTATCTATCTATCTATCTGTCTGTATATCTATCTATCTGTCTATCTATCTATCAGTCTAACTAGCTACCTGCTTACCTATCTATCTATCTATCCATCCATCCATCCATCCATCCATCCATCCATCCATCCATCTATCTGTCTACCAGCCTATCTATCTATGTCAGTCTAACAATCTATCTATCTACCCATCTTTCTATCCATCTCTCCATCTATCTATCCATCCATCAGTCTATCTATCCATCTATCTATCTATCTATCTATCTATCTATCTATCTCCTGGTGGTGGCTCAAGGCAGCAGCTGGCGGGATCCAAGCTCCTTTTGTGCCAATGATGACTATTAACAGGCCCGAGTAAGGAGAGAGGAGGGAGGGAAGGAGGGAAATGAGGAAGGGAAGGAGAGAGGGAAGGAGGGAAATGAGGGAGTAAAGGAGGGAAATGAAGAAGAGATGGAGGGAGGGAAATGAGAAAGGGAAGGAGGGAGGGAAGGAATGAAAGTGAGGGACGAAAGAAAGGAGGGAAGTGGAAGAAATGCGAGAGAGAGACGGAGGGAAATGGAGGAGGGAAATGAGGGAGGGAAGGAAAGAAAGAAGGGAGAAAAGGAGGGAGAGGAAGAGGAAAATGAGAGAGGGACGGAGGGAAAAGAGGGAGGGAAGGAGGGAAATGAGGGAGGGAAGAAGAGAAATGAAGGAGGAAAATGAGAAGGAACAGAGATAGCTGGGGAAAGAGAGAGGGATTAGTATGAGTAGGAACAGGGTGGATATGAGAGAGAGAGAGAGAGAACACACACCTGACTCAACACTGAACACCTGACATCTACTGAGAGGAGCACAGGGTATCAATTAGACAGATAGACAGACAGACAGAGTGACAGAGAGACAGACACAGAGCTATAGACAGTGCAAAGATCAACATTAAGAGAAAATATCAAGGTCAAAAGGTCAAGGTCACTGAAAAAAAAAAATCAAATCTAAAGAGAGTGTCTGACCCCGTAACAAAACTCTTAACACCTCTTAGGAACTTAACCTGGATATGAGGTGGAGAGATGGGGTGGGGAAGTATATGAGGGAGGGTAGTGTGTCTGAGGGAGGGCAGTTTGTTGGTGGACGACAAGGTAACATGAAGGCGATTTGTTTGTGGTCACTCCTTCCGGGTTAAGATGGAAAGGTAGATAGACGGAAAAGATTGATAGATAAACCATTTGTCTTTCATCTATCATCCATCTATCATCTAATCCTTTTCTGCACCTTCGGGAGCGTAGGGGCCCTGGGCTAGGTTTCAAAGTTAAGGAATTGGAAAGGTAGACCGCGAAAAATAATATTAATTCCACACACACACACACACACACACACACACACACACACACACACACACACACACACACACACACACACACACACACACACACACACACACACACAAGCAACAAGTGTCAAACAAGATACAAAAGTCGAAGGAAAAAGAAACACATAAATGCCAGACACCAAAGAAAAAACGAAGCGACAAGCAAGCAGCACCAAAAAAAAAAAAAAAAAAAAAAAAATTACCTTCCTGTTTGTCTGTCTGTTTGTCCGTCTCTCTGTCTATGTCTCTCCCCCCTCAGCTACCTCTCTCTCTCTCTCTCTCTCTCTCTCTCTCTCTCTCTCTCTCTCTCTCTCTCTCTCTCTCTCAACCCCATCCCACTTTTCCATTCCTCCCACTTGGCTCTCCTACCAATTCCTCCTTAACCCTCCTCTCCCCCCATTCCTCCTCCTTCTCTCTCTCTTCTCTTCCCATTCCTCCCCTCCTCTCCTCCCTATCTCCTCTCTCGCCTGATCCTCTTCGATTCCCCAAGCAGTAGAATCGGAACCTTTAATTAGGGAATCCAATCGCACTCCTCCCCGGGTGATGTCAAACAGAGAGGGAGAATCAGGATGGGGGAGGCAGCTCATTAAGAGGTTCCAACTCCTTCCTCATGGTCCACCTTGCGGAGCCCTGCAGCTGCCTGGAGAGAGAGAGAGAGAGAGAGAGAGAGAGCGTTATTTTTCCCTTCTCTCATTTTACCTCCGTTTTCTTTTACATACTTCTTACCACAAGCTACCACTTTCTCTACCTAATCCTTTTCTCTTTTCATCATACTCTCTCTCTCTCTCTCTCTCTCTCTCTCTCTCTCTCTCTTTCACATCTTTTTCTTCATGCATCACCTCCTTCTCCTCGTATCTACCATTAGCACTACAATAAGCATTTACAGGCCAAAGGATCTCAACATCCAATTATCAGTCAAGCAGAGAAGACGGCATTACAGGGAAGGAAGCCAGTCGGAGCAAAGCACGCACACACACACACACACACACATATATATATATATATATATATATATATATATATATATATATATATATATATATATATATATATATATATATATATATATATACACGTGTGTAAGAGTGTGAAATGCTGTGAGTGATTGGTTTCCCGTGAGAGTGGGGCTGCGACAGGGATGTGTGATGTCGCCTTGGTTGTTTAATATTTACATGGATGGTGTTGTAAGGAAGGTGAATGCAAGAGTTTTAGGTGGTCTGAGTCTGGTAAATGTTGATGGAGGAGAGTGGAATCTGAAGCAGCTGCTGTTTGCAGATAATACTGCACTGGTGACTGATTCAGAGGAGAGATTGAGACAGTTGGTAGAGGAGTTTGGAAGGGTGTGTGAAAGGAGGAAATTGAAAGTAAATGAGAATAAGAGTAAAGTGATGAAGTGTACGAGGTTGATAGATGGTAGGGGGATGAATATAGTTTTGAATGGTGAGTTGCTTGAGGAGGTAGATTGTTTTAAATATCTAGGGTCACATGTTGCTGTGGATGGAAGAATAGATGCAGAAGTGAAGTTTAGAATAAATGAAGTAGGAAAGGTGCTGGGAGGAATGAAAAAAGTGTTTAAATGTCGTTCGCTTAGAATGGATGTAAAGAGAAGGCTGTATGAGGGTGTTGTGGTACCGACTGCGTTATATGGGGCTGAAACATGGAATATGGGTGTAGCAGAGAGGAAAAGTTTGAATGTAATGGAGATGAGATGTCTGAGGAGTATGTGTGGAGTGACGCGTATGGATCGAGTGCGAAATGATGAAGTGCGAAGGAGAACTGGAGTTGTTCGGGAGATGGCTGGTAGAGTTGAGCAGAGGGTGTTGCAATGGTTTGGGCATATGGAGAGAATGGATAATGAGCGATTGGTGAAAAAGATAACTAGATCTGATGTGAGAGGTGTAAGACTGAGAGGAAGACCACGAATAGGATGGATGGACAATGTGAAGAGAGCGCTGGATGCGAGAGGGATGTCTGTTGAGCAAGGAAGAATGGCTGTGCGTGACAGAAATAAATGGAGAGAAATTGTGAATGAATAAGTCATGACACAGCCCTGAGGGGATATTCTCCCGCATTTGGTCTGATCAGCTAGTCAGGTCAGGTGCGGGTAAGGGGATGGGTCTGTTATGATGTGGCAGGGGTAAACCAGTTCTGCTGTCGGGCCCTGCTGTGGATGTCACTGCTTGCATTGCGCAGTTGACCCTTGTGCGGTGTGATGCGGTGAGGATCTGTCCGTTCTCCCCTTTGGGGCTAAGATGCGAATGAATGTGTTTGAATGGATGAGTAAATGGAGAGTGAGTCGTCCTGTCTCGGCTACCTCCCTTTCCTTGGGGGAAGCAGCCTAGGTATATAGATAGATAGATAGATGTATGTATGAAGGATAATGGTGAAAACATCGACCATAACAAGGTTAATGGTAAAGATTTAGGTCTTTATTCCTCACTTTCAACAACAACAAAAAATCGACCATGAAAATGTTAATGGTTGTTTCAGCCTCTCATTTTTCGCTCTTAACTAAAAAATAATATCGACCACAAAAAAGTTAGGGGTGAGAAGTTATGGAATGGAGATACAGTGCAAGGGCTGTTAGACGCAGAAAAAATGAGGAGAGAGAGAGAGAGAGAGAGAGAGAGAGAGAGAGAGGATAGGAAATGAATAAAAGAAAATGGTTTTATTTGTACTTCTTTTTATCAACAGGAAATTCGGGCACTTAATTCTCACTGTCAGCTGAATAAAATCGTATGGCTTTACCTGTATTAAAATTTTACGGTATTTCCAATCATGTAAAAGTAAATGGTAACTTTATTTTCATTTTCAGACTCCTAATCCTCATTCTCAGTTCAATAAAATTTCCTAGAGTTGTTCCCAGCATGAGAGGATTGATGGTGAGAATATTAGTGTACTTAGTCTCCTATGATAATCTGGAAATAGAGTCGTTTGAAATTATACTCCTTTTACCTTGACTTGGCCCAGATTTTGCCCCTTTGCAGCTTATTTCACGTTGCTCAATGACAGAATAAGTTAATACTGTATCTATATATTTAACACAGCACTTCTTCGTGACAAGAAAAATACTCTAGCCTTAACCTTAAGAAACAGCTCAGCAATCAGGATGGAGGAAGGGCAATTTTAGGCCAGGTTAGAGTGAAAGGAGTGTAGTAAGCTGAAATAAGTGTGAGATAAGAGGGAAGCATTAGAGAGTTAAAGAATTTGAAGGATAAATGAGTCTCCATGGAAGATTACAATATTATAAAGAAAAATATAAATAAATAATTGTATACATAAACCAAATGGAATTTATAAATATAAATCCTAACTGTTCTTTCCTGCTGGAGAAAGACTAGAGGATTAAGAGTAAGATGCTTAACTGCTAATTTTTTTTAAAGGGATTTATGTACAGTACTCTCAGGAGAACAGAGAGGGATTTTAGGAAATGTATTTTGAGAAGATGTGTGTGTGTGTGTGTGTGTGTGTGTGTGTGTGTGTGTGTGTGTGTGTATGTTTGTGTGTGAGGGAGAGAGAGAGACAGAGAGAGAGAGAGAGAGAAAGAGAGACAGACAGACAATACGAGTGAGAGAGCGACACACACACACACACAGGAAGCGCTAGACTGATGGCCAAGTGAGGGCAGACCGGATTTTTTATTTCACTAGTAACTAGGGAGACTTATTCTTGCCACAGGCTTAGGGTTCATCGATTTTTCATGTCACCATAATATAGAGTTCAAGTTGAGTGGCCCAGTTCCATGAGATCACCGACTCTAGTGGGAAAACTATTCAGGGAAGGTGGTTACTGCATAACTCACACCATAGCCTACTGTTTACTGTGGGTAGGAGAAGTACAGCATACCATTAGTTTCCAGAGATAGTCCATTACTGTATATTATCCTTCTGCCGTGATACTATACCAGGACATAAAACAGATACTACCATTATACCACTAGACTCAGCACATTAGTAGTGGTGTAACAACGGAGTGAATAGTTTCAGTATTATAGAAACAGATATTACTGATGTGTTTGTCCCAGTACCAATCATTTGGGATCGAGTGCTTGAACCCTGTCAGTCACGTGCGAACTAATCTGCTAGATCACGGAAGCATGTATATCGCGATGCTGGGATTTCAGTGGGGTCTTATATGTGACAGTAAGATGTTAGTATATGTGAATGGGTGCTCTCCTAAAACCCGTTCAATCCGGTGACTTTTTTTTTTTTTTTACTTTTCTTTCCGTCAAACGAAAAAAAAATCGAATGTAGAGAACAGAGACAGCATCCCTTATTCCCCTGACTATGAAAATTGTTTTGTAATTATTAGCTGGTATTAGGATAGCCAGATTACACTGAGCAACCATACTGTTCCTACCGGACTCCTAGGAAGACGCCACATAACTAAACAAAGACGTACATTT
>NC_137011.1:6703035-6705535 GCF_032717465.1 Coenobita brevimanus | reverse complement strand
ACTTATTACTAATGTCATATCAGGTGCTTGTCAGTACGAAGAGAGATAATATATTGGTTATATAATACACCCATATTGTTTATAAAGAGTGAGAAGCATTTATTGAATATAGGGCACTACTGAAATAGAAAGTCAGTTTTTTCACAAGTCCTGCAAAATGGAAAGCCTACTATACAAACAGTTATACTGCTATTGTGATCTTAAAATATATTAGTGATTTCAAGAGGCTGTTTACAATATTAAAAACATGATTTACAACGCAGAAGCTATCCCTATCAATCAATGTATAGTATCTGCCTTAGTAAAGAGCTACCTACCTTTTTTTCCTAACATCTTGTAATCCTTTATTTATCGTCCATTTTTTTCATAATATTTCGATTATACACAGATACTTGTCTGAGTTACTATGTTTATTTATCTCTCTATCTGTATCTAGTTTGTCTGTCTATTCATTTATCTGTTTTTACCTGAATATACGTCTTCCTATCTCCATATTTGTCAAAGTATCTATCTGTCTATCTAACTATCAGTCTATCTGTCTATTTATCCATATGTCTGTCTATCTATTCAAGTATATATTTCTTTCTATCTATATATCTAAATCTGTCTGACTGTCACTGTCTTTATTTTTCTGGTCTGACTGTCTGTATGCATCCATTAGTCTATCTACCCATCTCTCTGTCAAATAATTGTCTATCAGTCTATCTACCCATCAGTATATCTGCCTACCTATCTTTCTCTTTGGCTGTCTCTCTACCTATATGCTTGTCTCTGTTTACAAATCTCTCTCTCTCTCTCTCTCTCTCTCTCTATCTATCTATCTATCTATCTATCTATCTATCTATCCAATCCATCAGTTATCTATCTTGTAACCCCTGAACCAGCAGCACACCATTAATTAAGCATTTGCCACACAAAATTAACTTCATGACAGCTCTGTGGAGAACACGTATATATTAACCCAGTTTGAGAGAGAGAGAGAGAGAGAGAGAGAGAGAGAGAGAGAGAGAGAGAGAGAGAGGGAGGGAGAAAGAAAGAAAGAAAGATAGAAAGAGAGAGACAGAGAGAGAGTACACGTAAGGTTCATGTACTCACCAGTCAAAGGAGGTGTAAATAGATAGACTGTTTGATAAAGTGAGAGACAGAGAGAGAGAGAGGGGGGGGGAGTAACCTACACGTAAGGTTCACGTACTCACCACTCGCAGGAAGCGTAGTTAGTAAAGAAGAGAACTACGGTAATTAATACAGACCTGAGAAAATAAATAATCACATAAAAGTACCCTTTAAGTACTGATATTTCCTTACCTTAATAAAGTAGCCTGATATTAGCCTCAAGAGAATAACCAAGTCACTTTACTGCAGCGAAGAAAACTGCTATATATAACTGTATTGGATTTTAAATATCTATCTATTTATCTATCTATGTGTATACTGTGTTGATGTTACCTGTGTGCAGCGTTGAATATTTACCAGACCCCGCCCCGGAGAGGCTCGGGGACGGGTATTGTTTTCACTCGGTTTGTCTACTTGTCTGTTTGTCTGTCTGTCTGTCTGTCTGTCAACAACTTGACGCGAAAACTAGTGGTTTTCGCGTCAAGTTGGGCCAAATTGGACCAAGGCCCAGGCTGTAGGCCCAAAAAATGTAAAAAAAAAAGCAAAATCGTTTTTTCGCCATAACTCCTGTCAAACTCGTCATACCAAAGCGACATGAAATCAAAACCTAAAGGTGCATCTTTCAAATCTGCATCCTATTACATGCCCCATTACATCAGGGCGGTCACCCCTAGTTAGCGGTAGGGGGGTCAATGTCACGTGGGTCGGGCCTAGAATTTCAAATGGGCATAAAATCGTCAATTTTCACCCGATTTACTCCAAATTTGATATGTGACATCTTTGACTTGGTATCGTGTTTATACGTCAGCACTAAAATAACTGCCGGGGACGGGTTTGGCCCAAAACTTAATCAGGTGATCAGAAGGTCATAGCCCATCATCCCTGTAATTTCAATCAAAATCGCAACAGTAGTTTTCACGTAAAGTTGTTAACAGACAGACAGACAGACAAACAAACAAACAAACAAACAAACAAACAAACAAACAAACAGACAGACAAACCGAGTGAAAACATACCCGTCCCCGAGCTCCTTCGGGGCCTATGAATAGCGTTAGTAACTAATTATGAATATTCTCATGAAAATTATATAATTAACCCTCTTAGATGTGGGAATTTTAAGTACTGTAATATGTTTTTCTTGCTGTCCGACCATTTTGCTTTCCGTCCTATTCGGGTAAACACACACACACACACACACACACATACACACACACACACACATACACACATACACATACAAACCGCATCACAAGAAGGGCGTTACACACACACACACACACACACACACACACACACACACACACACACACACATACAAACCGCATCACAAGAAGGGCGTTACACACACACACACACACATACAAACCGCATCACAAGAAGGGCGTTA
>NC_137011.1:6688035-6700535 GCF_032717465.1 Coenobita brevimanus | reverse complement strand
TGATGACAAGTTCTTTAGATATCTTGAGCACAAACAGACAGACAAGCAAACAAACAAGGGTGAATACCTAACCTCCTCCTATTTCGTTGGCAAAGGTTAAACAAAAGGTAAAACCCCGTGTGACCAGCCCCACTTCTCCACCATAAATAACTAATCCCGCTTCATCCCTCCACCTGCCATCACTGTCTTCCACCCCGCGTCGATGAGATTACAAGAAATATGAGGCGAGAGACTTGGAAATGCTTAGCCCATTGAAAGGGACTTCTATGAATAGTGCCCGTAGTCCATTATCTATAGGCGCAATGTGTAGACCTTTGCCTATAGGAAGTTATGTCACTTCGATATAAAGTGAGAAATGGTAATAGAAAAGAAATTGTCACATCTATAATCCCCTTTGTGAGGTGTAATGATGGGTTGTTAGGTTTTAGTGGCTCAGAACATACAAGGGAAGCTTCATGTTATATTAGTTCGTTTTTCTCCTCCTGAGTCTGTTGATCTGGTTCTGTCACTGAAATTTATAGCAGCTTAGTAATATCTGCTTCAACCCTCCTTTCTCTTGTTATCACCACTCTCTTCCAGTAAAGCAATGACATTAAGTTATAACCATCCATCACCTCAATGACACATTCTAAGGCCCTTACATCTCCACAATACCTTTCAGTCAACCTCTCACACCTCTCTACCGTTCCCCATTTACTTTTAGCCTTTTCATCTCCCTCCCACCTTTCCCCCAGGTTTTCAACTCTTCAGATTCCTCGCACAAACTTAGCCAAATTTTCACACCTCTCTCCTTCTCATACCTTTACTCTCCATTCCACGTTTTTCCAAATGCACCCACATTATCCACACCTATCCCACGTCTCCCCAGTACCCTCCTGCATCATCCACCAACCTCATATTCACTCATGTCTCCCTTCTTACACTTTCAGCACACCTTCTGCCTACATCAAACACCTCATGCAAACCTCCCTCTCTTCCATGGACTGTTAAACCCTTCCACGCCCTTCCATTTGTCCTTCTCTCCCTTCAATACTACTCATACAGCTTTTACACAGCTGCCTGCCTTCGTCTTCCAAGTCAGTCTTCTGTGTCACCATTCCCTTATTACAATTCTTTACTTCCCAAAGCTCTTATATTGCCTCTTACAACACCTCTTCTCCGACTTCTGCACATTCCCATACCTCTTCACACCCATACACAGCTCTCAGGCATCTCTACCACACACCCATCAAAGCCCTGAAACACACACACACACACACACACACACACACACACACACACACACACACACACACACACACACACACACACACACACACACACACACACACACTCACATCCACCCACACCCTGGCATTCACTCACCCACCCACGCACACCTAGCCACACACACACACACACACACACACACACACACACACACACACACACACACACACACACACACACACACACACACACACACACACACACACACACACCTCACCACAATGACATAATCAACTAACCAGTGTGCAGGTCTGAATGGATGATTGATGGGCCGCGCTGCTGAATAATTTGTTAATAGAGTAGCACCCATTAGAGAGAGAGAGAGAGAGAGAGAGAGAGAGAGAGAGAGACAGACAGACAGACAGACAGACAGACAGACGTGGGGAGGGGAGGGCAAGCAGACACACAAACACAAACAACAGACCTTCACACAAGCCAGAAAGACACAGAGACAAAGAGAAACAGACAGACATATACGGATACAGAGACAGACAGACAGACAGACAGACAGAGACAGAGAGCCAGAGCCAGAGAGAGAGAGGTGGAGACGAGGGGACGCAAAATGGATGATAATTACACTTTTGGCTCGATGAATGTAGATGGGGAATTGTTGCGCGCTTTAATGAATATACAAATGAAGTTAATTATACACCTATATTGACTTGGCTTTGTTGGTTCAGTCCTTTATTGACTTGTCGTTGGGTCAGTGTGGCTTAGTTTTTATTAAAGGTAGTTTTTATTTGTCTGTTGGTTCCAGTGTGTTTTATTTAGGGATCTGTAACTCTCTCTCTCTCTCTCTCTCTCTCTCTCTCTCTCTCTCTCTCTCTCTCTCTCTCTGTCGTTAGTTAACTTTTTACGAACTGCTAAAAAATGTAACTGAGTTCAGCGTTTACATAGTGCTGCTAGTGCTGCTATTTTTTGCCGTACCCAGAGGGGCGGTCAGATACAGTGCTGGTCGCTAACTGTGTCACTCACTCACTCACCCACTCCCTATATCGTTTCAAAGGATGAGGGTGCAGGCCACATGAAGGTGAAGGTGATGAGGAGGGGGTATGCATAGGTACAGTTGGGAACATAAAAACCTGAGACAGAATCATTATATAGAAGAGGTCTAGCATTTGGAACACCTGAGAATTTTGACATGTTTATTCGAGGCACTGACATGAATGAAAGGAGATGTCAAATATTACCTGAAATGACCAAGTAACACACAAACGCACCACTCTCTCTCTCTCTCTCTCTCTCTCTCTCTCTCTCTCTCTCTCCCGTTCATTTTATGCCTATGCTATTCTTCTTCCTACTTTTATTGCTTACTCTCTCTCTCTCTCTCTCTCTTCCGTTCATTTTATGCCTATGCTATTCTTCTCCCTACTTTTATTGCTTTTCTCTCTCTCTCTCTCTCTCTCTCTCTCTCTCTCTCTCTCTCTCTCTCTCTCTCTCTCTCCAAATGCCATTACCCGCTCATCCACGCTCCCAAAAATGACTCGGACGCACGGATTGGAAAAATGGCCGGACGATCATAAACTCTTTTGTTTTAGTGCAAAGATGGGATGGCTCTCTCTCTCTCTCTCTCTCTCTCTCTCTCTCTCTCTCTCTCTCTCTCTCTCTCTCTCTCTCTCTCTCTCTCTCTCATTTCTTAAATATTCGTTTGGTTTATTGTTTGTTAGTTTCATCGTCTTATTTAATGGAAGCATTGTTTCATTTTTTTCCTTATTTTTCACTTGTTTCTTTTTTTCCCTTTTTCTCTTGTTCACGTTCTCTTACGGCTTGGTATCCTTTCTCTATTTTTCATGTGGTTTCTTTATTCTTTTCTTTTTCTCTCTAATTTTCTTTGTCCTTCTACGTGATGGTTTAGTATCCTTTCTCTTATTTCTTTACTTTTCGCATTTTTTGTTATTCTTTCTCTTTTCCTCTAATTTTATCTTCCAATTATGTCTTAGTATTTTTTTCTTTTATTTCTTTTATTTTCACAGTCTCTTTCCTTTCTTCGCCCTTCAGTTCCTTTTTCTCCAGTTCTCTTTTCCTTCCTCTTATTTATTCTTTAGAGGTATCTTGATATTTTCACTATTTTTTTCTTTTTCTTCTTTTCTGCATTTGTCTGATTTCTTATATTTTCTCCTTCTGTGTTTCTTTCCTTTGCATGTCACCTCTCTCTCTCTCTCTCTCTCTCTCTCTCTCTCTCACACACACACACACACACACACACACACACATATATATATATATATATATATTTTTTCATGTTGCCTCTTATTCTTTGTACTTATTTTTCCTCTCTTCCACACACCTACAATTGAAATGGACGTTCCGATAGGAAAAATGCTTTAGTATTAGCACCAAATGGGATTAATGTTTTTTCTCTTGTATTCATATTTCTCTCTTTTTCTCCCGTTCTTTCTTTCTCTCACTTTCCTCTCCTCCTTGATAATCCCCGATTTCCTCTTCCTTTCTTCTTTTCGTGGCCTCGTCTTTTTCTTTCTCTAAATCTCTCATTTTTCATCCTTTCTCATAAATTTGATTAACTCTAATTTGATTCCTATTTTTTCCTCTCCTATTAGTAGTCTCAGTGTTGTCATTTGTTCAGTATATCTTTTCATTTTTTCCTTCAATTTCCTCGCTATCTTCATCTCTTATTTTCTTCTCTTTTAAGTCATCCTAATCTCGTATTGCTCTTCACTTTTCATTTCTATTTCCATTTTGTTTCTCTTTCTATCCCTTTTCAGTTCGCTTTCTTTCTCTTTTTCTCTCTTTTTTTCTCTCATCCACACATTCGCAGTTGGTTTGCACGCTGGGTTTGTGAAAATACCCTGACGATCATCAACTCAATTGGTTTAGTGGAAAGATGGCCTCCCTGGTTTTACTCTCTCTCTCTCTCTCTCTCTCTCTCTCTCTCTCTCTCTCTCTTGCTCAGTTTTTGTATTTTATTTATCTACTGTATATCTTTCTTCTATGACACTTATTGTCGTGTTTTCCTTGCTCTCTCTTCTCTTTCTTCCATTTTTTCTCTAATTGTCTGTCTCTCTCTTTCTTCTATTCCACTTATCTTGTTTGTTTTGCTCTCTCATCTGCTCCCTGCTTTTCTCTCTTAGTTTGTGGCGTTAAGTAGTTTCTGTTATTTTTCCCTTTTCGTAATTTTTCGTTAGTTTCTTTATCTCACTTTCCTCTCTTTATCTTTTTCTTTTTGTCTTCCTCTTCCTCTTTTTCCTTGCTGTTTTTATTTTACTTTTTCTTCATTCTTCTTTTACTCTGACCTTATTTCCTTTCCTCCCATTTCCTTTCTCTTTTTCTTTGGTTTTGTCGTTTTCTTATCCATCTTTGTTACCTCCCTTCTTGCCCCTGTTCTTTCTCCTGTCTCTCTTCTGTCATGTCTCTCCTCTCTTAATTTCTTTTCACTTTTGTCATTTGTCTTATTTTTCCTCGTTATTTTTTCGTACTTTCTTTTCTCTTTCTCTGTTACACAAATTTCTTCCTCTCTTTTTTTTCGTTTCTCTTTTTTTTTTCTTTTCCAACAATTGGCTCCTACGTCTGACTGGCTGACGTATCACAAATCCTCTCTCTCTCTCTCTCTCTCTCTCTCTCTCTCTCTCTCTCTCTCTCTCTCTCTCTCTTCTGCTCCTGTTTCTTTGTATTCCTCATTATTTTCATTCCTAGTCTCTCCTGTCTTTCTTATCTTTTCCTCTCTCTTTCTCTTACATCTCTTTTCCTGTCTTTTTCTCTCTCTTCATCTTTCTCTTTTCTTTCCCACTCTTCTTCTGTATCTTCCACATTATTTTTTTTTCATATGGTATCCTATCTCTAATTTATTCTCTCTCTCTCTCTCTCTCTCTCTCTCTCTCTCTCTCTCTCTCTCTCTCTCTCTCTCTCTCTCCCCGCAGTCCATTACAGTACTATTTCCGTAATTAATCTTTCTCAAAAATGTAATGACGTAAAGCACAATTTTTTCATTTTCTCTTTTTTCTTTTTTTCTTTTTTCTTTTTTTTGCTTCCGGTAAATGTCATCACGCGTAGCATTTAGTTAGTGTCGTTATTTTTTTTTTTTTTAATTGGGGTATGTAACTGTAGTGTATTAATTTTTTGGCTCTAGTCTCTCTCTCTCTCTCTCTCTCTCTCTCTCTCTCTCTCTCTCTCTCTCTCTCTCTCTCTCTCTCTCTCTCTCTCTCTCTCTGCCTATCTGTCCCTTTTTATATCTATCAGCCTACCCATCTATCTATCTATCTATCTACCTCTCTATCAATTTATTTACCTATTTCTGTCTAATTCTTTCAGTCATTCCATCCATTTATCCAGCTTTCTATACTCTCTCTCTCTCTCTCTCTCTCTCTCTCTCTCTCTCTCTCTCTCTCTCTCTCTCTCAAAATAATCTTACAGTAATTTAAGATCATAGTCCTTTTATTTCTTGTATCCACACTAGTTAGTCATCTTTCCTTCCATACCGTCACTTCAGTAACACCTTTTCCTAAGCGATTTATTTTGCTTATTACACGGTACAGTCCTCCTCTGTTTTACATTAATCCTTCCAAGAACGCATACTGTGCATAAATAACGTACAAGAGGAGATTAACCAGCCATATCCAAAAATAAATCCCTAAGGAAGAGATGTTAGGGAGCTTCCTCAGCCAACAAGAATACAAGCCCTTCACCCTTCACCTCGTTCTCCACCTCCATCTCCACATGAACACTTGAACAGTCGCCACCATAAATAACAATCCACTCCATTACGATAAATAATGAAATGGTGAACAATAGCATATGAAACTCAGTGTTATGATCTCCGGACTCCACCAGTTTTTGTTTTTTTCTTTTATTTCAGATTATTTCGTTAAGAGTTTCACAGTATTTCATCTACAAAGTGGATTGTTTATTTTTGTCCGTGGCCTCTCGCACTCCTCCATATTTTACCTCCACCTCATCCCCATTTTCCTCCACTTTGTATTTCCCTCTCGTTCCCGGTCTTCATCTCCACATATCCCCACCCGTCTCTCCTTTTCTCATCACTCCATTTAGCTATCTTCTACTGCTTGTCTCTCCCCCGAAAGGAGGATGGTAGACTGCAGGAGGAGGGCAGCTTAAGCCTGAAGTCCACTGGGTTCACATTTCGGAGAAGCCTGAAGCCACAACAACAGCAGCCATTTCCCAGTCTCCAAATGTGCATACCCCTCAATTCCTTCACCAAGATGGTTGAATATCAGTACTTCATCCTCTTCACCTTCAATCTGCTTTATTCCTTTATGATATTCTCTGTGGTATTAGTAACTACTCTCATCGGGCAAGGGGGCTCCCTGGCACCTCTTCCATAGCGATTTATTCTCCAAACTACCCAGTAATATTCTCTGTTTTGCATCTTATATATTTTTAATGTCGACACAGTTTGCTTGAATAACACACAAGAATACAGTAAAGGAGAAGACTGCGAAATAAACCGGTAAGGAAGAGGTGTCAGTAAGCTTCCTAACCTCAAGAGCATACCTCTCTAAATGGAAAAAAAAAGAAAAAAAAAATCTCCGTATCCCTTTGCTATGATTCAGTGTATTTTATTTCCGCTAATAATAGACGATTTTAGCCAGCCGAGAAAATCCTATACACCAAGGCCGATAAGGAGTATTTTAGTATCCCTTAACTATGATATCTGAATGTAAGTATTTCGTTCCATCTCCCTCTAGCTATCCAGAGTCACTATATGATTTATTGGGTACAGATTTTCATTATCCCTCTCACTGGATTTTCATGTATCTGTCTATCTATCTATCTATTGCCAGACTCCTTAATCCCGTAAGGGGTGGCCACAAACAAATCGCCTCCATGTCGCCCTGTCCCCCGCCATTTCAATGCCCTGCTCCCAGGTCACACACCCCTCTCTCATATACCTCTCCACTCCATCCCTCCATTTCATCCTTGGCCTCCCCCTCCCTCTTCCCCCCTCCACCACACTCACATACACTCTCCTCGTCAGTCTCTCACTCTCTGTCGTTTTCACATGGCCATACCACCTCACTGTGTGTTCATGTACAAAACTATAATTCCTTTTTCACTAAGTTGACCCAGATTTTCGTCCATTTGCAGCTTATTTAACGAAGCTCAAGGGGAAGAAAGAGACAATGCTACAGGTCTTTATTTCTTTCCCTAGCACTTCTTCGTGACTAACATAATTTTCTACTGTAAATATATTGTTCCGGCTCAGCAATGAAGATGGGGAGAAAGCAATTTTAGGCCAAGTTAAAGTAAAAGGAGTATACAAAGCTCCATTTCCTGTCCCTCTCATCGTTAGGGTCGTAGATGATGGAATGAGAGGTGGTAGACATAGGTGCATATTATCACCCACTGAGAGAGAGAGAGATAAGGGGGAGGCAAGAGAAGCGAAATGATTTTTGCAATTGAATGTATAGTTTTTCCTCGTTACATCCACACTGTCTTACTCAGCCAGAGACAGACAGACAGACAGGCAGACAGACAGACAGACAGACAGACAAACAGACAGACAGACAGAAACAGACAGACAGACAGACAGACAGAGACAGAAACACAAACAGAGAGCAATGGTTGATCTTTTTAACTATTCTCCCATTAAGTCTTAAATGTGGCATCGGAAATTCCCTGTTTATTCACCGATTCCAAAAGCTGACGTAAGAAAAAAATGATAAAATAGTTTCCATGTATTTTTCTACCTTCCTTCCTTCCACTTCAACGTCGTTAGTGGCCATTGAAAGCATCCAGTCTGGTACATCAAACATCGAGAAGGAAAAAGTAATCACACACACACACACACACACACACACACACACACACACACACACACACACACACACACACACACACACACGAAAAATACAATTTAAAAAAACACCAAACCACTCAGCTCAATCGAAGGCAGACCAATTTTTGTCCATTACTGGCAAGAAAAATATAATAATGTGCTTAAGTTCGTCCAGTCTAATTATCAAAACACGAAATTATTATCAACATTTACGGCGTTAATTATAAGTGAATTATTGATAACTGCTTTACTCTTTAGCCTCTTCACCCTAATGACGTACTCTTTGCTTCTAATCTTGCTATTTTCAGTTATTTTACTCTGTTCAGCGTAGATCTGTCAAGCGGGGGAGGGGATGGATGGATGTATTCATTTGCCACTTGAGTATGTGAGAGAGAGAGAGAGAGAGAGAGAGAGAGAGAGAGAGAGAGAGAACTGGAAGCAGCAGGAAAATCTAAAAATAATTTACAGGAGTGACGAGGATAACTACTAGAACCCAGTCCAAGAAGCACACATAAATGATAAACACATTATTATTGTTACACTACATATTAATTACTAACACATCTCACAATGATATTTAAAAAGGCACATGTTATTATTAAGGCATCGATATTTATTACTAACGTCAGACTTGATTACAGAAATAGCACGTCTTTTGGGGGCCAGCATTAATAAACGATAAACAGAATGAAAATTACAGTCACATAAAGTACGAATGAAACAGATAACTAAAGAAAACAGAAGGCATTTATTACGAAAAATTCACTTTAATATCACACACTATTTCAGAAACATCAACATTCATCAAAACATCAGAATGTGTTTACCCAAGCTTAATATGTTAATGATAAACAAAGTACCCTCACATACATCATACCTAAATCACCACACTAACCAAAACAGTACACCTTTATTACCAAAAACAACACACATTAATTATCCCCCAAAATACCTTTATCAATTATCAAAAGCCCACACCTCAATTACCATATCTCATTAGTAAAACAGTACATATGCATTAATTACTTAGCTCTCACACCTTCATAATGCACAAGGTAAGAATACACCTACACATTGAGTATACAGAATTTACTTAAGTTATCTGTGTATCGTCTTTTATTTTTTTATAGTGGAGAAGGAATTCATTGATTGTCACTATATATGATAGGGTCTATTTTAATTTGAGAGAGAGAGAGAGAGAGAGAGGACTTTCATTTCGAGACGCTTGGAGTTTTTACGTTTGAGAGACTGGAGATTATCACACACACACACACACACACACACACACACACACACACACACACACACACACACACACACACACACACACACACACACACACACACACACACACAGAAAATCAAATCCACACCTTTCATCTCTCATCACACATCTCATCACATTATACACATCGCGTTATACACTCACCGCCACATCACTGTCAACATCACACCACACACATCACCACGTCCAGATTAAGTACACAGCACCACATCACACACACACAACACCACACAGCCATCAACACCGCACACCCTTCACCTCTCACTAGGCACCATCATATCAATCATCACAACTTCGCTATGTCAAAACATTATCACCATACCCTTCATCTCTCACCATACACCACCACACCTATCACAGTATCGTCACCACATCCTTCATTCAAACCACATCCCATCACGTCAAAACATCACCATATTACAAGATCCTAACACATCACCATACACCAACATCATACACCCACGCCATACACCAAATCACACATACAGGAAGCACTCATCACCACATCACACTGTAAGCATCACACAACAAACATCCAACACTTACAGCTCACCATCCCACACCCGGTCACAAAATCAACACCATATCTTTCACCTATCATCACACACCAGGACATTAAACATCACAATATCACCTCATCATACACTTCATCACATCACAACACACCCTTGCTGTTCCTTCATTACATCACAGAATTAACACCACATTCTTTATCATCACACGCCAGTAAATCAAACGCATCACCAGGCATCACAAATTCAGTATCCTCTGTTTCATCACACACACACACACACACACACACACACACACACACACACACACACACACACACACACACACACACACACACACACACACCATACACGTATAAATAAATATATACATACGCACACACATACACAAACTCTCTCACTTACATTAAACATACGTCACCACACTGCCACATCAAACCCTCGTCACCAGCGCACACACACACACACACACACACACACACACACACACACACACACACACACACACACACACACACACACACACACACACACACACACACACACACACACACACCTGCTGCCAATCACACCACAACACATAATGCAACACGAGGGCTTAGTAATTATAGCAAACCAAGCAATTTAGCAGTGGGATGGGGGCATAGGCCACACACACACACACACACACACACACACACACACACACACACACACACACACACACACACACACACACACACACACACACACACACACACACACACACACACACACAGGTACACACATACATTTACGTACGGAGAGGAAGAGAGAGAGAGAAACGCACATACACACGTACATACACACATGAACTTATTTCACATACAACACTCATATCAGCACTTCCCCATCCAAAAATAAAACAGAACGCACGTACACATACACATACACACACACACACACATACATACACACGCACAAACACACACACATACATATATACATGCATACATACATACAAGCATACATACATACAAGCATACGTACACAATCAACAATCCACTTTCTCACACAAACACACAAACAGACAAACGATCGAGCAAACAAACAATTTTCAAAAGAATACACGCAAACACAAATTTCATTAAATCCCATCTCACACGTAACACACACACACACACACACACACACACACACACACACACACACACACACACACACACACACACACAAACTCCCCCCACCCACCCCAACACACACACCACACACACAAACTCCCCCCACCCCCACACACACCACACACACACAAACTCACCCCCACGCACCCCCCCACACACACCACACACACAGACTCCCCCCACCCACCCCCACACACACTAACCCCCACCCCACACACTTCACAATCCCACCCCACACACTTCACAATCCCACCCCACACACAACGCTTCCATCTCGCACCACAACGCACTCACCACACTCCCCCTCGCACCCCAGTCGCACCACACACACTCCCCCTCGCACCCCAGTCGCACCACACACACTCCCCCACCCATCCGAAGCCAACAACACTAATACGATATAGGGCACCACGTCGACGAAGGGTGTGTGGGTGGGTGAGGGGATGAAGGCAATGAATGTAAGATTTAATGATGGATGAAATAACCTGGGTGAGAGAGAGAGAGAGAGAGAGAGAGAGAGAGAGAGAGGAATAGTTTTATAGGTCAATCACATTTTTAAAAACTGCACTCTTTAAATGCTACACACGATTATTTTTTTTGACAGCTTCCGAGAAAAAACAATAAGTAGAGAAAAATATATACTTCACTCCATTACATTTTTTGAGAAGTTAATTACGGATATAGTAGTGCAATGAACGGCAGAGAGAGAGAGAGAGAGAGAGAGAGAGAGAGACAGACAGACAGACAGACAGACAGAGACAGAGACAGACAGACAGACAGAGATAGAGCCAAACAGACAGACAGACAGACAAATAAACGAGAAAGTGTTAGTGTGAAAAAGGGAAGGGAGGAAAAGGGAAAGGGAAAGGGAAAGAGAGGCAGCTGGTGAGAGGTGGAAAAGAGAAAGAAGGGTAGGAAAGGGAAGAGCGGCTTGAAGAGTTAATTGGTGAAACATTGAAAGAGATGAATGAGATGAATCAAGAGTAAAAACTAAGATTCTCTCCCTCTTACTCTTCTTCAACATTCCTTCTCCTTTTCCCCCTCCTTTCAGGCTAAGATATAATTCACCCTGCCTCCTAAAATTTCTGTAATATCTATCTCGTTCTGCAAGATATTCCTTCTTACTTTTTCCTGCCGACTTTGGTTGCGTGGATTGGTGGGTGTTTTGCCGTTTCCTGTTTTGGTTCATAGAAAAGTTAATTTAGTTATAACCTACATTAAAAATAAAGTTGAAAGGATCACTAAGTCAGTCACTGTTTTATTTACTTTGAATTTCTTTGTACTCCTCCACCCCATCCTCTTCACCTTCGTCCCTCTCTCTCATCCTCCTCATCCTTGCACCTCAAATCTCTCCACCCTTTTCCTCGTCCACTATTCTCCTCCTCCAGTTCCTATACTCATGCTTTTCTATCTTTCCTCTTTTCTTCCTTTCCTTACTTTTTTTCTTGCATCACACATTCTCGATCTCCTTGCTTTTTTTTCTCTCCTTCTTTCTCCACCTTCTTCCTACCTCTCTTCCTCCACCTTTTCCCTAACAGCTTAAAT
>NC_137011.1:6635535-6683035 GCF_032717465.1 Coenobita brevimanus | reverse complement strand
CTGAGATTGATAACGAAAAATAATTGGGTCATTTAAAACAGGAAAATAAATCTAACGATACTCCTTTCACCTTGAACTGGCCCAGAATGTATTTATTTATTTATTTTTGCAGATTATAGTTCTCCCTACGTGTCAAGTGGGGTTGGTGGAGGATTAGTGCCCCTCCCTGTAAAACAATTAACTCTAAGCCCTTGGCCACCCCGTTTGGGATACATGGCGTCTGGCAATGAATGAATGAATGAAATACTACGTAGTTCAATGGCAGATTACGTCAGTACTGTGGCTCTACATCCTTTTTCATAGCACTTCTTCGTGATTAGCACTTTCAGTTATTCCTTTGTCATTAGAACACTACTACCTATCATTCATTCATTCATTCATTGCCCATTAGGATCGTAAGGGCCCTGGGCTAGGCTTTTAAAACGATATAGAAGAGGAGAGTAACCATTCCCTAGTCCCTGAGTAGCATTATGTATACAATAAACCCTAACCAATTCTAAGATGTTAATCCCCATGAACCACATCTTCTTGGAGAGCCTGAACCCACTAGGCCAGCAGGCGTCCATTTGATGATATGATTACCACCCAGCGTAGTGATTTGCTAGGCTTCAAGGTACCATGTTATAAAATCACCTGTCTCTTTTAGATCATTGTTAGAGAGAGAGAGAGAGAGCGAGAGAGAATCTTCCTTGTCTATAAGCTTTACAAAACCAGTCATCTATTAACCCTACATATTTTTTAATAAGAGCTCAAATTATTAAAAATAGTACTTGTGGAAAACGTTTACTATATATCTATTCGCTATTTGACATCATTATTTTTTTTTTTAGAAGATTAAGCGAGGAAGAGAAAGCAACTTAAATAATAAAAAAATAATTGCCTGTCTTTAGGTCTTTCAGAAATTAATCCCTTGTAGCCTAAATCGCTAAACCTGGAAATCCAAGTCATTTAGGATATTGCTATGAATTAAATCTCCCTTTTTATCTCTAATTTTAAATATTACCTGACCCACATGTGCAACAGGTCATTAGCCTTGCAGAGGGCATTCATTTCCAATACTGTCAATGCCCTCAAATGGTAAATACTTGAACCTAATGATGTCGATTATATTCATGGTAATACCACTTGATTTTAGTTAAGAAAAAGTATATAGTTCTTTCACTTTAACCTCATCTAGATTTTCATCCTTTTGCAGCTTATTTCACATAGCTCAGTGACAGAAAAAAAGGACATTACTACTGCTCTACATCCTTTCCATGGAACTTCTTCGTGACTAGCACCATATTCTAGTTTTGAGGTATTGTTAAAGCTTAAGATTCAAGATGCAGAGATGGCAATTTTAGGGCAGGTTAGAGTAATAAGGGTATAGTATTGAGGGATTCAAATAATGGCTTCATCTAATCCCTCCAATCAGAAAGTTTGTCAGGTAAATAGAATCATTTGTAGACAGCAAGAATAAGGCGACAGACGTTATAGCCTACGGTATTGAATAAGTTACAGTGTTCGTTTACTATTACAGAAACAACTAAATAATCCCATTTCTGTCCTTATCTATCTGTCCACACACATATCCATCTACCTGTCTATCTGTCTGTCTGTCTGTCTCTGTATATATATATATATATATATATATATATATATATATATATATATATATATATATATATATATATATATATTATATATATATATACATATATATTTTCCAGTCTGATATCATGTTCACCTTCATTTCAGTCGTATTCGGAGTAATGATGGTCGCATATAGAGGTAAAAAGGTACTTTATCTATCTGTCTATCTATTTATCTATCTGTTTACCCATCCACATATATATTACAGTTTGTTCGGCTTCACTTCAGTCAAATTCAGATTGATGACGGGGGCATACAGATGTGAAAAGGTACTCTATCTATCCATCCATCTATCTATCTATCTATCTATCTGTCTATCTATCCATCTGTCTCTCTATCTACCTGTCCCTCTATCCAACCACATATATATCCCAGTCTGTTCAGCTTCACTTCAGTCGTATTCAGGGTAATATGGGTCTCACATGGAGGTGAAAAGGTAATCTGTCTCTCCAACTACCAATCTATCTATCTATTTGTCTACCTATCTTTCCATCTACCTGTCTATCTATCTAGCTGTCTATCTATCTGCCTGCCTATCTATCAATCTATCTATCCAATTCAGTCCTGTTCAGAGTAATGAGGGCCGCATGTACAGGTGAAAAGGTAACTCCTATATTTTCAGTGGAGAGTTTAATGCCCCGGTGATTATATTGAAAGAAGGGTGTAATTAAGGTGAGTACTCCAAGGCTGATTACCTGTGTTTTTAATAACTAATCATTTGGCTTTAAACGTGGGTATGGTGGGGAGGGACTGTGTGTGTGTGTGTGTGTGTGTGTGTGTGTGTGTGTGTGTGTGTGTGTGTGTGTGTGTGTGTGTGTGTGAGAGAGAGAGAGAGAGAGAGAGAGAGAGAGAGAGAGAGAACATATGTGTGTGTGTGTGTGTGTGTGTGTGTGTGTGTGTAAGAGAGAGAGAGAGAGAGAGAGAGAGAGAGAGAGAGAGAGAGAACATATTGTGTGTGTGTGTGTGTGTGTGTGTGTGTGTGTGTGAGAGAGAGAGAGAGTGAGAGCATATGTTTGTGTGTGTGTGTGTGTGTGTGTGTGTGTGTGAGAGAGAGAGAGAGATAATGCGTGTGTGTGTGTGTGTGTGTGTGTGTGTGTGGGTTTGATACACACACACACACACACACACACACACACACACACACACACACACACACACACACACAGACCTCTCACCCCCTCAAGTTAGAGTCAGCCAATTTTCCTAATGTAAGGCGACGATCTCTCTGCTTGAGCACACTGTTTATTCGCAGTATTTTTTTCCTTAATTTACTCTCTCTCTCTCTCTCTCTCTCTCTCTCTCTCTCTCTCTCTCTCTCTCTCTCTCTCTCTCTCTCTTACATTTTTTCTTTTCTTCTAATATGTTTTCTGTGTAACTTCTTTCCTCTTCTGATTTACTGCTATATATTTTGTTATTTATTTTGAGTGTCATTGTATCACCATTTCCGGTTTTCCTTTTCTTATTTTTCGTTCATTTTCACTTTCTTATATTTTTCATCATTTCTTCTACTTTCCCGTTTACTTTCATCGCTTTTCTTCATTTTCTTTCATATCCCTCAGTTCTTCCTTAACATTTTTTTCCTTATTTTCTCTCTGTGTTTTCTCAGTTTATTCTTTCTCTCTCTGACTCCCTCTTTATTTGTCTTTCCCTGTTTATTCATACTTTACTCTCCTACTGTACCTACACCTAGCTTTATTTCTAAGGTATAATCGCAGTTAAGCGCTATTCGTTATCTACTTCATTATGATAACTCTAACTTTAAAATAAATTCCTTTTGCCGTCAGAAAAAATAGATAAATAGATAGACACATAGCTACTTACCTATCTGGCTACCTATCTTTTTTTTTTTTTTTATGTGTCTGATTCTGGGCATATGTTTCGCAGCCCGTTACCAAGGCCCAGTACTCCTTCTACATCCATACTTCTAAATAAACAAATAAATAAATAAATAGAATATAAATAAAAGAAAGACAGAGCCAAAAAAATCACAATCCACTCATTTAATCACCAACAAACTGTCCCTTAACTCATAATCAATCAGCGTCCTAATAACGTCATTAACTCCATTTCACAATTAACACTGCAATCAGGATCAAAGGCGATGCTAAGCCCTTCTAATCCTTTTTTTAATGGCAGGAAAAAATGATAAATACAAGACAAAAGAGCAGATCTGTGAACGTGGATATTTTTGGATAGAAATTGTTTTAGCACATATATTTTTTGCCTTTTTCAGACGGTTTTCTTCAGCTTACAAGAGTGCTCTGGTTCTAAAGGGGTTAATGAAGGGTATATCCAACCCCTCAGCTCGTAAAATCCCCCCTAAGCTGAATGGAATCGTCTGGAGATAGCAAAAACGAAATATAAAAGACGACATTCCTCAGCTGTTGAAATTTGTGAAAAGCATGTTGATTTGCTGTTTTTTTTTTCTTTTTGGGGGGACACGTTGCTTTGTCCTAGATTAGATTTGGCTAGGTTAACTTAGCTAAGGTTAGGTTAAGTTAGGTTGGGTTAGGTTAGCTTAGATTAGATTAGGTTAGGTTAGGGCAGAAAGAGAGGATAAGGAAAGAGAAAAGAGGCAGAAGGATTTTGAAAATGAGAGGAGGGCCGGGGCGAGAAACGATGAGAGAGAGAGAGAGAGAGAGAGAGGGAGAGGGAGGGAGGGAGGAAGAGGTTAGTAAAGGAGGAATGAATGGAATGGTAAAAATGAGAAGGATAAGGAAGAAAGACACAGATGATACGAAAAGGAAGTAGAAAGGAAAGAAAGGCAGGAGGCGGAAGGAGGTTGAAGAAAGTTCAGGAAAGATTATGCGAAGGAAAGATAACGAAGAAAAATGAGAAGACAGGGAAAATACGGGGATGGAAAGGTGGAAGAAGGACGAAGTAAGTAGAGAGAAGAGGAAACGATGGGGTGGGTAAGAAGGAAAGTGAAGAGAAAGAGAAAATACAAAGAAAAGGAAGGGAAGGAAGGCAAAAATTTAAAATGATGGAAGGAAAAAAAAAGACATTTGATGAACACAAAATAAGAGCTAAAAAAAAATCTTCCAAAAACACATATATTTCCCCTGCAGCATATCAGAAGAGTAATAAAAACAATAGAACGCTTTACTAGAACATGAGAGAGAGAGAGAGAGAGAGAGAGAGAGATGTTAGTTTTATGAAGTTTGTGTAAATATTTTAAGTTTCAGACCATCCATCCATTTTCTGGCAATACTGAAGCGGATCTTTTAGGATTTTTAAATGCGGATATTTTTCAGAATGTTATGTATTCCCAGAGTAAGAAATTTATCTTTATATCTGGCTGTTTGTCTGTCTACTGATCAGCCTGTCTGTATCCATCTACCTGTCTGCCTATCTGTCTACATCTCTCTCTTTCTCTTTTTCTGTTTATCTATCTATCCATCTCTATCTCTTTGTCTATCTGCCTATCTATCAGTCTACCAATCTATCTGTCTACATCTTTGTCTTTACTTGTCTTGCACCATCTCATTTATGTACCACTTCTTTGTATCTGTCTCTCTGTCGATCTATATATTAGGCTTTACTTGCTTTTCACTATCTTCTTCTTGATGTACTGCAGGTTTATATCTATATGTCTGTCTGTCTATCTATCTATCTACTCATCTATCTGTCTACCTCTATCTTTTCTCCCTCTCCTCTTCCCAGGCCTTCGCGCTCTTTCTCCCTCTCATTCTTCCCCACCCATTGTCTGTTCCCTCCATTCGTCCAGCCTGTCTCATTCCCATCTCTTCTCCCTCGTCTCTCCCCTTCTCATCTCCAATCCTCTCCATCCTTCCCCTCTCCCATTCGCACCTCCATTCCTCCTTTTCCCTCCCTTCCACCCCCCCCCCCCGTCTCACTGCTACCGAAGGCTATCCACATATCACTGCTGTTGCTACTGAAATGCTTTCCCTTTCCCTTTCTCTTCTTTCCCCTCTTTCCTCCTCTTCTCTCTCTCTTTCCTCTTCCAATTCTCTTCCATTCCTCTCCCTTTTTTTTAATTCCCTTCCCTTCCTTGTCTCCCCCTTTTCTTTCCCTCCACTCCTTCCCTTTCCTCTACTTTCCCTTTCTTTCTCACCTTCCTCTCTTTCTACTCATTTTTCTCCTCCACTCTTTCTCTTGTCTCGCTTCCTCCCCTTATCTCTCCTCGTCTTTCCCTACTCTACTTTCCCTTCTTTTCTTTCTCTCCTTCCTCTCCTTTTCCCCTTCCACTGTTCTTTTTTTTTTTCTTTGTCTCTCTTCCCCTCCCTATCTCACTTCTTTCCCTCCGCACTTTCCCTTTCCTCTTATCTCTCTTCTCCCTTTCCCTTTTCCTCTCCTTTTCCTCTTCCACTCTTCTCTCTTTTCTTCAACCCTCTTCCCCTCATTATCACCCCCCTTCTTTCTTTCCTTTCCTTCCCTCACCTCTTCTTCCTCTTCTCTCCTTGCCTCCATTTTCCCCTCATCTCCTTCTCTTTCCCTTGTATTTCCCTTCCTCTTAATCACTCCTCCATCTCTTTCTCTCTCGTTTCCCACTGTCTCCGCTGGCTCCCAATTACTTTTTTTTTTTTTATCTTGGAGGAAACAATCTTGCGGACTCCTGGCCTTTGGTTCCTTCTTCCTTGCTTAAATAAAGAAGACAACACCGCTGCTGGAGAGGGACGCCTTCACGTGCTGGCATCGATATAATTGGCCGGTGGGGTGCCTGGTTATACAAACGTCCCTCAAATCCCTCCCTATCCCCCCAAAAGATGGATAGATGCTTGTGGGAGGGGATAGTTTCAGCCTGCAGTCCACTGGGTTCACATTTCGATGAGCTTAGGTTGCAACTACTACTACTATTACCACTTCTACTACTACTACTACTATTAACACTAATACTAATACTACCTCAACTACTGTTACTACCGTATTTTCGTTGATTAAGGAAGCTTCGTAATACCTTTTCCTAAGCAATTAATTTTTCGTATTTCACCTTGTCGTTCCCTTCTGTTACTTAAAACATTCTAATATTACCATGCTCTGTATGTATAACGTGGAAAAACGATATTAACCACCCATACCCCAAAATAAATCGCTAAGGAAGAGGCGTCAGGGAGCTTCCTTACCCGACGAGAATACGGACTCTACCCTGAACAACGCAATTATCCCAAAATAAATCGTCTTGTCACTCAAAATTTTCAAAACCACCGCGAAAGACGCCAAAATTCTCATCAGCGTCGCCAAAATCTCTAACCGAGCATTCTCTTCGCACTTTTACTCGCCAAAATTCTGGCAAACATAGCAAAAAGCGCTGCCTACAACTATAATCCGCTCACTTTCATTAGGCGTAAAAAATTGCCATCTCTCTTAATTGCTAAGTTACAGAAAGAGGTAAACACTTGAATGCATGGCTAGTCACGGAAAAGCTCTCTCTCTCTCTCTCTCTCTCTCTCTCTCTCTCTCTCTCTCTCTCTCTCTCTCTCTCTGGAAAGGATACAGGGCTGCCGTATCACTTTATTCTGCCAATTTGTTACAGGAAATAGACTGTAATAGAACGCAAAACTCTACCAATTTGGGGTGAAGGAATTGGCCAACAAAAACAGACCAACATCAACAACTAAGCATCCCATTTCCCACCCATTAGTAAGCATAAACAAATCAATAAGCAAGTAAATGAATAAATAAGGAAGGAAGGAAATAAATAAAAAAGAATAAACAGCCTAAATTTACCGTCAAGAGCTAAACCCACTCCTTTCCCTTTCAATCCGGTTTTCAAAAATTCTCTAACGATCACCTACCAAAGTCGCAATCGCCGAACGTCATTTTTTTGCGACTGAGCGATAGGGACACCGTCAAAATCGTCGCGAACACCGCCAAAATCGCTAATTGAACACTCCATCCCCTGGTGAACCTCGACCCCCTGCCCCTCAGCCTGTGTTTACGTTCACCCTACATCAGCGCTACACGGTAAACGTCCGCAGGGCTGGATTCCGTGATTTGCGTTTGGACAGCAACAGCGGCGGTATGCAAATGGTATCTTCGTAATGGTGAGAGGGAGAGAGAGAGAGAGAGAGAGAGAGAGAGAGAGTAATGAAATGGGAGATAATAAAGACTGAGAGAGCAACAGAAGTAAAAAGCTAATAGTATCATTCTAAGAGAGAGAGAGAGAGAGAGAGAGATCAGTATCGTGGAAATTGAGGG
Organism: Coenobita brevimanus; assembly: GCF_032717465.1. NCBI lineage: Eukaryota > Metazoa > Arthropoda > Malacostraca > Decapoda > Coenobitidae > Coenobita > Coenobita brevimanus. The sequence continues at coordinate 6,675,244 of NC_137011.1, read as the reverse complement.
AGAAAAGGAAGAAGGGAGAAAGGAAAGATAAATGGGAAGCAAACAGGCAAGAGAGAGAGAGAGGAGGGGGAGGGGGGGCAAAGGAAAGGACAAAGAGATCATTTGACAGACAAGAGAACTACACACACATGCACCAATACTCTCTCTCTCTCTCTCTCTCTCTCTCTCTCTCTCTCTCTCTCTCTCCCTCTCTCACACACACACACACACACACACACACACACACACACACACACACACACACACACACACACACACACACACACACACACCTGTATGAGAGGGACTGTGGGGTTTAATTAAGCGCAGAGGGTCATGTTGGGGTGCTGGAACAACACCACTGCGCGTCTATCACTTCTGTCACTGAGCTTCTATCACTTCTATCACTGGGCTTCTGTCATTTCTATCACTGCGCTTCTGTCGCTTCTATCACTGCGCTTCTGTCACTTCTATCACTGCGCTTCTGTCACTTCTATCACTGCGCTTCTGTCACTTCTATCACTGCGCTTCTGTCACTTCTATCACTGCGCTTCTGTCACTTCTATCACTGCGCTTCTGTCACTTCTATCACTGCGCTTCTGTCACTTCTATCACTGCGCTTCCATCACTGAGCTTTTATCACTTCTATCACTGCGCTTTTGTCACCTCTATCACTGCGCCTCTCTCTTTCCTGTCACTGCGCGTCTATCACCTGTATCATTGCCCTTATATCACTTCTATCACAGCGCATCAATCACTGATACAATTGCGCTTATATTTCACCTCTTCTGCTTCCCACTTTCCTCTGCTGATTAATATTCCTAAGCTGAGAGGCTTGGTATGTTTCTCAGCCCTAATATTTCACCTCTTCTGTTTCCCACTTTCCACTGCTAGCTAATATTCCAAAGCTGAGAGAGGCTTGGTATGTTTCTCTGTCCTAATATTTCACCTCTCCTACTTCTCACTTCCCTCTGCTGACAGATATTCCTAAGCGGAGAGAGGCTTGGCATGTTCCTCAGCCCTAATATTTCACCCCTTCTGCTCCTGCCTTCCCTCTGCTGGCCAATATTCCTAAGCTGAGACAGGCTTGGTATGTTTCTCTGCCCTAATAATTCACCTCCTCTGCTTCTCCTTTCCCTCTGGTGGCTAATATTCCTAAGCTGAGAGAAGCTTGGTACGGTATGTTTCTCAGCCCTAATATTTCACCTCTTCTGCTTCTCCCTTCCTTCGGTTGGCTAATATTCCTAAGTTGAGAGAGGCTTGGTATGTTTCTCTGCCCTAATATTTCACCTCTCCTACTTCTCACATCCCTCTGCTGGCCAATATTCCTAAGCTGAGAGAGGGTTGGTATGTTTTTCTGTCCTAATATTTCACCTCTTCTACTACACACTTCCCTCTGTTGGTCAGTGTTCCTGAGAGAGGCATGGTATGTTTCTCTGTTCACCTCTTCTGCTTCGTACTTCCCTCTGCTGGCTAATATTCCTAAGCTGAGAGAGGCTTGTTATGTTTCTCATCCCTAATAATTCATCTCCTCTGCTTCTCCCTTCCCTCGGCTGGCCAATAATCCTTAAGCTGAGAGAGGCTTGGTATGTTTCTCTTCTCATAAAATGATTCTCAGTGAAATGATGCGTCAAAGGAGAAAGTGACGGACGTGCCCTAAAAGTGTGAAGTATACGCAGCGGCATAGTGAGTCAGTTTCTCCATCATAAAGTGAAATATCTAAGAGGTTACACTTACTCTTCGCACTGGGTCGAGTAGTCTTTTTTTTTTTTTTCTAAGAGGAATTAAGGGTTAAATTGTCTATACTCCATTTCACGAAGTCTGGCACAGTCAGCGACGTCCTCAACGCCTGTAGTGTTGATGTAAATCCTCTGCACTAGGTGAACATGTATTTATTACCTTGAGAACCAATATATAAAGGCAATACAAAAATGTATGTCCATTACTGAGGACCTTTATCAGTGCTACAGGTGCTAAGGACATCACTGATGGTGCCAGACTCGGTGAAATGGAGTATAGTTAACTGGTTATAATTCTCACATTAATGAAGCCAATTATGGAGCTTTTGTTTATGCGAGTGATTTACCTCTTGGTGAAAAGGGTGATATTAAATCATTTAGTACGAGATATACTGAAAAGAAGAGGTCGCAAAGTCAAAAAAGGAAAAAATGAAAGACAGACAGAAAGAGACAGAGACAAAGATATTCACATGGGAAGCTAACTAAGGAGACTGCTAAGAAAAAATAATCAAATAGATGGATAGATAAGAAGGTAGATAGAGAGACAAACAGACGGTCAGAGAGAGAGAGAGAGAGAGAAACCTGACCCTCCGCCAGGCATCAATATTTAAATTCCCGGACGGAGAGCTATGACAAGGATAGCGAACGTGTGTGTTGTGGTTTGTTCGCTTTGTAAATTAATAGGAGAGAGAGAGAGAGAGAGAGAGAGAGAGAGAGAGAGAGAGAGAGAGAGAGAGAGGTGAAACAACTGGAGAATATTTGTTGGAGTGTGTGCTCATACTCTGGTGTTCACTGTGAGGATTGTGTGTGTGTGTGTGTGTGTGTGTGTGTGTGTGTGTGTGTGTGTGTGTGTGTGTGTGTGTGTTTATATCCTGGTTCTCACATTGATGAATATTTGATGGGCTGTGTGTGTGTGTGTTCATATCTTCGTGTTCACACTATTTTTCTCTTCTTTTTTCGTGTTCTTTTGCCATCATTCTGTGTGTTATTTTGTTATTAGCATTTTTATAATTGGTGTGAGGTGGAGGGAGGGCTACCAAGTGATAGAAAACAGGGTGACATGGAGACGTTTTATATGTGGCCACCCTTAATGGGATCAAGGTGTCTGGCTATAGATAGATGGATAGATAGATAGATAGATAGGCAGACCTATAGAAAAATAGATAGATAAATAGACTGACCGACAGATAAATAGATACACCTTTTTATATGCATATAGACTCTCTCTCTCTCTCTCTCTCTCTCTCTCTCTCTCTCTCTCTGAGGTTGGTTTAGTGGGGGATGTTCATGTCCTTTTTTTTCCACCATGTTCTTCTCTTCCACATCATCTTCCTTTTTCATCATTCTTTCTCTGCACCCAATTCTCTTCTCAGTTCTTCATTCCTCTTTCCTTTCTTCGTTTCCTCTTACTTGTGTTATTCCTCTTCACTCTCTCCTCTTTCTGGATTCCACTTTCCACTTCCTTCATCACTTCCTCCTCCACTTCATTTTCTTCCACTCCCTTCTCCATTCTCTCCACTCCTCTCCCTCCAGTCCACTCTCTTTCCCTCCTCCACACCACTCCGCCTACTCCACACTCACTCAATATCTACTCCCTTTTCTCCATTTTCCTCTTCCCTCTCTCCCTTCATCTCCTTTCCACTTTCTTTTCCCCTTTTCTCTTTCCAGCACAACACTTCTCTTCTCAACCTCGTCACACCCACTGTGCCTCTCTCTCTCTCTCTCTCTCTCTCTCTCTCTCTCTCTCTCTCTCTCTCTCTCTCTCTCTCTCTCTCTGTCACTTCCCTCCATCCTCCCCTGAATTTACTCCGTTCTCTCTACTCCTGTTTCTCTCCTCACATCCTTCTACTTCCCTCACTCCCCCCACCGTCTCTTTTTTTCTTCTCTCTCTCTTCTCTCCGTCCCTCCTCACTCCTGTCACTCATCACTCTCCCTCCACCTCTCTCAATCCTCCTCCTCACCACTCTATTATCCCTCTTACCCTCCTTTCTCTCTCCACTTCCTCACCTCTCTATCCCTCTTTCCCCCATTTTTCCATCCACTTCCTCAGCTCTCTATCCCTCTCTCCTCCTTTCCCATCACTTCTCCTCATCCCATCATCTACTCACCACTCCCCTCTCTCCACCCACTCCACTCCCCTAACCATTCCATTATCTCTCTCTTTCTCCTCTCCTCACCCCTCTTTTGCTCCTTCCTTCCTTTTTTTCACCCCTCCCCCTCCCATCATCCACTCACCTCCCCTCACTCTGCACCACCCCATTCCACTGCCCTGTCCTCACCACCCAATCATCATTGCTTCTCTTCCTCCAGTTTCCTACTTTTCACCCTCTTTCCTCCCTCCTCTCCACTCCTCCTCACCCCATCATCCACTTACCACTCCCACTCCTTCACTTTCCCCTCTCCACTTGTTTCTCTCTCATTTACTCCGTTCCCGCAACTCCTATTTCTCTTCTACACATCCTTCTACCCCTTCTCTTCCTTCCACTTCTACCGTCTCCCTCTTTCCTCTCTCCTCTCCACCCCTCCTAACCCCACCACCCACTCATCTCTCTCTCTCTCTCTCTCTCTCTCTCTCTCTCTCTCTCTCTCTCTCTCTCTCTCTCTCTCTCTCTCTCTCTCTCCACCACCACTCCACTTTGGGCTGTCCTTTCTCCAACCAATTCCTCACCCTTCTATCTCTCCTCCCTCTTCTCGACCCTCTACTCCTCTTTCCTCCCTCTTCTCCACCCTCTACCCCTCTTTCCTCCCTCTTCCCCACCCTCTACCCCTCTTTCCTCCTTCTTCTCCACCCTCTTCCCCTCTTCTCCACCCCTTCTCGCCCCGCCATCCACTCATCACCCCCTTTCTCCACCACTCCACCCTCTCTCCACCATCGGCTCTCCATGTGTGATAATCGTGTTGAGTGGAGAGCTAATATGGTTACCCTTTGGTTGTGGCAGTCTCTCTCTCTCTCTCTCTCTCTCTCTCTCTCTCTCTCTCTCTCTCTCTCTCTCTCTCTCTCTAGAGGGGTGTGGAGAGGGGAGGGGAAAGATGGAGGGAAAAAGGGAGAGATGTAGGGAAGAGGGAGGGGAGAGATGGAGGGAAAAGGAGAGATATAGGGAGGAGGATGGAGAGAAGTATGGATGGAGATGAGAGGGAGAGGGAGGTTTGGAAAAGGGGGTAGAATGGGAAGGGAACGGGTGAGAGAAGTATAAGGGGAAGGAAAGGGAAGAGAAGGAGGAAGAAGGGAAGGAAGGGAAGGGAAGGGAAGGGATGGGGAGGGGAAGGGATGGGAGGGGAGAAGAGGGGGAAGTAGCAAGGGAAGGGAGGGGAAAGGGGAAATAAGAAGGGAAAGGAAGAAGAGCTAGAAGTAAGAAGGGAAGGGAAGGGAAGGGAGGGGAAGGGAAGGGAAGGGAGGGGGGTAAAATAAGGGAAGGGAAGAGAAGGAAGAAGTATGAAAGGAGAGTTAAATTAAACGGGAAGGAAATCGGAAGGGGAAGAGGGATGGGGAGAGAAAAGGAGGAAGAGAGATATGGGGAGGGATAAGATAAAAAAAAAGTTAATATCAGGGATGGAAGAAGGAAGACGTAGGTTACACTCTAGTTTTGGCATTGTCTTTGTAGAGGTGGGTGCAGAGAGAGAGAGAGAGAGAGAGAGAGAGAGAGAGAGAATGATGACACAGCGAACAAGGGGAACTGTGTGCGTGTGTGTGTGTGTGTGTGTGTGTGTGTGTGTGTGTGTGTGTGTGTGTGAGGATTTTATTTTGACAGTTTTGTGTGGGTGAAGAGGGAAAAGTTTATTTGGGCGAGAGTGAGCCAGGATTTGTATGTTGATGGGGGGTTTGGGGTGCAGAGAGAGAGAGAGAGAGGGAGGAGGGAAGGGAGCTTAGCAGTTGTGGAGTTCGGCAGTTGTGGCGTTCAGTAGAGCAGGTGTGGAGTTGAGCAGTTGTGGAGTTAAGCAGTTGTGGAATGTAGCACTTGTGGATTTCAGCAGGTGTGGCATTCAGCAGTTGTGGAGTTCAGCAGGTGTGGCGTTTAGCAGGTGTGGAGTTCAGCAGGTGTGGCGTTCAGCAGTTGTGGAGTTCAGTAGGTGTGGACTCAGCAGGTGTGGTGTTCAGCAGGTGTGGGATTCAGCAGGTGTGAAGTATATCGTGAGGCTACCCAGCTTACACCCAGCCCCGGACACGCAATTTCTGGGTAAGGACACGCCAAGCCGGATGGACCTGCCTTGGTATGGAAGTTATCACGGACGTTAACCCAGTGTCCTTACGGTTTATCAGGCTTTCTTCCACCCGTCATGCACTGGGATTGTGTGAATTATCTCCCCGTCATGCAGTGAGAGTTCGTGGACTGTCTGCTGTCTTATAAAATTACGACTCTTACTGCTTATAAAGTTTTGATGTACTGTTCATGCACTATAACTCAATAAACTGTCTGCCTGTCCGCCTGTTTTTGATCATGATTGGCTCTGCTCGTCATGAATTGGAGCTTTTTAAACGGTCTGCCTGTCTGCCTGTTATTTATCATGTTTTGCTCTGTCTGTTATGCACTAGGGCTCCATAAACTGTTTCCTTTTCATCATGCTTTGCTGTCCGCGTCATGCACCTCAGCTTTACAAACTGCCTTCTGGTTATCAATCTCTGCTGTATCCGCCATGCATTAGAGCTGCATGAACTGTCTGCCTGTTTTTTATCATGTTTAACTCTACCTGCCATGCACTAAAGCTGTCTAATCTGTCTACTCTCATCATATTATTTCTTTAATTACTCGACTGTCTATCCTTACAAAGCAGGTTCGATTACTGGGATACCATTTGCACTGCAATTCACTCCAGTAACTTCACAAGCTCGCCGTCATGCTATTAAAACATTTACTGCTTCTCTGGTCATAAAAACGATAACAACCAATCCTTAATGTGGTACTTTCACCTTGACTTGGCCCAGATTTTCGTCAATTTGTAGCTTATTTCACGTAATTCTGTGGCAGAAGAAGAAAGTGCTGCAACTCTTCTCTAGTATTAATTTGCTGTTACAACTCAACGTCCGAGATGAGGATAACAAGTGCTAGAGTTCTTTCCATGGCATTACTTTGTGACATGCACCGTATTCTAGTCTTAATAAAATGTTATCAATCAACGCTCGAAATGGAGAGACGAAAAAAGTGTTGCGGATAGTGTTAATCTACTGTTATAACTCAGCACTGGAGATTGAAAGATGGCAATTTTAGGCCATATTAGTGTAAGAAGAATAAACCATAAGCGACATAGGAGGCTAGGGTGCCATAATCCAGATCATTTAAGTCGCTGGTGACCTCCCTACGTTCCCAGCAGCATTTATATGATGGTTAAACTTCCCTCCATCTCCTGGCTTCGAAAAATAGTGCATTATCATTTTTAGTAATGTGACTTTCTTTGTTTTTAATTCTTGCCGTACTAGGTGATTTTATTCAAGTTAGGAACAGCTTCTCTTAATGGAAAGGTTAGAAATAACTTTAATTTACTCCCACGCTACAACAGGTGTCCCTTAAGAAATTAGATATGGCCTTCATTTTCACCGTAACTTCAAGACATGTCCTCCAAATATCTTAAACATCCCTCTGAGGCAGGAAAAATATACCCAGAAAACAAGTCACCGAAATGAAGGTGTTACAAGTTCTTTTTTTTACCAATTTTTTAACCATTTTTTTTTTTTTTTTTACCAACACCAAGGCTTTATTTTGTACTGAGTGAAGTTCGTGAAGTTCCCTCGTGAAATACAGTAAGAAAGGAGCTGACAGATAAATCCCTGGCGTTTCTCAGAATGTCTTAATCCCACGCTATGTCCTGCTTAGTCCACCCCTCATACGGTGAAACTTTGCCAACCATTTGTCGAGATTATACTGTTTTCGTGACAAGCAAATCGACGGTGGTAGTGTGTTAAGGGAGATACTGCCAAGGTGGGAGACGGGAGGTGTGGCAGTGAGAGATGTGTGTGTGTGTGTGTGTGTGTGTGTGTGTATGTGATGTGATGTGATGTAGTTAGTTATGGTTTCATCTGACGGCAGTGGTCGACTTTCACAGCATTGATAAGACGTGGTTGCGTGTAGTCAGTGAGCCCTAGTTATCAGGTAGAAATGAGTCTCCTTGGTTACTAGTCAAATTTACCCTCCGACCTAACTACATCTGGCCATCAACAGAGCTGAGAAAGAGGTTAAGTATCTTTCTTAAGTGAAAATAAATTAACTGTAGTGTGTAGCAGTGTGAGGTGTGACAGTTTGAGGTGTGTGTGTGTGTGTGTGTGTGTGTGTGTGTGTGTGTGTGTGTAGCTTTGCAATGTTACGTGTAAATCTGAGACATACGTAAGTTGTGACAGTATGAAGTTGGTATTGCAAGGCATGGAAGTGTGAGGTGTGGCAGGATAAGATATAGTAGTTTGAAGCGTGGTGGTGTGCTGTGTGGTCAGTGCATGGTGTGATAATGTGAGGTAGGACAGTGTGTGGTATAGCAGAGTGGAGTGTGCACGTGTGTCGTCTGGCAGTGCGAGGTGTGGCAGTGTGAGTTGTGGTAGTGTGAGGTGTGACAGTGTGTGGTGTAACAGAGTGTACAAATGTGTGGTCTGGCAGTGTGAGTTGTGGCAGTGACAAATGTGAGAGTGTGCGGTGTGGCTATGTGAAGTGTGGAAGCGTGTGGTGTAGCAATGTGTGGTGCAGCAGTGTGAAATGCGGCAGTGTAAAGTGTGATAGTGTGTGTTGCAGCTGTGAGAAGTGTGGTAGTGTGTGGTGTGGCATTGTGTGATGTGGAGGTGAAAGTATGATAGTGTGTAGTATAGCTGTGTGAAGTGTGGAAGCGTATGGTATAACAAAGCGTGGTGTGGCAGTGTGAGATGCGGTAGTGTCTTCCACTTCCCAGTAACTTTCTAACATCCTTCTCAACATTGCACTATAATCATTAGAAAAGAGTCCTATGTTTACTCAGCACTTTTATTATACATAACTTTATGTTTATGTTAATCTCTTAATAAAAAGATTAGAGGTATTGCTCCTTTACCAAGTCTCGTCAGGAATTTTTCAGCTTTTTAGTCTTCCCTGTGAGTACTATCGAAAAAAAGTGTTTCAGATCGACAAGATGACAAATGTTTTCGCCAATCCATTCGTAGTATTATTAGTAGTTGTAGTAGCCTTCCAACAAACCAGTCTAAAATAACTACACCTTGACTCCTCTTTCCAATTTCTCCATCCCAGCTCCATCCCACCAAAATCGCCAAATAGCAAAGTCTTTTAATCCTACAACTTGCCTTGTTAATTCCTTCAAGATGCACTGAAATTGTTCGAACAGCGTCTTGTGTTTATGCAAATTTCCTGACACACTAACCCACCCCGGTTATGTGTTGGCCAAGGCAGTCCATGTTGGGGGTGCGGGCTGGCAGTTGTGGAGTGTGGGTGTGGGAGTTCTGTAATTGAGTGTGTGGGTGTGGGTGTTGTGTAATTGAGTGTATGTGTGTGTGTGTGTGTGTGTGTGTGTGTGTGTGTGTGTGTGTGTGTGTGTGTGTGTGTGTGTGTGTGTGTGTGTGTGTGTGTGTGTGTGTGTGTGTGTGTGTGTGTGTGTGTGTGTGTGTGTGTGTGTGTGTGTGTGTGTGTGTGTGTGTGTGTGTGTGTGTGTGTGTGTGTGTGTGTGTGTGTGTGTGTGTGTGTGTGTGTGTTTAATTGTAGATATTCGGGTGTGTGGTTCGCAGATGTAGTGTGATCAGATAACATAGTCCACGTCATAACAGTCGCGTCACACACACACACACACACACACACACAGATATCTAGCTAGTTACCATCTAGTGTCAGGCTAGATAATAATACCATCTTCCATCTGTAACAAAAAGAAAATACAGTGGCAACAGTATCTGGAATGAGAGAATAGAATCTGCTGGAAAGTTTAATCCTGAACAAAAAAAGAGTAGCTTGTTTAAAATGCCCAAGGACGACGAAAACATTGACAATTAGAGGGAGAGAGAGACAGAGACAGAGAGACAGACAGACAGACAGACAGACAGACAGACAGAGACAGATGATGATGATGTAAATTAAAATATAAATAAAACATATGAGAAGTGTAAACAAATATATATATATATATATATATATATATATATATATATATATATATGACAAAGAAATGCACAGTCCCCTGTCAAGTATCTTTTCACTTCAAATAAAAAGAAGAAGAAAAAATGCAAAAAGCTTCCACCTCAGAGTAGCGACCAAGCAACAAGTGTCTCTTTAGTTCCTCCAGCAACAGATGACGACCACGCACGATTCTCTTAAGTACCCCCTTAAATCTGTCCTAAAATTGGATGCAGAAAACGGAATCCTTAAAATAACATGGAACAAATAGGAAGGAAAATTACCATATCACTACAGACAGTCAGATATTTAGTACCTAAGCTAGAGATGAATAACAAATTTGATTTTTCCTAAGTTTCCTCGTAAATGCACCTTCAAATCAGGACTACAAAGGGAATATTGAAGGAATACTAGGAAAACACACACACACACACACACACACACACACACACACACACACACAGAAGCACCTCTACTGTAAGTCACTTTTTTTCAGTAGATGCCCCTTTTCCTGCATATTATTAATATTGAAGTTTTAATAAAGTTGTTGTTGAGAGTGTTCAGTGCTATAGAACATGCACTTTTTAGAAACAGAAAATCAAAAGTTTTATTATTATTATTATTATTATTATTATTATTATTATAACTACCACCACCACCACCACCACCACCACTACTACTACTACTACTACTACTACTTCTACTACTACTACTACTACTACTTCTACTACTACTACTATTACTACTACTACTATTACTATCATCATCACCGTCATCGAAAACAGATACACAAAACAGCAATGAGAAAAACACACCACATCAAGTTCTGGCAACATATGACAACCCTACACGGTCCCATAAATTCCACTCTCAAATCTTCCATAAAATTAGGCCTTCAAAAACAGATCCTCACAGATATATGGCATGGCACACACACACACACACACACACACACACACACACACACACACACACACACACACACACACACACACACACACACACACACACACACACACACACACACACACACACACAAATCTCTGAGTCCCTAATCTTTACCTCACAATTCCTGAGTTTCTGTCTCCACTATACAGACTTCCATCCCTCAGTCATCCTTCTTCATGTGTGTGTGTGTGTGTGTGTGTGTGTGTGTGTGTGTGTGTGTGTGTGCTTTCTTAGCCCCCAAATCATAGGCTCTAATCCACAATCCCTCCAGTCACCCAACCTCTCCAACTTAATATAAACTAATCATCTAATCCTTCATTCAGTTAATCTCTTATCCCAGTCAGTCAATCCCCTAATTCTTCAATCCCTTGGTCTGAAACAGCACATTCAGGTCCATTTATGCCTCAATTCCCAATCTCTCAATCTCAATTCTCTATTATTTTCCTTAATCCTGCTGCTGTCACATTCCCCAATCCCCCAGTTCCTCATTTCCCTATTTTCCCAGTCCCAGTCCCTTAGTTTCCCAGTGCCCAATCCTCCAGTTCTCCTGTTTTCAATCCTTATTCCTTCCTTGTTTGCCTGAGATGAATGTTGTTGCCTTGATCTAGGAATTGTGTTTTTTTCTTTTCCCTTCTTTCCCACGAGACAGTATTTTTCCTTTTGCTATCCCTCCGTCTACATTTGCATTGACATCCTGAATTCAGTCTCATTCTCTGCCTTCCCCCTTCTTCTTCCTTGTCCCCTTCTGTCCTCCTCCCTTCCTTTCTTCCTCTAAGACACTTTTTTCTTCCCTCTTTCCCCCCAGACCATCTCCTTCACTTCTTCTTCCCCCATTTCCCCATCCCCCCCTCCTCGACTCTTTCTCCGTCGTCCTCCCTCTTCCCCCCACTTCACCTCCTCCCCCCTCCCTCCTATCCCCCTTTGCTCCTCCATCCCTCTCCTCCCCTCTCCACCCTACGATGCTTCCCTTGTTCCTCTCTTCCCCCGTGACCCTCACCTTCACTTCCTCCTGCCCCAATTCTCCATCCCCCTTTCCCAGACTCCCTCCCTCTTCTTTTCTTTCCTCCCCACACTTTCGTTACTCTTTCCTCCTTCACTTTCCTCCTCCTTTTTCCCCCCTCTCTCATTCCATGCTCCAACCCTCCCCCCGTCTCCTCTTTCTCCCCCGCCCCTCTCCTTCCCAGACGCCAGCACCCCCTCGCCACTCCCTCTTTCCCATTTTCTTCCCCCATCACCCCTCTCTCTCCCCTACGTCTCCACCCTTCCCTCACTCTTCCTTCCCTCATTTCCCTTTCCTTCTCCCTCCTGCCCTTCCTCCCTCACTCTTACCCCCTTACCCTCCCTGGTTCTCCACACCTCATCTCTCACCTGGGTGGGGGGGGGCGCGAGGAAAGAAGCGAAGGATAGGGCGAGGAGGGAGTCTGGGGGAAGAATGGGGAAGTGGAAAGAGGGAAGGAGGGTAGAGGGTAAAGAGGGGAAAGGGGAGAGTGGAAGAGGGATGCTGGAGAAATGGGGGGATAGGGTGAGAAAGAAGTCTGGGGAAAGAATGGGGGAAGGGAAGGAAAGGAGGGGAGAGAGTGACAGGAATGGGGAAAGAGGAGAATGGGAAGCAGAGTGGGAGAGGGGTGTTGGGGAATTAAGATAAGGGTAGAGTGAGGAGGGAGTGTGGGGAAAGAATGGGGAAAGGGAGAGAGGGAAGGAAGGGAGAGGGTTAAGAGGGATTGGGAAAGATGGAAAAGGAGGGAGTTGGGAAATAAGAGGAGGGTCGGGTGAGGAGGAAAGTTGGAAGAGTAGGGGAGAGGAAGGGGGGAATGAGTGGAAGGAAAAGTCAGGGAAGGTGAACAGAGTGGAAGGGGGAGGTTGGGGAGAGAAAAGGGAGGCAGAGCGAGGAGGGGAGATGGGGAAAAAAAAGGTAAGGAGAGAGGGGAGAAGGAGAACAGCGAGGAGGGGAAAGATGGGAAGGGTGGAGATGATTGAAAATGGAGAAGGATACAGGAAGATGACCAAGAGATGAGAGAGGGTAAAGAAGTGAGGGGAGGGGGAAGGGAGAGGGGAGAAGAGGAAAGAGGAAGATGGTGGGAGCGATGGGAGGAAGAGATATGGAGAGAAAAGGACAAGGCTGGTGAGGGAGGAAGACGGGGAAGAGAGGAAGGAGGAAGATTGATCAAAGAAGGGGAGGGGAAAGAGGGAGAGGGTGGGGAAACGGGGGAAGAGGGGGAAATACAGAAAGAAGGAAAGGCAGGGAAAGAGGGGGTTGGGGAGCTGATGGAGGGAGCAAGGGAAAGGGGAGAAGTGGGGGATAGGTTAGAAAAGGGGAAGAAAGGGGAGTAGAGGGAGGGTGGGAAGAAGGGCAGACAAAAAGTGAGGGAAGACAGGGAAAGAGGAGGTGGGGGGAGTTGGAGGACAGGGGAAGGAAGAGTGGGAAAAGTGGAGAGAGACAAGAGAAGGAAGAAGGGGAGGTAGGAGGAGGGTGGGAAGGGGAAAGAGGGGGGAAGAGATGGATGGAGGAAGGGAAGGAGAGAGGAGAAGGTGAAAGAGTGGGAAGGTGTGAAAGAAGAAGGAGGTTTAGGAAGAGAAAACGGGAAAAAGGAGGGGAGGGGTTACTGATCTCAAAATTACTCCTATTTCACCACGAGAACTCAAAGTGGGTCATCACATCAAAAAATGAAGGCCAAAACCCAGGTCAAACTTTGTCCCATTATTAAATACGAGGCTCGTTTGGGCAGGAAAGATGAAAAGTGGCTCGTTAGGCTTGATTGGAGGCAGTAAGGTGGGTAGTTGTAATGGTGATGGCTTGACTAAACCAACTCATTATACTGGTGTGTGTGTGTGTGTGTGTGTGTGTGTGTGTGTGTGTGTGTGTGTGTGTGTGTGTGTGAGGTTCACTCTGTGTGTATGTGGGGTTTCAGTGTGTGGAAGTTTCAGTGTGTGGGGAGAAGGGTTCAGTGTGTGTGTGTGTGTGTGTGTGTGTGTGTGTGTGTGTGTGTGTGTGTGTGTTAGGGCTTGAGTGAGTATGTTTTAATTTGATGGTGTTTGAAAGTGTATTTGAACAGTTGAATGTGAACGTAAGAGGCCGTGTTTTATAGTGTAGGTGAGTGTTGCAAAAATCTCTCTCTCTCTCTCTCTCTCTCTCTCTCTCTCTCTCTCTCTCTCTCTCTCTCTCTCTCTCAGAATACCAGTAATCACTTCCATTAATACCGAGCCTCTCCTGAACCTCTAATTCCATGTTAAAACTAATGGCACTGTTAGGGAGGGTAGGCTTCAGGGACTAGCAAAAGGTAGACTCAGTTATAACCTATTTTTAGAGAGAACGTTAGTGCCATTCTATGTAATTTTATCGTTTTTACTATTAGGGGAAGTACACCCTGTGAATATGGGCATTTTTGGTCGCATGGTGGTCGAGGCAGTCATTGTGGATTATTTTCAACCCATCAGATTGGAAATGGGTTGGGTGCGTGCAGAGGAGTGAGTCGGATGGGCTTAGATGCTTGTGAGTAATGGAGCATGCCGATTGAAATACATGGGCTGTGGAGGTGGGTGTTGCAGTACAGTATAGCGTAACTCAAAGGTAGATCAGCGAGAATTGGATGGGGGATGGGTGGGGGTGGTTAGGGTGAGTGGGATGGGATGGGGTGGTAATGGGTAGTGGGGCATGTTGGGGAACGAATGTGCTGTGAGGTGATGTTAGATGTTGATAGGTCGTTGATGTGTAAGTCAGAGGTATGTGTGGAAAGGAGTACGTAGAGTAAGTGGGATGGGCTAAGGTGCTGGTGGGTTGCAAGGTAGGACAGAACAGGGCGGGTACAACCAGGAAAGACGTGTGTGGCGTAATACAGGCTTTGAAGTATGACAAGTCCATTCTGATACAAGTGTGCTAGCGTGGGAGCTGATATGGCTAGACTGCATTACCGCTTTGCAATCCTCAGGGACCCATATCACAAACACCTAGGAAAGAATAAGCTAAGCCATGTCTAACCCTGTGTTGTATACGAGCAGAGGTTTGGCATACGCGCTGGACGTCTGGCACAACGTATGGCAAGCTCTGTCGGGAGATAGAGACGAGAGCGCTTTGACCGGTTCGTGTTTGTTTATTTTCTGTTCTCCCTCAGTCGAATAAAAAACATCACGCTTTTCTAACAAGCCTTCTATCGCCTGTAGCCTGTAATACCACCTGCTTCGTCCGAGAACTGTAAGCCAGTAATGCAGTCTAGCCGTAACAGCTCCCACGCTCGTGTTTAAAGGGGCAGCATTGACAATAGGAACAGATTTCTCATGGTAGTTTGGTGCCGGGGGTAGGGAAGTGGAGCGAGGTGGGAGGAGTGGGTGGAGCGGTTGAGAATGATGGTGCTTGATGTTGAGTGAAAAGGGGTTAGAGGGATAAGTAGTGGGTGGTGGAATGGGTGGGATGGGTGGGGATGGTGATGGAACGTGTGGGATGGGTGGGGATGGTGGTGGATGGTGAGATGAGTGATGGGTGGGGGTGGGGGTGGGTGGTGGAATGGGTGGGGAGTGTGGTGGATGATGAGATGGGTGGGATGGGTGGGGATGGTGGTGAGTGGTGGAATAGGTGGGATTATTGGTGGGAATGGTGGAACGGGTAGGATGGGTGGTAATGGTGGTGGATGGTTGGATGGGTTGGGACGGTAGTGGGTGGAGGATGGTGGGATGGGTGGGGATGGTGTTGGGTGGTGGATGGTGGGATGGGTGGGGACGGTGGTGGGTGGTGGATGGTGGGATGGTTGGGGACGGTAGTGGGTGGTGGATGGTGGGATAGGTGGGGATGGTGGTGGGTGGTGGATGGTAGGGT
Source organism: Coenobita brevimanus (assembly GCF_032717465.1). Classification (NCBI taxonomy): domain Eukaryota; kingdom Metazoa; phylum Arthropoda; class Malacostraca; order Decapoda; family Coenobitidae; genus Coenobita; species Coenobita brevimanus. The sequence continues at coordinate 6,659,702 of NC_137011.1, read as the reverse complement.
GGGTGGGGACGGTGGTGGGTGGTGAATAGTGGAATGGATGGGGTTGGTGGTGGGTGGTGAAATGGGTGGGATGGATGGGGATGGTGGTGGATGGTGGGATGGGTGGGGATGGTGGTGGATGGTGGGATGGGTGGGGATGGTGGGATGGGTGGGGATGGTGGTGGGTGATGGGATGGGCAGGCATGGTGGTGGGCGGTGGAATGGGTGGGCATGGTGGTGGGTGGTGGAGGGGGAAGGGGTTAAGACGCCCTGTGAGAATGGGCCTTATAGGTGGCCAGTTTGGGTATGGCCATGTTTTTTTTTTTTTTTAAGATTTTGTCAAAGAACATAATAAAGAAGAAGATGAAGATAAGAACAACAACACCTATGAAGTAATCAACCATCGCTCTTATATACCTGGCGTTTCATGCTCAGGTGAAAATATTTTACGGAGAAATACACTTATAAGCTTCAAACCGTTTTCTTTAGCTGCGTCATTTTACGTAAACGCAGGTATTTTCATTTGGCATTTTATTTCAGTTTAGAGAACCCCTACGCAGCTACAACCAGTCTCTGCCATTTTTTCATCATAATGGTTTAGTTTTGCGTTTTATTCTCGTAACCCACAGACGGTTTTATTCTGCTGAGAATATTAACAAGAATCTAAAAAATTGATTATTGTTATCGTTAAAGGCAGCACGTTTTCTCAGACGAATTCTGTTGTTCGTTTTCTGTGATACGGGTGTTCACATGTGATCCGGTATGACGAGGGTGCTTCGGTTCCAACCAAAAGTGAAACAGACACTATGAAGTTAAGGTTTCTTCTGATCTTCCCATGCATTCCTCCAGCCTTCGAAGGTTAAGTAGTCATGGTGTGAAAGGGAAAAACGTAGCTCAGATGAACGTAAGAATCGGCTTGCTTCTCTATACCTAATGTTTACCAAGCTTTTCGAAGTCTTGCAAGCTTCGAATCAGCTAGTGAGGGGTCCAGAACTCAACACATTACGCTTGGATGCTGAAACTTCCCTTATATCACTAGGGAATACCGACCTGCAGGCTTGTGTGTGGATGCTGGGGAGGGGGAGAGGAGGTACTGGGACTAATGGTCGGGGGGGGGGGGTTGTTGGGGGCACTGAAGTTACGGGGGAGGAGGAAAGAGAGGGGAGAGAAGTGTTTGCCTAGAGAGACCATGTGCATGCTTCGACGAGATAAATTTAGGCCTTATGTCCCTGGGCATATGGACGTGCAGACTGACTATGGATGCTAGGAGGGAATGGGGGGGTTGGGGTGAGGAGAAAAGAGGGAGGAGGAAAACTGTCTGCCCAGAGAGACAGTACTCTATTAGCGACGCGGAGGCAGTATTGTGCTTGTTTGTTCTCGGTGACCGCGATTGTTAAAGAAGGTATGATATTTAGAACTTCTTAACATGAAGCTTGTAAAAGATTGTCAGATTGTACAGATAGTGAAGACGGTAGTAAAAGAGACAATGAAGACGTTTGTATAAAAGACCGTGGAGATAAACTTTATGTACGAGAAAAAGTCTGCGCCTCTTATTAAAAGTAACCGGCTGTTGTGACGTGCGTGTGGATATTACAGTTTTGATGCGCTGAAAGAACCAAATACGACGTTAATACTGCCGACTAACAGAGATTACAGTAACAAAGACAGGCTCTGTAAGCTAAGCGGAGACCGTATTACGTAAGTGTTATTTTCAGTGACCCTCGCTTGCTGTGTGCGTGTGATTGTTATTTACGACTTGGTTATACTGGGCTATCTATTTTGACTTTGATCTTTTCGGCTATAAGCGAGCACAGGAGAACACAGATAGATTCTTAAGTAGACGGGAAAACAGCTATGTGGGAGTAAAAGCTACCGTCTGTTTCGATGTGTGTGGATATTGCTTACGACTCTGATGTACTCTATTATCTGCGTTGACTTTGTTTTTTCCGGTTAAGAGCGGACACAGTAGACTTGCGCTTGTGTTATCTCAATGAACATCAGTTTTGAAAAGTGTGTGTGGATATTTTTTTACGATTTTGTGGTGACTGAACTATTAAGACACTGGTCATCCTGTGTAAGGAAGTTGATATTCTTACTTTACCTTGGCCTAAAATTGCCATCTCATCTTGAATGCTGAACTGTAAAACGAGATTACAATATGGCATCAGACGCGAAGAAGTGTTAAGCAAAGAAGGACAAAAATCTGAGCCAGGTGAAGGTGAAAAGAGTATAGTACCGTAAACCCAAGAAGCTTCGGACATAAGCTTGTAGTTCTCAGTGACTTTGACTTAAATTGTGGCTTTGGATTTCTCGACCGCCTTTATGTGCTGGCTTAAAATATAGGACGATGTTATTGTTGGTGAATGTAATGTGAGAGAACGCCTTTGTGAAATGAAGGATGGATACTGTTGAAAGGTAAAGTTCACGTGTTGTTATTTGTTGTGCTTTGGTGTTTTTGTGTTATTTTATCAGTGTTATATATGAGGGAGGGGGGGGTGAGTTGGGGGGAGGGGAGTCAAATGGTGGGTGACAGAGTGACTTGGAGGCGTTTTGTCTGCGGCCACCCTTTGCGGGATTAGGGCGTCGGGCTATAGATAGATAGATAGATAGATAGTTATATTTATTGTTGTCTCCTACCATCAACATCCAATAATATTTGTACATCATCACCATTCACTTCCTCATTATCATCATCATTATCATCATTCTCCACCACCTACTATCGTTCACTGTCCGCCATTGTCCCTCGTCACCCTTCACCATCCACCACCACCCGCCACCATCCACCGCCACCCGCCACCATCCACCACCACCCGCCACCATCCACCACCACTTACCATCCACCACCACCTACTTACCATCCACCACCACCCTTCATCCATCCATCCATCCATCCATCCATCCACCACGACTGCCACCATCACCTTCCATCCATCCATCCACCCCCCCACCCCACCACCACCACCACCACTGCTACTACTACTACTATCTTTGTAGCTGCTGCGGAGCCACTAGATCTATAAGTAGTACAGTACACATGGGGATTTTTTTCTCTCTCCTTCAACGAAAGTTCGAATATCTGCTCTTGGAGAGTTCTGAGCGATTTTCTTAAGAAGTACGAAGTTGCTTAGCGAGAAATTTTAAGGTCATTTAACATGTCGGCTGGCTATTCCGCAATGTTCAATTTCGCCTGAAGGAAGCATTTTAGCGACTTCATTATTAAATACAAAGTTGGTCTGCTTGAAGTTTAGAGTTCACCTGGCATGTCAGCTGTTGCGTCAGCTGATTATAGTATTTAGCAATTTTCAACTTTGCCATAAGGGAGCATTTTGATAAAACAGTTTCACATATTCTGTGAGTTTTGGAGTGAGAAACTGGCAGCAATAGTTTCACCGCAGGTCTATGAAGTTGGTCTCCTCTTGTTCTATTTCTTGTTTATTTCTTCTTCCTACTGTTACTACCACTACTACTACTACTACTACTACTACTACTACTACTACTACTACTACTACTACTACTACCACCACCACCACCACCACCACCACCACCATCACCACTACTCCTACTACTACTACTGCTACTACTACTACTACTACTAATAATAATGATAATAATAATAATAATAATAATAATGATAATAATAATAATAATAATACGACTACTATTTCTACTATCCACCTCATCTGTCAGCATGATATAAAGGATAGGAAAATTGTACCACCTTTACTAGTGCAATTAATACAACCATACCAATGCTTTACTAGTTACAAAAAGGCCTAAAGAAGCTCTCCCAGACCTCCATACCTTTACCCAGATAGCACAAAGTTAACATCACGTCCATATATATAACCCGTGGCTCTGGTCAAGTCCCCCAGCTCACCTCTAATCACCAACTGGCCGTGGTAATGACGATATTAATTAGGGAGGAGGGGGCGCGGTGGTGGTAATGAGAGGGCAAGGCACGGTAATTGTCCCCCTCCCTCCCCTTGCACTGGTATACCGACGAAGGAAGGTTTTATCTCCCTCCGTCTCTAAATTAAGGGATTGAAAAAAAAATGTGGGTTTTGGACTACCTTCTGTTGTGGTGGTAAATGTTGATGTTAGGATTTAGAAGAATGGTTTATCTCGTTTTGCCTTTAAAGGAGGGTTAAAACACACACACACACACACACACACACACACACACACACACACACACACACACACACACACACACACACACACACACACACACAATTATTTAATCACTCACACATACACACACTTGCACACTAGCAATTATTTACACACACACACACACACACACACACACACACACACACACACACACACACACACACACAAACTCAGACACACACATACACACGTACAAATTCACGCACATACACGTATTAAAGAGATCAAAGGTAGCTAGATTCCACACACACACACACACACACACACACACACACACACACACACACACACACACACACACACACACACACACACACACACCAGTCCTTCACTCTGCTATGGAACACACCAAATATCGAAACAGGATTTTACCAGCCAAAATTCTGCAGGGATCCAAAGGCTTAGAGAAATTCCAAACAGTAGAGATTTATTTCCTGCATCCTGGGAAAGAAAAAAAAAACGGAAAGGAGAAAAAAGTAGGGCAGATTAAGAGGAAAAACACTTAATAAGGTCACTCGAAGATACACAGAAGTTTTAATAAATGAAGGAGCAATTTTTCGTCTACCTAAATTTGTTCATAATTATAGGACTGTGATATGTCTACCTTGCTATTATAATGGTCACTGCCCTCTCTCTCTCTCTCTCTCTCTCTCTCTCTCTCTATTCTTGTCCGTCTGTATGTCTGTCCGTCTCTTTTAATCTCTTTCACTCTCACTGACCTGTTAACAGCGTGAACACCCATTCCACCACCTCTAAATACCCACACACTCCAACACCCTTCCACACTCCTCTCTCTCTCTCTCTCTCTCTCTCTCTCTCTCTCTCTCTCTCTCTATCTATCTATCTTCCCCATCCCCCCCATCCCAATATCTACACTCTCTTCTTCCCCTCCTTCCTCCTACACAACCCCCACACACTCCCTTCCCCACCCTAACACCCACATTCTTCGCTGTTTCACCCCCACCCACCCCATTCCTCACATCCACACTCTTTTCTTCCCTGCCCCACCCCCGCATCAACACTCTTCACTCACTCCACCTCCACACCGACGCACACTCGCCAAAACCATCAACACCCTTCCACAATCCCTGTCATCTTCCATCTATCTCTTTCTCCTTTTCCATCCGTTCCCTTCATCAACACCTACTCTCTTTAGTCAGTCAGTTACTCTTTCACACACTCATTCATGCACTCACTCACACTCTCCCCTTCTCTCTCCTCCACTCTCCCATTCCCACCTCCCACACCAACACTCACTCCTCTCTCTCTCTCCCTCTCACCCTCACTCACAGTACCTCATTCCCCAACCCCCTTCCCACTCACTCACTCACTCACGCTCCCATTCCTCATCCTCTACTCTCCCACCCCAGTCTCTCACACCAGCACTCACTCATCCCTCCCCCCCCTCACACTCTCTCTCACAATCTCCCGTTCCCCAACCCCCTTCCCAGTCCCACACTCACACCAACACCCACTCTCTTCTCTTACTAACTCACTCATTCACTCGCTCACTCCATCACTGACTCATTTCACATTCACAAACCCCCTTTCCCCTCCCATCACCATACCAACACCCATTCCTCCACTCTCCCAGATCCCAGCCCCCATCCCATACCCACACCAGCACCCACACTCTTCCCTCCCTCTCTCACTCACTCACTCGCCCACTCCATCGAATCCATCACCAGTATGACACGAGAAATGACAGAGATATAAAAGCAGAGAGCAGACTGCAATCACGAGGCTACGAAAGCAAAGAGCATATAGCAATCAACTGAGAGAGGCAGGCTTGGGCTCTGGAACCTCGTGCTCTGTTAAATGGAGTCGCGTAAGAGGATTAATACTGCAGAGGATGGAACGTTTCTCTGCTGGGCTGCGATGGTAGGACGGTTGGATGGTTCGGTAGGTAGGTTGGTAGGTAGGGGAGGGCGGAAGTTGGAAGATTGGTAGGATGAAGGGTGGAGTGTTTATCTGTCTGGCTGCGATGGTAGGACGGTTGGATGATTTGGCAGGTAGGTTGGTAGGTAGGGGAGAGTGGAAGATTGGTAGGATAAAATGTTCCTCTGCTAAGTTGGTATGTTAGGTCGGAAGGTTAAGGGTAAGCAGTTTAATCTAGTAGTCTGGGAAGTGGAATTGTAGGATGGTGTGGTAGGTAGGCTGGTAGACAGGATGGGATGATGGTTTGGCAGATAAGATGGTAGGATGGTATGTTTGGTAGGTTGGGAGCTGGGGTGCTTGTAGGTTGGTAGGATGAGAATGGATCGTTTTCCTGGCAGCGCGGGATGGTAGGATGGTAGACTGTGGCTTGGTTGATTGGTAGGTTGACTCACTGAATGGTAGAATGTTTGACAGAATGGTTTGGAAGAATAGTTTTGGTGGCATGGTAGGGTGGTTTGGTAGGCTTGTAAGATTGGAGGAAGGGAAAGGTGAGCTGGTTGATGGGATAAATGGTAGGATGGATATTAGGGTAGTAGCTAGGATGGTAGGATGGTTTGCCAAAATGTAAGCATGGTGGAACAGTAAATACGGCAGCATCAATGGCATGGTGGTAAAAAGATAGGTTGGATGGCTGGAAGTGTGGTAGGATGGTTGGATGGTTGGGAGTGTGGTAGGATGGTTGGAGGTGTGGTAGGATGGTTGGGAGTGTGGTTGGATGGTTGGGAGTGTGGTAGGATGGTTGGGAGTGTGGTTGGATGGTTGGGAATGTGGTAGGGTGGTTGGTTGTGTGGTAGGATGGTTGGCAGTAAGGTTGGGATTATGGTAGAATGGTAAACTAACAAATAGACTGGACAGTAGGATGGTTATCAGGGAGGTTAGTAGATGAAATGATAACAATAATGGTTGGATGGTTCAATCGGGTGGTTGGTTGATTAGTTGCATGGTAGGATGGTTGGTGGGAAGACTGGCTGAGTAGTAGGATGGTCTGGGATTGTAGAATTTTAAACAGATTGAATGGTAGGTGTGCTGGTTGGTGGAATGCTTGGTTGGAAGGTGACAGGGTGATATAGTGGTTAGGTTGTGTGGTAGGATGTTGATAGAAAGGTTGGTAGGATGGTTGGTTGGATGGTTGATAGGAACTTGGAAGGAAGGTTGGTTGGTTGGTTAGTTGGTTGGTAGGAAGTTTGTAGGATGGTTGGTTGGGTGGTTGATAGGATATTGGTTGAATGGTTGGATGGTTGGTAGGATATTGGTAGGAAGGTTGGTTGGATGGTTGGTAGGGAAGTTGGTAGGAAGGTAGGTTGGATGGTTGGTAGCGTGGTAGGACGTTGGTAGGAAGCTGACGTTCATCATGCTAAAGTGACTAACTCCTTCCCTCCTATGGCACTTTTTACATTTCAATTTTGTTGCCTCCAAATCAGTTTAATTAATTTCGGAAAGATGTGTTGACGAAGACCATATCTGACCCCTTCTCATAAAAAAAAAAAAAAAAAAATCTCTCTCCTTAGCTGAATGGACTGTTTCTAGCCTTTTCTTGGACTGTTTCTAACCTTTTCATGGACTGTTTCTAACCTTTTCATGGACTGTTTCTAACCTTTTCATGGACTGTTTCTACCCTTTTCATGGACTGTTTCTAACCTTTTCATGGACTGTTTCTGACCTGCTCATGGTCTGCTTCTAACCTTTTCATGGACTGTATATAACCTTTTCATGCACTGTTTCTAACCTTTTAAGGGGTTGTTTCTAACCTTTTCATGGACTATTTTTAACCTTTTCATGGACTGTTTCTAACCTTTTCATGGACTGTTTCTGACCTTTTCATGGACTTTTCTAACCTTTTCTTGGACTGTTTCTAACCTTTTCATGGACTGTTTTTGGCCTTTTCATGGACTGTTTCTAACTTTTTCTTGGACTGTTTCTAACCTTTTCGTGGACTATTTCTGACCTTTTCGTGGACTGTTTCTAACCTTTTCATGGACTGTTTCTAACCTATTCATGGACTGTTTCTGACCTTTTCATGGACTGTTTCTAACCTTTTCATGGACTGTTTCTAACCTTTTCATGGACTGTTTCTGACCTTTTCATGGACTTTTCTAACCTTTTCTTGGACTGTTTCTAACCTTTTCATGGACTGTTTCTGGCCTTTTCATGGACTGTTTTTGGCCTTTTCATGGACTGTTTCTAACCTTTTCTTGGACTGTTTCTAACCTTTTCATGGACTGTTTTTGGCCTTTTCATGGACTGTTTCTAACCTTTTCAGGGACTGTTTCTGGCCTTTTCATGGACTGTTTCTAACCTTTTCATGGACTGTTTCTGGCCTTTTCATGGACTGTTTCTAACCTTTTCATGGACTGTTTCTAACCTTTTCATGGACTGTTTCTAACCTTTTCATGGACTGTTTCTAACCTTTTCATGGACTGTTTCTAACCTTTTCATGGACTGTTTCTAACCTTTTCATGGACTGTTTCTGGCCTTTTCAGGGACTGTTTCTAAACTTTTCATGGACTGTTTCTACCCTTTTCGTGGACTGTTTCTAACCTTTTCAGTGACTGTTTCTAACCTTTTCTTGGACTTTTTCTAACTTTTTGCACTATCAAAGATCCTTGCTAAGCTGTGGAATATCGGCAGTAGAAGCCAAAAATAAGAGTCGCATTTCAAGTCTCTGGGGATTCCTTAGCTCCTTTTCCTTAGCGATTTTGTCTGTTTACTATGCCTCGATGTCTCTTGTAAGTGTTTGATGACAACCATGTCGATATTAATGCGAGAGAATGTTAAAGTGTAATAGGTAAAATAAATCGCTTAGGAGGAGGTGTAACGGGATATCCATAGCCATTTAGAATTGAATATGAAACCCAAATGTCATCATGGTGAAGGAGAAAATAAATGTTAAATGAAGCAGTGCAGAAAGACAGGAGAGAGAGAGAGAGAGAGAGAGGGAGGGAGGGAGGGAGGCATGGGGAAATGAGGGGGAGAGGCAAGGTAGTATGGGAGAGAGAGAGAGAGAGAGAGAAAGAGAGAGAGAGAGTCAGGGAAGCGGTGAAGCAGGAGAGAGAGAGAGAGAGAGAGAAAGAGAGAGAGAGAGTCAGGGAAGCGGTGAAGCAGGAGAGAGAGAGAGAGAGAGTCAGGGAAGCGGTGAAGCAGGAGAGAGAGAAAGAGAGAGAGAGAGAGTCAGGGAAGCGGTGAAGGAGGAGAGAGAGAGAGAGAGAGAGAGAGAGAGAGAGAGAGAGAGAGAGAGGCAAGGCAAGAAAGCAACTAGGCAGAAAAGCAGTCAATCAATCGTAGAGACAGCTAAGCAGGGAGGCAGAAAGCAGACAGCTGTGTAGAGAGGCAGACAGGTAGGCAGGAAGACAGTCACACATTCAAACAATTAAAGAGATAGGCAGGGAGGTAGGCAGGATGACAGACAATGACTCAGGCAGTAAAACGAGCAAGTAGGCAGACAATCAAGCAGGCAGGCAGAAAATCAAGCAGGCAGGCAGAAAATCAAGCAGGCAGGCAGAAAATCAAGCAGACAGGCAGACAATCAAACAGGCAGGCAAACAATCAAGCAGGCAGGCAGACAGTCAAGCAGGCAGGCAAACAATCAAGCAGGTAAGCAGACAGTCAAGCGGGCAGATAATCAAGCAGGCAGGCAGACAATCAAGCAGGCAGGCAGACAATCAAGCAGGCAGGCAGACACTCAAGCAGGCAGATAATCAAGCAGACAGGCAGACAATCAAGCAGACAGGCAGACAATCAAGCAGACAGGCAGACAATCAAGCAGACAGGCAGACAATCAAGCAGACAGGCAGACAGGCAGCAGGGGGGGCAGTTTATAACTTTGTGAGCTCATAATAAACTACGCCGCCTCTCGCTGTTGGGAAATGATTGACCGAGTTTCAGGGTTAGACTGAAAATTGCGCTCAGTCCACACAGTATGCTCAGTATATGCTCAGTGCCAGTATATTCTAAGTACCACAATATGTTCAGTATATGCTCAGTACCCACAATATGCTCAGTATATGCTCAGTACCACAATATGCTCACTATATGCTCAGTACCACAATATGTTCAGTATATGCTCAGTATCACAATATGCTCACTATATGCTCAGTACCACAATATGTTCAGTATATGCTCAGTACCCACAATATGCTCAGTATATGTTCAGTACCACAATATACTCAATATATTTTCAGTACCACAATATGCTCAGTATATGCTCAGTACCCACAATATGTTCAGCATATGCTCAGTACCCACAATATGCTCAGCATATGCTCAGTACCCACAATATGCTCAGCATATGCTCAGTGCCCACAATAGACTCAGTATATTCTCAGTATCACAATATGCTCAGTATATTCTCAGTACCGCAATATGTTCAGTATATGCACAGTCGCACAATATGCTCAGTATATGCTTAATCCCCACATTATGCTCAGTACCCTCAAAAAGTCACCAAGATTGGATCTATTTTGCCTCGTCAAAGCTCTGTCCTCGTCATATCTTTGTCCTCGCCTTTGCCCTTGCCCTTGTCACATTGTCCTGTCTTTGTCCTCGTCCTCATTCTTGCTCTCATCCATGTTCTTGTCCTTATTTTTGCCAATGTCCTCGCCCTTGTCCTAGCCCCTGTCCTCGTCCTTGTCCTCTTCTTTGCCTTTATCCTCACCCTTGTCATCGTGTTTGCCCCTGTTCTCGTCATTGTCCTTGTCTTTGTAACTTTTCCTCGTCCTAGTCCTCGTCTTTGTCTTTGTCCTCGCCCTTGTCCTCGTCCTTGTCCTCGTCTTTGCTCCTGTTCTCGTCCTTGTCCTCGTTTTTGCCCCTGTCCTCGTGTTTGCCTTTACTCTTGTACTTGTCCTTGCCCTTGTTATTGTCCTTGTCTTTGTTTTGGTCTTTGTTCTCGTTCGAGTGTGTGTGCCTCCCTCTTCCGGTCTCTCTCTCTCTCTCTCTCTCTCTCCCTTACCCTATTCTCGTCACGCTATCTCTCTATCCTTCTCTCCCCCTCCTATAATCTCCCTCCCACCCCCATCACCTAGTTCTCCCCCTTCTGTAATTCCTTGTCTCTCCCTTCCATTGCTCACCCCTCCCCTCCCCTTCCCCCATCTTCCCTTCCCCCATCTTCCCTTCCTCCCTCTCCTTACTCCCTTCCCCCGTTCCCACTCATTATTCTCCCTTTTCTCTCTTTCCCTCTATGTATTTCTCCCTTTCCCCGTCCATACTCCTCCCTTCTCCCTTTTCCCACTCCCAACACCCTTATTTCCCCCATCTTTATTCCCTTCCTCCCAGTCCTCACTCCTTCCCATTCACCATTCCCCCTTCCCTCTCTCGTATTCCCCCTTCCTCTCCGTTCCCCTTCCCCCTCCTCACTCCTGTCCTTCACCCTTCACCCTCCTCTCTCCCCTCCTTCACCCTCCTCACTCCACTGCTTCACTCTTCCCCTCCTTTCCTCCCAATCCTCACTCCTTTCCTTTCATCAGTCCCCCCTTCCCTCTCCCTTATTCCCCTTTCCTCTCCATTCCCCTTCCCCCTCCTCACTCCTCTCCTTCACCCTTCACCCTCCTCTCTCCCTTCCTTCACTCTTCCCCTCCTCCTTCCCCCTCCCTCCCCCCCTCCGTGGCCGTATCACATATTAAGGCTACGTGAAACAGAGACACTCCAAGATCCAATAAACCGGTTAAATGGCCGTCGATCCCGGTTAGAGAAAGAGAGAGAGAGAGAGAGAGAGTGAGAGAGAGAGAGAGAGAGAGAGAGAGAGAGAGAGAGAGAGGGAGTTTGTGTTCGTGTTTGTGTTTGGTTGTTCGTGTGTGAGTGTTTGTGGGTATTTTTTTTTTCCCCTACACCTCGCCACATATTACATCACCTTCCCTCTACAACTCCATTCCTGTCTAATCTCCTTCCACACCTGGTCTCCTCTCCTTACCTTTCTCTGTCTGTCTGTCTTTTTTTCTGTCTGTCTGTCTGTCTGTCTGTCTGTCTGTCTCTCTCTCTCTCTCTCTCTCTCTCTCTCTCTCTCTCTCTCTCTCTCGCTTTCCTCACCTTCCCCTCACACCTGGCTTTCATCTCATTAACACGCCTCTAATTACACTTCACCTTTGTCGCTCAGGGGGTGGGGCATGTTATTCGCACCTCCTTAAATTACAAGTGTTTTCAGATCTTTAATTAAGGCAGGTGAAATTTGTGTACCTGGCAAAGACCCCTAAACTTTTTCAGCCCAATTGATGGCCAGATGTCAGATTCTAGAACTAATTTGACTAGTAACCAAGGACACTCATTCTTGCTTCATAACAAAAACACATCAAATTTCTCGCAACTACGGGTAACTCAGCTCAGTTGATGATCAGATTTAGTCAGCTTCGAGGGCTGATTTGGCTAGTAACCAAGGACACTCATCCCTACTTCATTTTAAATTTCATCCACTTACAACTAAACTCCTTCAGCTCAATTGATGGTCAGATGCTGCTAGATTCAAGGGTTGATTTGACTTGTAACCAAGGACACTCATTCCTAGTTTATAACAAAGACTCATCAAAGTTCATGTATCCACGACATCATCATTTAAGTTGTGGGAATGATCCAGTTCCGTCAGATGAAAAACTACTGTATTACCGCAACTCATAATCTGGTCTCTTGCCCTGAAGTGGACAGGATTTAAGTGTTCATTTTTAATCAGGTGAAGTGTACTGAACATGAGTATATTTCTGCAGCTGAAGTGTACAAATGGAAGAGCACTTTGTACTGAGTCGAGTTGGTATTAATTGCTCAGATGAAGTGTACAAGAGTAGTTTTTTTTTTTTCTTCACATGGATGGTTCAAAATGGAGGCGTTTTTTCATAGGTCATTCTGAATTATGTAAAATGAGCGGTCTTCTTCAGCTCAGATGGATAGTAATTAATCTCTCTCTCTCTCTCTCTCTCTCTCTCTCTCTCTCTCTCTCTCTCTCTCTCTCTCTCCCTCTATTTAATGAGGCCTTTGGAGTGATGCCTCCGATGCTATGAATGCAGGCTGTTATATTCTGTCTGTCTGTCTGTCTGTCTGTCTCTCTCTCTCTCTCTCTCTCTCTCTCTCCTCCCATCGATAATGCTGTTTGCTTTAGTGAAGCAGGAAGAGGAGGGGAAAGAGGAGCTGGGGACCCCGTGGAGGGGAGTCTGGGTGAGAAAATGTTGGCAAAAGCTCATGGAAGGACAACTAACTGACTAACTTTATCTAACTCTGCCTTGTCTAATCAGAACTGACCAATCCTGACACTAACTATACCTAACCCAACCTAAACTAACTTAACGTAGCTGTCTAACAATATCTAACAACCCACGATATGCCAATCTTACTCTACCTTGCTTGACATTACGTAACTTTATCTAACAATCTCATTCTTAGCCCCTGGTTTACTTCTTACGTCTTTTCAGTATCAACATAGACTGAATGAATAACACACAAGAATATAATAACGGAGCAGAATCAGAAATAAATCGGTAAGGAGGAGGTGTTTGTAAGCATCCTGACAGTACTAGAATACCGCCATATGTGACCTTACCTTGTGCCCTTGACCTTTAACTTATATTTTCTCTTCCAATTTAGTCCTAATCGAATAAAGTTTTTTTTTTTTTTTTCTAGTTAAAGGGTCAGAACTTTATCCACGTCCTGTAACATTCCCCAGTGATCAATTATTCCCCACTTTATTAATTCATATTTTCCTTACCCTCACATCTCCCACCAAGTTTGGTCTAAATCGAAAAAGAAAATATGAGTTAACCTTACATCCTACCTACTGGGCGACCTGTGACCTTTTTCAGTCAAATTTTCATCACTTGTTCATATCATGGTCCTCATTCATTGTCCAAACTTGATGCAGTTCCATATATATATTCTTTTCATAATCTTGTCAACATACATACATACATACTACATACACAATACAGACATACAGACAGATAGACAGACAGACATACAGACAACCCAATCGAACCAAACCCCAAACACCCTCGCTCTGCTCACGCGGGTGTGATGAATGATGATGATGATGATAATGATGATGAATGATTATGGCGATGATGATGATGATATTGATGATGAATGATTATGGCGATGATGATGATGATAATGATGATGAATGATTATGGCGATGATGATGATGATATTGATGATGAATGATTATGGCGATGATGATGATGATATTGATGATGAATGATTATGGCGATGATGATGATGATATTGATGATGAATGATTATGGCGATGATGATGATGATGATGATGATGAAGGCAAATGTAGAAAAAAGGAAATGTGAGTGAGATGCAAAGTGACAGATAGATAGATAGATAGACTGATAAATAAATAGGTAGATGGACACAAAGACAGATTGGTTTGATAGAGAGAGAGAGAGAGAGAGAGAGAGAGAGAATGGCAGCTCTTAGAACACGAGTAAGGAGAGAGTTCGAGGAGGAGGGAAAAAATAAGGAGGAAAAAGAAGGAGGAGAAGATGGAGTAGGAAAGAGCAAGTTAAAGTGTTTGAGAAGGGAGGGGAGGAGGAGGAGGAAGAGAGGGAATTAAGGTGCCGAAACGAAGAGGAAGAAGAAGAAGAAGAAGAGAAGGAGAATGAAGAGAGAGAGTTAAAGTGCCGAAACGAAGAGGAAGTAGAAGAAGAAGAGGAAGAAGAAGAAGAGAGGGAGGAGGAGGAGGAGGAGGAGAAAAAAAAAGTCTGATAAATAGAGTAAGAAACAAATTAAGAAAACAAGGAGATATAAGAGATTAAGGAGGATGAAAAGGAGGAGGAGGAGGAGGAGGAGAAGGAGGAGGAGGAAAGGTGTACAGAGGTAGGGAAGAAATAAAGCAAGAGGAAGAGAAAAGACGTACAAATTAAGGGAAGAAATAAAGGAGGAGGAGAAGAAAGGATGCAGAAGAGGGGTTGCTAATTATTTCAGTTACTTTTATTTCAAGGGATTTTTTCAGGCTGAACAAAATCGTCTGGTAATGGAAGGAAATGGAGGCTCTGGGCATACGTTAGGGAGCCCGTTTCCGAGGTTAAATTTTAAGCCTCAACACTGATTTAATTTTTGCTCAGGACAGTTTTAGGGAAGGGGTTAATGAAGTCTGTCTCTAACCCTTCTAGTTCAAGGAAAAAGTCCCTCTAAAGCTGAATAAAATCGTCTGGAGATAGCAGGAATAAAATAAAAATTCAGTGATAAAATGTATATAATGCTTTTTTTTTAACAGTCATCTCTTTATCTATCTATCTATCTGTCTATCTGTCTATCTATTGCCAGACGCTTTAATTCCGTTAGGGGTGGCCACAAAGAAATCGCCTCCATGTCTCCCTGTCCCCCACCCTGTTGCTGCCCTCCCTCCAGCTCACACCCCCACTCACTCAAGTACCTCTCCACTCCCCTCCATCTCATCCTCGGCATCCCCCCCCCTCCCCCACTTTCATACTAGGGACAATTGTATTATCCAATTTCAGACGATTTTATTCAGCTGGGAAGTGAGTCATAGGAGCCAGAGATGCTGAAATGGGCATTAATGTCTGTATAACGTGAAATGTAAAAAGAAATTACTGAGGAAGAGAATCGTTTCTCTCTCTCTCTCTCTCTCTCTCTCTCTGCTAGACCAAACTACCTTCTCACTCTTTCTCCTCCTTCTCTTAACCTCTCATTTCCTTCCTTCTTCTTTCATTTTCTTGTCACTATCCACAGGCTTCTCTCTTTTCCTTGCTCATTCTCCTTCCTTTTCTTCTCCTTCTCCTCCACGCCATCCAGAAAGTTCTCTCCTTTCCTCTCCTATTCTCTTCTCTCCTTTCCTCTCCTCTCCTCTCCTCTCCTCTCCTCTCCTCTCCTCTCCTCTCTCTCTCTCTCTCTCTCTCTCTCTCTCTCTCTCTCTCTCTCTCTCTCTCTCTCTCTCTCACGAACTTCTCCTTCTTGCTCTTCCCACTCACACAACCACGTCCTTAGTTTTTGCCCTTTCCCCTCTCCTCCTCCTTCCCTCTTCTCTCTCCTCCTCCTCCTCCACCTCCCCTTCCACCGTCCTCCTCCTCCTCCTCCTCCTCCTCCTCATCCTTCCTTTCCCCCTCTTCCCCCTCCTCCTTCTCTTCCTCCGCCTCCTCTGACCTGCTTCTTGCTCTTTGGCCATATCCTTCCTCCTTTTCATCAACATTTTCTTTTCCTTCGCCACAGTTTCTCTCTCTCTCTCTCTCTCTCTCTCTCTCTCTCTCTCTCTCTCTCTCTCTCTCACACACACACACACACACACACACACACACACACACACACACACACTTGAATATAAAATAGTTAAATGGGAGAGTGATGAATGGATCTCCGTGTCTGCATCAGTCTATATGAGGTCCACTGCAAATCAGACCGTCTAGGAGGGAGAGTGAGAGCCAGAATTAATTTTTTCCCATGCTGGTTAAGTACGAATAATATGTAGTAGTAGTAGGATTTGTGGTAACTGTTGCCCTAGATTCATCCTCCTGTGAACTCAGTGAACTTATAGGCTGAAGCTGATCCTCTCACTCTCTTCCCGGAGTATTGAGGGAGACGAGGAGAGAAGAGAGGAGAGGAGAAGAGAAGGAGAGAGGAGAGAAGAGAAGACAAAAAGAGAAGAGAAGAGAAGACGAGAGAGGAGAAGGGAAGAGAAGAGGAGAGAAAAGAAGGGACGAGAATAGGAAAGAAGAGAAGAGAAAAAAAAGAAGAGAAGAAAAGAGATGAGAAGAGAAGATGACAAGAAAGAGGAGAAAAGAGGAGATGATGAGATGACATGAGAGGAGAGGAGTATTGTATGTGGGTGGTGTGGCGGAAAGAGCAGAAGGAAAGAGAATAGGAATGTTTGTATAACTGGAAAATTCCAGCGACCACGTAAGTCTGCGCCACCACGTGAAGGCGTCCCTCTACATTGCCACGAAAAATACGTCCTCAAAGTAAACAAAACAAAAAAAAAAGTCTAGGATGTAACAGGAACGGAATAGACTGAAAAAACAAAATGAAAATAAAGTGTCGTGTTAAGGGAGTGGGTGTTAATGCAGGGACAATCTACCCCTGTCCCTCAAACAGGTCTCCCCCTAAGCTTGATAAAATCGTCTGGTTATTTTGATCTTACAACCTCCTGAACATTAATTTAGGGAAGACTTGTTGTTCTTAAGGGTAGAGGACCGTCATCGGAAAAGTGTAGAGCCAGTTGCAGGATAATGAATGTAATTGTGAAGGAAAGAAAAAAAAATATGTGAAAAGTATATCAGGACTGTAAGTAAATATATCAATTAGTCTGTATCATCAGGGACTTTTATCTTGAATAGAGCTATTATGTAGGGAAAGATCTAACTCAAATGATAATAGTATATCAAAAATGTATATATAAGTCAGCCCCTCCAGCAATGCTTCTCCACTCAATTCATTTTCTATGCTGTCTTGGACTGAAATTATGTGTATTGTTTAGTAAAGTTGGATTTTTTTGTCTTTTCAGCTTGGCATCGAGGACCACACACCACATGAAGGGGTGAGTGTTGATAGTTGGTATTTGAACAGTGGCAAATGCTAGTAGGCTTTTGGCTCATGAAGGGTAAGAATGAAAACAGGATTGGGCACTATGAAGTGAAAAAAGGAAATTGTATAAAGTATGAAAAGAATATTTTTTTAGGGTATGTGCTTATAAATGAGGAAAAAAAGCTGGAATATATTTCGTGCGTGTATTACCGTATATTATGGCAAATCTTATTAAACTGTTGACTGGAGAGCAAATGATAGGAAGAAAAGAATAGGGTTTAGGGAACGTCATGTATGTTTATAGTTTTAATCCTGATTGATGCTGTTTCTTATTACTCCCTTACAAAATTATGCTAAACTTATTTCAGCCCTGTATAAGGATTTGGGGGGAGTTGTTCTAGGCCAGTACTATATGATTTTGTGTTCCTTTTTTTTTTTTTTTTTTTTTTAATTTCAAGGAACCTCACCAATCCTACATCTTGAATACTTAGTCGTGGGTGCATGGAATTCGATAGGCCTTAATTCTTAGGCGGGAATGAGTCTCCTTGATTACTAGTCAAACAAACGTTCCAGTCTGACTACACCTGACGATCAACTGAACTGAAAGGGTTTGGGAATTTTTAGCAGATGGAAAAAATAAGAACGTAGTACAGTTACCCCCTTTATGCACTCTCTCTCTCTCTCTCTCTCTCTCTCTCTCTCTCTCATTAAGTACTGAATATATCTTCTAATGAGACAGTGAAATCCACAACCCATTGTTATTGAATTTTGCTTTGCTTTTGTGACTCCAAGCAAGGCCCTGTCCAGGATTGATGCCGGGGGAGAGGGTGATGTTGACTGACGATTACTTTCGCCATCGGACCATTAATCAATCCCTCGGGGGGGTTGGAGGGAGAGGGGGTCATGCCCTCTGTGTGTGTGAGAGCACAGAGAGCAATTTAGCTTATGTTTTATGTGATCTTGTTTCAGAATGGGGTTTTGTTGAAGAGTTACAGGCTTTATCGATTTGGGAATCCTTATTAATTTGTTTATTTATTTATTTATTCATTTAATTATTGGTGGGGGTGGTCAATTACCAAGCGTCCTTCTCCCTCACCATCCCCAGCCAAAGATTATCCGTTCATATATAAATGGGCATCTTTGTTTTTATTTACCTACTTATTTATATATTTATTAGTGGGGATGGGTCATTTCCAAGCTTTTTACCCCTTCATCCTCCCCTGCCTCCAACACGACCATCATTTACTGCATCCGTGGTTCAGTCTTATGGTTAGTGTTCATTTACTCTTTTATACTCCTACTACTGTGTATTGAGCTTGATTTGAACCTGGGTAAGACAATGATATCTAGAGGTTGTGTGTGTGTGTGTGTGTGTGTGTGTGTGTGTGTGTGTGTGTGTGTGTGTGTGTGTGTGTGTTTAGTTTATGCGTCGTTCCTGTAATTAAAAACCTCCAGTGCCAAAGGGAAATGTCTTATATATTGTTTAGATGCGACGATGGGTGGATTATTATTGCCATCTGGGACTATAGTAAATAAAGGAGAATAAATCTGAGTGAATTCTTTCGTCCAGAGTGACAGGACTAGTTGTAGGAAATAAAGGTTTAGATAATGTACTTGGGAACACATCTGGCTTATAACGAGAACTGAATCTGTATTTCCCACTTCCCGCTTCCACTCTCGATACATCTATACATTCATACACATAAAAGTACTATACAGATGCATGCGTTCGCGTGTACACAAACTTATGCACACCTTTCACGTCCACGCATTCAGACATACGAGTAAACACACACACACACACACACACACACACACACACACACACACACACACACACACACACACACACACACACCTTCATTTATCAAGTAATCTGTACGTCTGTCTGTCTGTTTATCTGTCAGTCTATCATTCTATCTATCAAAATGTCATACAAACCCACACCCCACCCAGCCCACCTCACACACACACACACACACACACACACACACACACACACACACACACACACACACACACACACACACACACACACACACACCACATTCTCCACCCTCACACACCCCACCCCCACACACCACACCCCATCACCTATCTAACCATCTATCCATCTATCTATCCATCTATCTATCTCACACAACCCCACACCTCACTCACACACACGCAGTTAATCCCACACACAATGCAAAATTTATTCCTTCCTAAAATACACCAAATTCACATGCAAATCGAGTAATTAAATTGTCCTTGTAGAAAAAGAGAGACCTGGTACCACGCGAAATTAAAAGCAAATACGAAAAAATATAATAGTTAGTTCAAGGGAATGATTGGTGTGTGTGTGTGTGTGTGTGTGTGTGTGTGTGTGTGTGTGTGTGTGTGTGTGTGTGTGTGTGTGTGTGTGGTGGGTGGGTGAGTGGGTGGGTGGGTTGGCAGGTGTGTATTTGTATGTGTATGTATTGGTGTTTGTATGTGTGTGTATTTATTTGCGTGTGTGTGTGTGCGTGTGTGTGTGTGTGTCAGGTGGAGAGAGACGCCTTCACGGGATGGCACCAATATAACCAGGCAGCTCCCCTTCCCGGTCATGCAAACATCCCTCAGCTCCCTCCCTATCCCCTGAAAGGAGGATGGTGGACTGCAGGAACTAAACAACAACAACAACAACATCGACAATAACAACGTGCATGCTTGGGGTTTCATTTACTCGGGACTTATCTTGGAAAGATCATATGACATCTCTTGTAAAAGCTGCTTCCAAGAGATTAGGTGTGCTAAGCCGACTCCGTTCCTTCTTTACCCCTGCACCAATTGTTGACTCTATACAGGGGTTTTATCCGCCCCTGTGTTGAGTACAACTCTCATGTGTGGGGAGGCTTCCCACATACAGCTCTTCTCAATAGGGTGGAGTCAAAGGCTTTTCGTCTCATTAACTCTCCTCTTACTGACTCCCTTCAACCTCGGTCTCTTCGTCGCACTGTTGCCTCTTTATCTCTTTTCTATCGCTACTTCAATGGTCACTGCTCCTCTGAACTGTCTGCATGCATTCCTCCACCTCTACGACGGGGGCGTAGCACCCGTCTAGCAACAAACTCTCATCCCTTTTCTGTCCAACTCTCTAATGCAAGAGTTAACCGTTACTCCCAGTCCTTCATTTATGCAACGGGTCAACTCTGGAATGTCTCCCTCTGTCTGTATTCCCTGCTTCCTATGATCTTCAGTTTTTCAAACACAGTATGTCCAGGCATCTCGAAATGATCGGATCTTGAATTTGGCTCTCTCTTGTATTTTGTTTTTCTCTTGGAAAGAACAACAATTGCGGGCTCGCGGCCTTTGGTTCCTTCTTCCTCGCATAAAAAAAAAAAAAAAAAAAAAGCAACAGCGTGGGTGCGGTAGGGTTTGTTTATGATATCAGGTTCAGAAGATGATGATGATGATGATGATGGTGATGATGATTTTGGGGGAAATTCATTCGTATATGGCCTAGTCGAGGATGGATATTTAGATTTTTGTGATGAGTTTTTTATTTTCCAGTTTACCTCTCTCTCTCTCTCTCTCTCTCTCTCTCTCTCTCTCTCTCTCTCTCTCTCTCTCTCTCTCTCTCTCTCTCTGAAGCATCCCAACAGGTTACCCGTTTTCTTTATAGGCGGAATCTCCCAGGCTTACATTCCTTTCCCCATTCAGAGGTATTGGAGGGCAGACTCTCTCATTTCACGCCGCCTCCCCCTGACAGGACCTTCACTGGCTTAAGAGGGGAAGGAATATGATATCAGTTCCTCAGAGGGCCGCCTGCTTTCCCCCTGACTCACTCCCTTGGCTTCAGAAATTGTGAGGTGTCGAGTGGGTGTCTGTGGAAATTTCTATATCTTGGTCTGTAAATATTAGTCACCAGAAAGTCAACAATGTGCAGAGAAATATTTGGAAGAGATGATTATGGCTTGGTGTACGGATTTGCCCATATATATCGCTTCTCTCTCTCTCTCTCTCTCTCTCTCTCTCTCCACTGGGCGTTTTCTTGAATGCTGTATGGCTCAATCAACGTTATCAGTGTCTAATCTGCATCATATTTTTTTTCCATTTCCTACTTCCACTCCCTTCATCCATGCCCATACCAGGAGACTGAGCCGTGGCCGCAGCACACAAGATACTCCTCAGGTGAATTCTAATGCAGCGTTATTTACGAACCGCCCTGTATTTCACCACACGGTTGTATTACTGTGTTTATACCCGAAATATTACGAAGTTCTTACACAATATTCTGAAAAATTTATTGGGTTCGTAAGATTTCAGTACAAGGTTTCTTTAGTTGTTGCTCAGGGTCTCATAATTTATCTATACTCCTTTTCCTCTAACTTGGCCCAAATTGTTCGTTCTTCATTTCCATTGCTGAGTTCTGGCAGTAGATTTACAGTGGATAGGCAGTTGTTTCCAAGGCTAAGTGTTCTTGTGGTTTTTGGTGATTTCTTAACACTTTCTCATTAGCGACTTATCCATCTGTCTATCTGTGTATGTCTATCAATCTGTCTGGCTGGCTGTCTACTTATCTGTCTGTCTATTTGTAAAATAAACTGCCGAGAAAGAGGCGCAAAGTAACCTTTAATGCCACTGATATTACGACCTCAGTTTGCATTATGTTATTCAGGGGGGAACCATCCATTCACCGAGTTGAGTGGCCCAGTGAACGCTCCATATCAGAGTTGTTTTCTCATTTATCACTAATGCATGAATTGTTCGTTCAGTATTTATAGCTGTCCATTAATTCTGTAAAATGTCTGTTATTGGCTTTGGAACATCACTACCAAATGAAATATTGTTTGAGTCAGGAAATTATATCTATCAGTGTATCTGTCTATCTATCTATCTATCTATCTATGTCTATTTTTCTATGTCTATCTGTCTAGTTTTTTTTCGTTTTTCATTCTGTGCTCAAATTCTGAATCTCTCTCTCTCTCTCTCTCTCTCTCTCTCTCTCTCCTTTTTTTAATCCCCTCCTTTTTAGTTTTTTTTTTTTTTTGCACCGATATTTTTATCTGTGAATTAGAGATGAAAAAGGACATGGAAGACTAGAGGGAAAAAAAATCTATGTTTTCTCTTTTTCATATATATTTTTTTCATTTTTATCGTCTTATGTTGAAAATAGAAGAGGACAGAGAACAGAAATTTTTAAAAAAGAAAGTTAAGATTGAAAGACGAGAGAAAAAACCGTGAATGCCTAGATTTTTTTTTCTTTTTTGACTGTGAAATGGCCCCCCAAAACGCAGGGTGCTTGTCCATGGTGCTCTTCAGTCTTGTGTTTTGCGGGGACGGCTGAGTGTGGAAATCTAGGGTGGGCTAGGGACAAAAGGTTAGAGATTGATTTTTTTTATTACTCTAACTTTTCTATCTACAAAGAACCCAGATTCAGAGAGTTAGAGAAAATAACACTTCAAGCTCTGTGTGTTTCTCTCCCTCCCAACATCACTTGTCGCAATGGATCGTTTACACATGGCTAAGTCTGCTGGTGTGGGGGCGAAGACCTTTTGACTTTCATAAAATTAATAATGAACCATGTAATCAGTGAAGGTAAAAGAATAAAGGCCAAGCACTGTAAAGCATAAAAAGGAGTTATGTTAAGTAGAAAATTAAGCAAGATAGACTTGAATAACGCTAACTGAGCCGTTCCAGCAACACAGTAGAATTGGGAACCGAAATATTTAGACCAATTTCTATATAGCTTATGATGCTGGTCGACTGATTCCAAACACCTGCTGGATATGCAAAAAAATAAAAAATAAAAAACAAATAAATAAAAACACTCATGGGGAAAGCTGGTCGTGAGAAAGGGTGTTTATTTCCTTCTTCCTTCGTCATCCATCTTTTAGTGGCGGGAAGTGAGCCGTACCCGCAACACACGAGAATTTGCCAGCCATTGATTAGGGATGCGTAATAAGTGAATCATCCTGCATAGTTATTTGTCTGGAAATATTTCGTTGTCTTTTGTATTAACCGTTCATCTCTAACTACAAATTTATAGACTCTCTCTCTCTCTCTCTCTCTCTCTCTCTCTCTCTCAGTCATTGCATTCTCTGTTTTTCCCTTCCTTTTGCACTTCCTCCTTTCCGTCTTTCCATTCCCTTACTACTCTCTCCTCTCTGTCTGTCTGTCTGTCTATCTTTTTCTTTGTCTTTGCTTGGGTGTATGTCTGTCACTTTCTGTCTGTCTGTGTCTGTGGATCTATTTGGGTGACTTTTGTAGGTCTGTCTACTTGTCTGGCCTCTCTCTCTCTCTCTCTCTCTCTCTCTCTCTCTCTCTCTCTCTCTCTCTCTCTCTCTCTCTCTCTCTCTCTCTCTCATCTCCTTTCCTTCTTTCCCTCCTTCATTCTTTCCTTGCGTCCCTCCTCCCTCCCTCCATCCCCTCCTTTCTCCCCCATCCCCCTCCTCCCTTCTCTCAGCATTTCCCCCTACTTCCCTCCCTCCTTACTTTCATCTTCTCTCCTGTCTCACCCTCCTGCCCTCCAACTCCCTCCCTCCCTCCGTTCCGTCCCTCTCCCTCCCTCCCTTCCTTCCTTCCTTCCATCCATCCTTCTCCCTCCCTCCCTCCCTCACTTTCTTCCTTGTCCCTCCCTCCCTTCCTTCCTTCCTTCCAT
>NC_137011.1:6628035-6630535 GCF_032717465.1 Coenobita brevimanus | reverse complement strand
GGCAGAAGGAGAGGAAAGGATGAGGAAGGAATAAATATTGAAAACGATTAGGAATGAAGGCTACGGGATAAAAGTGAAAATATAAGCCACTTAATTTAATCTGGATAAAACTATGTGGAAGGGGTCAAAGCTGGTCCACCATTTATTACTGTACTTTCAGAACTAAAGGTTAAAATGCGGGTAAAGGGTAAGGTGAGTATACACAATTTTGATCCGATCTAGACCAGACTTGGTGGATGGGTTGAGAATCAGGCAAGGATTAAGTAATTTGACTCATAGAGGAATCGGCCAAAGGTCAAGGTCACAAAGTGGGGTCATAGGTTTGGCTTTAATTTATTTGTTATTTATCTGATTTTCTGCACTGAGTTCATAGTCTTTTCTCTCTCTCTCTCTCTCTCTCTCTCTCTCTCTCTCTCTCTCTCTCTCTCTCTCTCTCTCTCTCTCTCTCTCTCTCTCTCTCATCCACAACCATCACCAGTCAGAGTCACCCACATCGTCCATTCAGAACCACAGCCAGATCGTTCAAAAATTTCCAACTCAAACCATAACAATAATGCACAATATTCGCAATACTTTCACAACATGCAGCTCAGTATCTAATATCAACATTCACGCTCAGTACACATTCAGAGCATCTAGCAACATTCACCTCCGCCATCCACAAGACAACTAACATCATTCAGTCATAACCACAACATCCATCAATATTACTATCCACATCTATCGGCATCCACCCAATCATCCATCATCATCATCATCCACCCAGTCACATAATCAAAAACATTCAGTATTCCCACTAATATTAATGACCATTAGAAAGTAGGCTACCTCAACATCTATCATCATCACTATCATCATTCATCCACATCATCCACCTCCATCCGTTCACCCACGATCATCCACCCATTAACACCTGTTCATCTTACAAGCATCCAAACCCATTAAAAAAGCAGGTACCACAGGATCCATCATCATCATCATCATCATCATTATTATCATCATCATCCATCCACATCAACCACCTGCACCCACTCACCCCTCATCATCCACCCATTAACACCTGTTCATCTTACAAGTATCTACACCCATTAAAATGATAGGTACCACAGCATCCATCATCATCATCATCATCATCATCCATCCACATCATCCACCTCCACCCACTCACCCCTCATCACCCACCCGTTAACCAGACCACCTGCTAATCCCACTGATATCCATGTCCATTAAAAATATCACTTTGGACTTGCAGGTGTATGGACAGTGATTGGAAAAAAATAAAATGGTTTCCCTCCGCTGATTGGACATATAGAAGGAAAAGGTTGTCAAGCTTTTTAATGTGAGTGGGGATAAAATGCCGTGTGGTCTGGTGGTGATGGGTGTATTTGTGGGATAAATAGATGGATAGATAGATAGATTGGTTGATAGATGGGTAGATGGATATGTGAGAGATTGATTGACATATGAGTAGATTGATATGACTGGTTGATACATGGATAGATGGATATGTGATAGATTGATTACCAGATGGGTAGATGGATATGATTGATTGATAGGTGGGGTAGATGGACAAATAGACAGATAGATAAATAGATAGACCTACATTTAGGCTACAGTAAGACAGATATATAGATGGATGGATAGACTGACATAAATAGATATTATGTAGGAAGATAGATGGACAGACACACCTAGGTATATGCTACAGTTAGACAGATATACAGATGGACGGATAGATAGACATAAATAGATATATATGTATGTAGAGAGATTGATACAGAGAGATAGACAGATAGATAGATACACACACACACACACACACACACACACACACACACACACACACACACACACACACACACACACACACACCTGTACCACACCTCACCTGCCGCTAATTACGAAGGCTGGATCCTTGCTTTTTTACCTGACGAGAACGTCGAGGAGGAGGGGGAGGAGGAGGAGGAGGAAGGGGGGAAAAGAAGGAGAAGGAGGGGGAGGAATAAAAGAAGGAAGAGAGAGAGGAGGAGGAGGAGGAGAGGGAGAAGAGAAGAGAAGAAGGAAGGATTCATTGGAGAAGAGAAGAAGGAGGAGAGGAAGAAGGAAGAGAAAATTATGCATCGGAAGGGGGTAGAAAGAGGAGAGGAGAAAAGAGAGAGGGATTCACTGGAGGGGAAAGATGGAGGAGGAGGAGAAAGATAAAAGAAAGAGAGAAGGATGAATTGAGGAGGGAAGAGAGACAGAGGAAGAGGGGGGGGGTGGAGGAATGGTATAGGAAGGTAAATAGGAAGAAGAAAGAGAGAGAGATGAAAAGATTAGGAAATGAGGAAAGAATTCGAGAGGATGGAGAAAAAGAGGAAGGAAGAGAGGAGGTGGAAAGGCAGAGAAGGAGAAGTGAGAATGACAGGAAAAAGAAAAGAGGTAAAAAGTGGATCGTGGGGAAATGGAGAAGGAGGAGTAGGAGGGGAAAAACTAAGAGAGAAAAAGGGATTCGAGAGTG
>NC_137011.1:6610535-6625535 GCF_032717465.1 Coenobita brevimanus | reverse complement strand
AAAAGGACCATCATCATCTTAATCCAATTTCTTCGATAAAGGAACATTATTTGGAGCGGCCTTTTGTCGCTCAGTCGGTCACACCCTAAAGTTTTTCGGATCCAGGGTGTTTCACTCCCGTAGACTTTAGCAACTTCTCAATATACCACCCTCATTGCCCTGCATCCGTCTATAGTCCGTTTATTTTCATCTGGCAAAACTGGGCCACTTGAATATTAAGTCATGATTGCGTGAAATTCGATGAGCAATGATTATGAGGCAGGAATGAGTCTCCTTAGTTACTAGTGAAATCTATACTTAATTCTGACTACACCTGGCCAACAACCTAGCTGAAGGAGGTTACGGATTATTGTCAGATGAAACTAAACGGACTACAGAATTTTTTTTACCAGTTTGAATTATTAATGAGTTGGGTAGAAACAGAAAAAAATATATGTAAAACTAGAATGCTCTCAAGACTAGAAAAACCCTCCCTCTTGGGTTAGATTGCTATTAGCTAGAGTAGGATTGACCTTTGACTCGTGTTCTTTATAGTCGATCTTGACCTAGATAAGATTTATGACCGACTTCTTTTTAACCTTAGTGACTCTGACCTCTTTCTCATTACCTTGATATTCTAATTTCACCTTGATTTTTGGTCTATTACTCTTAACCCACAAAAAAAAAAAAAAAAAATGAAGGTTTTAGGTTAAGACTTTCAAGAATTAGATTTCGGGCTGTTGAAAAGACAGACACATATACAAAAAGACAGACAACTGGACCCATAGGCAGGAACATAGGTAGAGAGACAGACAGCCAGACAGACACAGAAACAGACACCCGATAGACATACAAACATAAAAACAAATAAGCATACACACAGACAAACACATAAAAATAGACATTCGACAAACACATGCAAACATAAAGACAAATGGGCATACACACAGGCAGACGGGCACAGAAACAGACACTCGGTAGACACATACAGAGAGACAGACAAGCATACACACAGACAGGCAGCCTACATAGATAAAAAAAACACACAGACAGGAAAACAAACAGATACACACCCAGACACCCAGATAAAGTGACACATAGACATAAAGAGAGACACGTAAACAGAGAGCAGTAAACAAAATCATTATCTAGCAGCTAAGTGGGCATAATTAAGTGGATGTAAGTATTTAAGTGGTTTAATTCTTGGCGAGTAGTTTGTTAAGAGAAGTGGGGGGAGACATCATGACGAACAATAGTGTGTTTGTAATAACCTAGCAAAGATCCCAAACTCCCTTAAGTTCGGTTAATGGAGGGTTGATCTAACTAGTAACCAAGGAGACTCATTGTGGGAGTGGCTCAGTTCCATTAGGTGAAAACAGACTGAGTATTGTGGAGGGTGACTTCACAGAACACTACACAACAGTCAAGGACCAGCAATATCCCGTCCTCTCAATGCATCCCTTCCCTCCTCCACTCCCGTCTCTCCCTCCCTTCCTTCCCTCCTCCTTTCCCTCTCCCCTTCACCTCCTCTGCATTACCTCCTCCCTCTCACTTCCTTCCGTATCCATTCCCTTCTCCCTTCGATCTCCTTCCTCTCGCCCTCTCCCCCTTGCTGCCTCCTCTTTCACCCTCTCTCTATATCCCTTACCCCTCACCCTCATTCTTTTCTCTCCTTTTCTCAGTCCTCCTTTTCCTTTCCTTCCCTCATCTCTTCCTCCCCCCCTCCCTCTACTCCTTCGTCCTTCTCTCTTACTCCCTAGTCTTCCCTTTCCTTTCTCCTCTACTCCATCACTTTCTCCTTTCTGTCATTCTCCCCTTCACCACACACCACTACTGCCTCCCATCTCCCCCTTCTCTTACCATTACCTACTTTCACTTCCCCATCCCTCTCTTTCTCCATGTCGTCCCCCTTCCCCTCCTCCCCTTCCCCCTTTCCTCCTTTCCCCCTTTCCTTCCCCTCTCCCTCTCGTCCCCTTTCCTCTTCCCCTGTCTTCCTTCTTAATCGCAACCCTCGTCCCCCCCACCATACTCTAATTTTACTTATTCCATCTCCCTCCTCCTCTATTCTCCTTCCCTTTCTCCTTCTTCCCTTCTCTCCTTCTTCCCTTCTCTCCTTTTCTTTTCACCTTCTCCTGTCCCTCCCTTTCTCATCCTTCTCTTCCACTCTAATTCCCTCCCTTCCTCCCTCTCCTCTTCCTCTCCCTTTCACTTTCAGTCTTCCGGAGGGAAAGAAAACGAGAAATCAGTTTTAACCGACAGAGATGAAACAGAGCTGAACTACATGCTTCGTGTGACAAGCGTGTAAACTTCTGGAAAACTGTGGTATATAGAAAAAAATTCATTGTTTTTTTTTTAGGTAATAAGGCAGTTTCTTCTTTTCAAGTCAGGTAAAATATAGTATTGAAAATTCTGATTGGGTCGTAGTAGTGTAGTTGTTTTATCTTGTCTATTTATGGTACAAGAAGAGGATGGATAGTAATAGTGGATTCCTTAAGGTATCTCCCACTTTTTCCACTCCCCTTACCTTCCCTCCGCCTCTCTCTTTCTCTCTCTCTCAGGCCGTCCCCTGTCTCTCCTCCCTCTCCCCACACAGACATCGCTTCTTCGTTTTACTCCCTCCCATTCCAACCGTCCCTCTCCTCTCCGTTCCCTCTCTCCCATTTTTTCCCTTCCACCTCTCCCTCCCTTCTCGGCCCCCTCCCCCCTCTCTCCTTTTTCTCTCTCCTTCCTCCTTCCCTTATCCCTTCTCCCCTCTCCCACCATTCCAGGGGGGGGGGTGGAGCAAAAACAGAGAAGCAGGAAGAATGCTCCCGGTATTTCAGGTGAGGGAGGCCAGACGTCAGGCAGGACACGCCATCTCTGCCTCACCCCTGCCTCACCCCTGCCTCATCCTTCATATACTCCTGCCTCCCCACTGCCTGACTTTTTGTCCGAATTCTCTCTCGCTGTTGTTTTATTTCTGCCTACCTCCTACCTGGCCGCTTTCTCGCTTTTCTCTTACTTCTGCCTGTCTTGTTCTTGCCTTGCCCCTGCCTTACCTGTGTTTGCTTCTGCCTACCTGCTGCCTGACTGTTTTGCCCGAATCTTGTCATTCTGTTTTATTTCTGCCTACACTCTACCTCGCCATTTTGTCGCTTTTCTCTCACTCCTGCCTCTCTTACTCCTGCCTCACCACTGTCTACCCCTGCCACCCTACTGCTTGTCTTTCCCGCCTGAATTGTGACCTGCTGTTATTTCATTTCTGCCTATCGCGCCATTTTCTTTCTTTTCTCTCACTTCTGTCTCTGCCTCATCCCTGTCTCATCATCTATGTACTCATGCCTAACAACTGCCTAACCTCTGCCTTCTCTGCCTTTCTACTGCCTGGCTCCCTTCCTGAACCCTGCCCCATTGTTGCTTTATTTTTATGTCTTGTTTCACTTCTGCCTATCTCTTTCCTGCCTCACCCCTACCTCGGTACTGCTTGAATCCTGCGTCTTTCTTGCCTACCTCCTGCCTCGCTATTGCCATACTGTTCTCTCACGTCTGCCTATCTCATTCCTGCCTGACACCTGCCTCACTCCTGCCTCGGTTCTGTCACTCATATATCTGACCTTTCCTCACTACGGCCTAATTCTTGCCTCATACGTGCCACACCCCTGCCTCACCCCTGCCTCACCCTTGCCTTACACCTGTTTTTTGCTCTGCTACATCACCACCTCCGCATATCCTCTCCTCCTCCTCCCTCTTTCTGGTTCTCTGTTCACTTCTCACTTTTCTATCCCTCTCTCATCTCTCTTATATTGTATCACTTCCCTCTCTCTTCTCGTATTCCCTCCTCTGTTTCCTACCTTCTCCATCTTCTCTCACTTCCTCGTGTCATCTCACTTCCCCCTTTCCTCCCTTCTTACACCCTCTCCTTAACCAGCTCATCTCTCGTATTTTCCCCTCTCCCCTCTCGTTTCCCCTTCTTCTCTCCCTCCTCCATTCCAGTTGCCTTCTTCCTTTTCTCCTCTCACTTTCCCCTCTTCTTTGATTGTCCATTTTCCCCTTCCCGTCCATCTTCCTCCTCTCCCTCTACATTCCCTTTCCCTAATCTATTTTCCTGATTCCTTCCTACCTTCCTCCCCGTCCCCCAACCCCTCGCTTCTCCCTCTTCCTGATCTACCCTCTCGATTCCTCCCTTCTTTCCCTTTTCACTCCCTTTCCTTATGGGCTTCCCCGACTCTTTCCTTCTTTCTTCTCCCTCCCCCTCAAATCTACTTTCCCTTTCCCACATACTTTCTGTAAATTACTTTCTCTTTTTCTCCCTCATTTCCTCTCTCTCCCCCACTCCCACCCTTTCCCTCCACCCCCTAAATCTACTTTCCTTTTCCCATATCTTTTCCGTAGATTACTTTCCCTTTTTCTCCCTCATTTCCTCTCTCTCCTCCACTCCCACCCTTTCCCTCCTCTCTGTTCCATCCCCTATTCCATCCTTTTTTTCATCCAACATTCATGACACCTAAATTAAATGTAGAAGCTCATTAATCCCAAACAATAAACATTCCATACCTCACCTCTCTTCCCTCCCTTCCTTCTTTCCCTTCCGTTTTCCTCTCCCTCGTCTCTCCTCTTGTCTCTTCCCTTCCCTCTTCCCGTCTCCCCTTTTCTTTATCCTCCATTCCCCCCCATTCTCATTCCATCACTTCCTCACCCCACACCCATACACCGCCTGCCCATTCACCATACCTCTTCCTCTCTCCCTTCCATTTCTTGTCCCCTTTCCCCTCCATCTTTTGCCCATCCCCCATTCCTTCACGCGACGCTTCATTGATGCTACCCATTATCTTGACTATCCCTGTCCTTTTCTCATCATCCCATTTCCTCTCCTTCTCTAACTCATGACCAATTTTCTTCCCTCATTGTTCCCCAACACCCATCACACACAGCTGAATAGGAGGAACCCATGAGCTCCCCCATACATCATCTTCCCATACATCACCCATACATCTCACTTTCTCTCCTCACCCTAATCCTTCTTCTCTTTCCCCTCCTTCTCCAACCCATTACCCATTTCCTTCCCATAGTTTCCCCCTTACCCATCACACGCAGCTTAATTGAAGAAACCCATTTGCTCCCCCATAAACCACCTTTGCCCCAATCACATTACGGATATAGGGGCGAACCGTATTACTGGTTGGGGTGATTGCAGTTCAGGCTGAATGGGGTGAATGGGGAGGTGATTGGGAGGCCTGGGAGGTAGGGGAGTGGGGGGAGGTGTATGGGGGATTTGGGGAAGGGAGGGAGTGAGGTTAGGAGGAGTGTGTGGGGGGGGAAAGTAGGGAGTATTGGTCAGGAGGGGAAGGAATATGGGAAGAAATGTGGAGTGATGGGTAGAGAAGTGTTGTGGGTAGGGGATAGGGATATGGGTTAGAAGGGAGTGTGAGTGAAGGAGTGTGGGTGAGGGAAGGAATATGCGGGTAGTGGGTAAGGAGGGAGTGTGGATGGGGGAAAGGAGTGTTGGTGGAGGGAAGGAGTATGGATGGGGGAAAGGAGTGTTGGTGGAGGGAAGGAGTATGGATGGGATGAAGGACTATTGGGGTGATGGGTAGGAAGGGAGTGTGGGTGAGGGAGTGTGGGTGGGGGAATAGAGGATGGGTAGAGGGAAGAAGTGTGTGTGTTTACGGGGGGTGGGGGGTGGGAAGCGTGTGTGTGTGTGTGTGTGTGTATGTGTGTGTGTGTGTGTGTGTGTGTGTGTGTGTGTGTGTGTGTATGTGTTTGTATGTGTGTGTGTTACTTTCTTTCATATTTCATTTTTCATTTCTTTTATTACAAAGTTTCTTTGCCTTTTTACCTCTCTCTCTCTCTCTCTCTCTCTCTCTCTCTCTCTCTCTCTCTCTCTCTCTCTCTCTCTCTCTCTCTCTCTCTCTCTCTCTCTATTCGTTCCTTTTCTCTTCTTTCCTGTCTCCTGCCCATCTCTTCCTCACAACCCCACTCTTTTTCGTCGCCCTCATTCTTTCTCTCTCTGCTGGCCATCTTTCACGGCAGCAATCACCCTCTCAGATCCCTCTCCATCTCTCACTGTCTTTCCCTCTCACCCACTAGTTCCTTTTCATGTCTTAATGCTCCCTACACATGCTCTCTCTCTCTCTCTCTCTCTCTCTCTCTATCTATCTATCTATCTATCTGCATCCTTTACTGTCCTTTCCTCGCACCTTAATGCACCTTTTCATCCTCACAATGCTCCTCCCTTACGTTCCCTACATACGCTCCTTCACCCCTTTCTTCTTTCCTTCCACACCCTTTCGCTTTCTCCCTCTCTCTGTTCTTTTTTCCACCCTCTCCCACACAGTGTCTCTCATGCTCTCACTGTTCCTCTCTTTCCCTTCCTGCACACGCTTCTTCCTTCTCCCCAAACCCCTTCCCTTCCTCTCTCTTCCTTCTCTTTTCTCTTGTCTTCCCTCCATTACACCTACGATCTCTCTCTCTCTCTCTCTCTCTCTCTCTCTCTCTCTCTCTCTCTCTCTCTCATGCAGTCAGTACTCCATCCATATGTTCCCTAAACTTGCTCTTTCCTTCTTCCTTCTTGCTTTTTCCTGCCGGTTTCGGGTGAAGGGTTTGGTGGGCAGGAGGGGGGGTGACTGCTTTCCTTGCTATCTCTATCTCCCACTCATGGAATTTGATATCATAGGCATGCACCTTTTTTTAACGAACAGCTTTGTTATTTTGCTGAGTCGCATGGTGCTAAACAAAAATCCAGTTAACTCTGAAATGTTTGTCATCATCTGGGTTCGAGTTGAAAACTATTCCCTGCTTTTACATTGAAATCAGGTGGCTTAACTTTTATCACGCCATGATACAACGACACTGCTCCTGGCTCCTATCTTGGAGTCTCAGGTTCGAGTCCTGGCTAGAGCGTTAAAAACTTTCCACATATGTACGAAATTGTAATGTGCGTTTCCCCTCTATAAATAAATTTATATATATGTATATATATATATGTATATATATATATATATATATATATATATATATATATATATATATCGGTAAAATCGATGAGTTAGTGAAGGTTTTTCAAAATTACGGACTTGATATTTGTGCTCTGACAGAAACTAGATTAACTGGAGTCGATAAGTTGGATTTGGAGGATGGTATACGTTTATTGATATCTGGTCGACAGGACGGAATGCATTATCAGGGAGTAGGATTGTTGCTGGGTTGTAAGGCAAATAAGGCTTTATGTGAGTGGGATCCTATAGATGAGCGATTGTTATACGCACGGTTTAAATCAAATCATGGCAACATCAGTCTGTTTGTGTGTTATGCACCTACTAATGATGCACTCGATGAAAGGAAAGACACATTTTATGAAAAGTTGCAAGAAGGAGTAGGAAGGGTACCTAGACATGATGTTTTGATCTGCGTTGGAGACTTTAATGCAGTAATGGGCTGTTCAGATGAGGGATTTGAGGCATGTATGGGTAAGATGGGAGTTGGTAGTAGGATGAGTGAAAACGGAGTGAGGTTTGGAAGCTTCTGTCTAGCAAATGACTTAGTCATCGGGGGCACACTCTTTCAGCATTGCAATATACACAAGACAACATGGGTGTCGCCGTGTGGAAAATATAAAAATCAGATTGATCACATCGCTATCAGTAGGAGGCATAGAAGTTCTCTGCTAGATGTTCATGTTAAACGGGGAGCGGATATTGGTAGTGACCATCAACTCAGCATTGCAAAAATAAGGTTTAAACTTAAAAATCAGAAGAAGGAAAAATCTGGTGTTGGTAGATACGATATTGTTAAGCTTAGAAGGGAAGGAGAAGAAAAGGAGGAATTCAGATTAGAATGCAGAAATAGGTTTTTGGTGTTGGAAACGTTGGAAGAGGGGGAGAGAAGTGTAGATGAGATGTGGGAGGATGTGAACAAAGTTTTGCATGAGACTGCTGAATGTACGATTGGAAGGAGACATAGCTTCAGGAGAAAGAAATGGATATCAGAGGAAACGTGGGATATGATAAAAAAGAGAGGTGAGGCTAAATTGAGGAGTGAGTTGCAATGCGTTGATGAACGAGAGATTGAATTAGCAAGAGCTGCGTACTGGAGTTTGAATTCAGAAGTAAGAAGGTTAGCTAGGAGAGATAAAAGAAGATGTGTGGATGAAAAGGTTGCAGAGACTGAAATCTTAATAAACAAAAATGATGGACAGAGTCAAAGAATAGCATATGAATCGATTAGAGAACTGAGTGGTAATGCAGGTAAACGCAAGGAAATACCAGTTAGAGACAGGGAAGGAAATTTATTGACCAAAGATGGAGATATTAAAAATAGATGGAAAGAGCATTTTGAGACAGTTCTTAATAGACCAATACCACCAGAAGAGGATATACCGTCTGCTCAGGAAGATTTAAATATAGAAACAGGAGAGTTGAGGCTTGCAGAAGTGGAGAAAGCAGTAAAACAGTTAAAGAATAATAAGGCACCAGGGGAGGATGGTTTATTTCCGGAAATGTTTAAAGTGGAGGGGGATAGATTAATAATGATCTTGACCAAGCTATTCAATAAGATATGGGTGACGGGGTTACTACCATCAGTTTGGAAGAATGGTGTAATTGTTAAAGTTCCGAAGAAGGGAGACCTGAGTGAATGTGGGAATTGGAGGGGAATCTCTTTGTCACCGATAGCTTTGAAAGTTTTCAGTAGAGTGTTGTTAAATAGGTTGGAGCCGGTGGTTGAGGGTATTCTGAGGGATGAACAGGCTGGTTTTAGAAAGGGACGTGGTTGCAATGATCATATCTTTATAGTTAGGCATTTGATGCAGCAAGTTAATGAAATGAGAGTACCGTTAAGTCTTTGTTTTGTTGATTTTGAAAAGGCTTTTGATAGTGTTTCGAGAGAGACTATGGGGAAGATCATGAGACATTATGGAATACCAGAGGAGTTTGTGAGGGTCATTATGAACATGCATGAGGACACATTTTGTAAAGTGATGGTTGATGGTTGTCTTAGTGATTCGTTTGAAGTCAAGTCCGGAGTAATTCAAGGTGGTGTTCTATCGCCTTTACTATTTATATTGGTCATTGATTACATTATGAAACGCGTTGGAACAGAAACCGGTGCAGGTATACTTTGGGGAGAGAACAGGAAACTTTTGGATTTAGATTATGCAGATGATATAGTTTTGATTTGTGATGGGCCAGAAGAGATGCAGAGAGTGTTGGACTGTTTGGTGAGTGAAGGTCGCAAGGTGGGTTTGGTTATTAATTGTGGAAAAACTGAAATAATCAATATGAATATGGAAAATGCGCAGGAATGTGTAATTGAAGGTATGGTTGTAAAACAAGTTGATAGGTTTAAATATTTAGGTACTTATTTAGCCAAGGATGGTTCTTTGAACTTTGAATTCCAGGAAAGGTTAAAGAAGGCTAATCAGGCAATGGGAATGCTTAAAAATATTTGGAATAATAACAATTTCTCTGTGCATACAAAAATAAAAATTTATAAGGTAATGGTTAGGAGTATCTTAATTTATGGACACGAGTCTTGGTACAGCACAGTGACTATGGAAAATAAATTCTTGGTGTTTGAAAATAAAGCACTTAGAAGAATATTAGGAGTTAAGTGGTGGGAAAGGATACCAAATAGTAGAATTAGAGAAATAACGGGAGTGCAGCCGATCGATGAATATGTTAGATTCTCACGATGGAAGTGGCTAGGACATGTGTATAGGAGACAGGGAATAGTACGAGGTACACCAGGGTGGGTGGCACTTGGTAGGATAGGTAGAGGAAGGCCAAAAGAGACGTGGGTGAGGACAATGAGACGGGAAGCTGGAGATGAGTGTTGGGGAGATCTTGAGGAGTTAGCACAAGATAGGATGTGGTGGTGTGAGTTCATCGAGGCCCTATGCATCCCCGAGGGTGCCACAGGAAATGATTGATTGATATATATATATATATATATATATATATATATATATATATATATATATATATATATATATATATATATATATATATATATATATGTTGATGAGGTAACAGAAAACCTGGCCATGAGCTTCATCAGTAGTTATCTGTGTGTTTTTTGAAAGACTTTTTTTCCTCGAGAGAGAGAGAGAGAGAGAGAGAGAGAGAGAGAGAGAGAGAGAGAGAGAGAGAGAGAGTCTGCCATCCATCACCCTGTCTGTACCACCTGGCGCCACATTTTACAACCTCGCTGTTCATCTGTTACAAACCCGACCCGTTGTATCAATCATCCCACAAAAAATGGAAAAAGAAAAATTACATTAGTTAGCCCAGGTGGAATTGCACTGATCTTTCTCTGTCTTCTACTACTGTTGTTGTTGTTGTTGTTGTTTGTTATTGCTGATGTTCTTTTGCTTATACTGTTCCTCCTAAAATTGTCATTGTTATTCCTGTTGTTATTTGTTATTGTTCTGTCGTTCTTTCCTCTGTGTTCTAAATGTTTCGTTTTCTTTTTCTTATCCCTTGTTCTTTCACTGGTTAAGAACAAATGTGAACAAATGGAACAGAAATATTGGTATTCATGTTGATTAAGGAAGCTCCCTAATACCTTTACTCAGCGGTTTATTTGGCTTATTACTCCTTACTGTCCTCGTCTGTGTGATATTAACCCCACCAATATCGCCAAACTCTCCATAAATAACGTACAAAAGGACAATAACCAGCCTTATCCGAAAAATAAATCGCTAAGGAAGAGGTGTTAGGGAGCTTCCTTATTATCTTCACATCATAGATTTAGATAACACATAGATTTCTCTCTAACAAACTAACGAAAGGAGTATCAGGTCTGTTGCTGTCTGGTTTCCTTTGCTCTCTCCCAGGCCCAAATAAACTCGTAGGGCAAGGACGCTCCCTAGCACCTGTCCCTTAGCGATTTATTCTCCAAATTACCCATTAATATCCCCTAGTTTTCTTCTTATGTCTTTTCAATATCGACATAGATTGCATGAATAGCACACAAGAATACAGTAACGGAGCAGAATCAGAAATAAATCGGTGTAGAGGAGGTATTAGGATAGTACCATTCCCTCAGTCTCCCCACTAGCCAAACATGACCCAGGATCGTATTCTCGGCGGTCAAGGAAGCTCCCTAACGCCTCTTCCTTACAGATTTATTCTTGGATACGGCTGGCTAATATCGATTTGTGTTAAGGAAGCTCCCTAACACCTCTTCCTTACCGATTTACTTTTGGATAGAGCTGGCTAATATAATTTTCTACATTATTTATGCAGAGTATGGTGATATTAGAATGACTTAAGTAACACAGAGGAGGAGAGTAAAGTGTAATAAAGATAATAAATCGCTTAAGAAAATATGTTAAAGAGTGAGTCATAGGAGCTTGATGAGGTATGTATAATTCTAGTATGGCCAAGATCCCCCCCCTCTCTCTCTCTCTCTCTCTCTCTCTCTCTCTCTCTCTCTCTCTCATGTTGCAGTATTGCCAGGTGACGAGCGGCGAGCAACAC
This sequence comes from Coenobita brevimanus, assembly GCF_032717465.1. Classification (NCBI taxonomy): domain Eukaryota; kingdom Metazoa; phylum Arthropoda; class Malacostraca; order Decapoda; family Coenobitidae; genus Coenobita; species Coenobita brevimanus. Next base: position 6,614,100 of record NC_137011.1, on the reverse strand, counting down.
ACACCCTTATATTGCACGCGCTCTCCTCGTTTCCCTAAAAATTGCAATACCCGGAGAGAGAGAGAGAGAGAGAGAGACTGGGTATACTGAACGATACGTATTGCATCAAGCTGGGCAAACGTGGGTATTTTGACGATATTATTTGCAGTCGTCCGTATTTCACAGACACGTATTCCAATGTGTATGTTGGTGATATTCATTGGAAGAGGGTGTGTTGAGAGGATAATTTCTTGCCTATTTTAGCGATATTTCTTGTAGTTATGTGGTATTGTTTATGTTCTTCCCTTCCTGAGAGAGAGAGAGAGAGAGAGAGAGAGAGAGAGAGATGTAAGTATATAGTTATGGTTCTCATATTTTACTGCATCTGACTTCATTCCTCTCTCTCTCTCTCTCTCTCTCTCTCTCTCTCTCTCTCTCTCTCTCTCTCTCTCAAGGGCCCAGGTTGAGTGACAGCCGACAGAAAGCCCGCCTTCTGCTCCTGTCTAATATACTCCACTAGCACTCCGTCTCTCTCCCTAATAACGTCACACACTCTCTTACTTTTGCCACCTCTCTCTCTCTCTCTCTCTCTCTCTCTCTCTCTCTCTTGATATACCTACCTCCTGTATCCGTCTCTTTGTCTGTCTGCCTGTCTGTCTGTCACACACACACACACACACACACACACACACACACACACAGGTCTTCATAATATATTCATAATTACTCTTTCTTTGTCTTTCTCACTCTGTTAACACCATTATCCTTCCTTTCATATTCCTTAATCTCTCTCTCTCTCTCTCTCTCTCTCTCTCTCTCTCTCTCTCTCTCTCTCTCTCTCTCATATAGAGTTAAATAGAGTTCTAAAGCAAAGCACTTGAATTTCTTAAATGAGATTTTGTAGAAGGAAAGAGGGAGGGGAGGAAGGAGGGAAGGGAGGAAGGAAGGAAGGGAGGAAGGAAGGAAGGAATGAAAGAATAGAAAGAAAATGAGGGAGGAAAAAAATTGAGAAGTAGGAAAGAATGGAAGGAAAAGAGAAGCATGAAAGTAAAAGACAAAGATGAAATAGAGAGAAACAAAGGAAAATATAATTAATGAGTGCAGAATTAAAAGAATGAAGGAAGAAGGAGGGAAGGAAGATAGGGAGGAAGAATAGAAAGATGAAAAGATAGATGGAAAATGAAAGAAAGAAGGAAGGATTGAAGGACAGAGGGAAGGAAGGAACTAAGGGAGCAAGGAAGGAAGGATGAAAGGATAGCAAAGAAAGAAAGAAGGAAGGATTGAAGAAATGGAGAGAGAATAGCAAGGAGGAAGGGAAGAAAGGAAGGAAGGAAGGATTGAAGGAAAGATGCAAGGAAGAATGGGAGGAATGGTGAAAGGATGGGAGAAAGGAGGAAAGCAGAAAGAGAAGAAGGGAGAGAGAAAGGAAGGAAGAAATGGGGGAAAGAATGAAGGAAAAAGGGGAAGCAAAAAAACAGAAGGAAATGAAGAATAAAGGAAACAGGAATAAGGAGAAATTGAATGAATGAAGCAAGGAAGATTGAAAGAAATGAAGGAAGAAGGAAATGGCTAAGAGAGATGCCTTGCCTGCCTCCATTTCCTCCTCAAGAAGCGTAAGAGAGAGAGAGTGAGAGAGAGAGAAGGAACGACGAAAGATGAGAGAACAATAAAAATGAGAAAATAAGCGAGAAAAATACAAATGTACGAATGAGTGATGAGAAATAAAAGTAAAAATAAAAAAAATAACTGAAAGAATAAATGAAAGAAAGAATGAGATAAGAAAAGAGGTTGAAGGAATAAAAAAGTGAGTGATTAATGAAAGAAGGAAGGAAGGAAAGGAGAAGGAAATATATGGATAATAATAAATAATATAAAGAGACAGGAATGTATAGAAAAAGAGAACAATGAAGGAAAGGCAGCAGGAATAGAAGCATTGAGGGAAGTAGGAAGGGTTGAAAAAAAAGCAAGCGAAGGAGAGGAGGAAAAGGAAAGAGAATAGAAGAGGAGGTATTAAGAAACAGAAGAATGAAAGAGGGATGGAAGGAGAGAAGGAAGGAAGGAAGGAAGGAATAAGAAGCATGCATAAAGAAATAGAATAATGAAGGATGAATGGAAGGAGAGAGGGAAAGAAGGGAGTGAGTGAGAAGTATGCATGAAGGAAAAGAATAAGGAAGGAAGGATGCAAGGAGAGTTGAAAGGAACGAAGGAAATGAAGGAAGATGGAAGAGCAGAGAGAGAGAGAGAGACGCCTTGCTGCCTCCCTCCTTGAGAAGTGCATGGCTGCCTTCTGATTTAATAACCTGATTCCCAGCTCACTCACTTTGCCTCTCCCTCTCTCTCTCTCTCTCTCTCTCTCTCTCTCTCTCTCTCTCTCTCTCTCTCTCTCTCAAAATTTTCAGTCTCCCAATCCGTACTTCTTCACCATTTTTTCTCCACGTCCTCATTCTTCGTCTGGCCCACACCTTCATTTCCATCTGTGTCTCCATCAACCTCTCTCTCTCTCTCTCTCTCTCTCTCTCTCTCTCTCTCTCTCTCTCTCTCTCTCTCTCTCCCCCCCCATATTTTCCCTCCCATTCGCTCATTTTTCCTCCTTCACGTCTTTCATCCTCATCTGTTTATCTTTCCTCCACCTCTCTCTCTCTCTCTCTCTCTCTCTCTCTCTCTCTCTCTCTCTCTCTCTCTCTCTCTCTCTCTCTCTCTCTCTCTCTCTCTCTCTCTCCCCATTTCCCCCTACCTTCCCCACCCCCTCCTTCACTCGCCAATAAGTCCCATCTATCACTACCAGGCCAGTCCGTCCCACCTGCTGCCTCCGCCCCAACTTTTACACGCCGGGATAAATGAACGTCCTCACGGTTAAAAGTCCCCGGGGGATAAAATCTGAGCATTTTTATTTTTTTTGGAAAGTTTTGAAGAGTTTCCCTTCCCAAGCCTCCAACCCGAGTCCCCATTTTCTATTGTCGGGGTGACTTACCCTTGCCCCCCCTAAGCTCCCTGCACTGATTCTGGTGTTCTATAATCTCTCTCTCTCTCTCTCTCTCTCTCTCTCTCTCTGTATATAGATAGATAGATAGATAGATAGATAGATATTACAGTCAACCCAGTGTTTACCAACCTCTGTCTCTTCCCCGCATTGTTGTATCTTTTTCTTCTATCGCTACTTCTATGGTCACTGCTGCTCTGAATTGTCTGCTTGCATCCCTCCACACCTACAAAGGACGAGTAGCACCCGTCTAGCAACAAACTCTCATCCCATTTCTTTCCACCTCTCTACTGCAAGAGTTAACCGTTACTCCCAGTCCTTCATGTATGCAACAGGTCATCTCTGGAATTGTCTTCTTCTGTCAGGATTTCCCATTGCCCATGATCTCCAGTCTTTTTAAACACGGTGTGTCCAGGCACCTCGAAATGAACAAGTCTTGAATTTGACTCTCTGTTTTCTTATTTTTTTTTTTTTTAATCTTGGAGGGTACAATAATGCAGGGTTCTGTGGCCTTTGGTTCCTTCTTAATTGCACAGTAAAACGAACTTCTAAATAACTGAACCCCATTATTAGTCTCATTATATAACAAATTTTGCAGTCAGGGGC
>NC_137011.1:6600535-6605535 GCF_032717465.1 Coenobita brevimanus | reverse complement strand
ATATGACCATCTTGTTCCCAGTTCTCGTCGGTTAAGGAAGCACCCTAACATCTCTTCCTAAGCGATTTATTTTTCATAGTACACCATTCTATCCACTTCAGTGTTACATAAACCACAGTATAATCGCCAATATCTCCATAAAATAACGTACAGATGAGCCACCCATATCCGAAAATAAATCGCTAAGGAAAATGTGTTAGGGAGACTTCTTACCAGACCTACTGTTTTTAAAATCGAATCTCCTTAACCTTACCTTACCTTCAGTCAGTACACCAAGTTTGGCCCAGCGAAATTTGTTAGAGATATAGTCTAACTTCTGTCCTTTCTGTCTGACCTATGACCTTGACTTTTCACACTTGTTTTTTGAGTCGAGTAACTTATTTTTTTTTTATTTTTTTTTTCACTTTTTACTCAAAGTCAGTCCATCAAGGTTGTCTTAAATTGGCATAAAACTCTGAGCTGACCTTGCTATGTGACCTTAACCTTTGACCTGGATAGACACCCAAGCCTTCCACCTGGTTTGGACACACACACACACACACACACACACACACACACACACACACACACACACACACACAAAACAAAATCTCGCTATTCGTCCACAAATGTAACTAAGGAGAAACAGAAGGAAGGAAGGAAGGAACGAAGGCAGGAAGGAAGGATTAATAATGATAAGAAGTAAGTAAAACAAGAAATAAGAAAATCATAAACAAGACAACAGCAAAAGTAAAAAATAAAGAAAAACACCAAAGAAAAGGAAGGATGAAAATAAGGCTTCCTCTCTCCATGAATCCGTCTTCCTCCTTGCAGACTTCAGGTTGGGTTAATCTTGAGGCGTGTGTGTGTGTGTGTGTGTGTGTGTGTGTGTGTGTGTGTGTGTGTGTGTGTGTGTGTGTTGGGGACCTGTGTGTAGGTGTGTGTTTGGGAATTAATGTGTATGTGTGTGTTTGGGAATCTGTGTGTATGTGTGTGTTTGGGAATTTGTGTGTATGTGTGTGTTGGAGATCCGTGTGTACCTGTGTGTGTGTGTGTGTGTGTGTGTGTGTATGTGTGTGTGTGTGTTGTGTGTGTGTGTGTGTGTGTGTGTGTGTGTGTGTGTGTGTGTGTGTGTGTGTGTGTGTGTGTGGATCTTCAGGAGGAAAGGATGTGTCTATCACTCTGCTTATCCGTCTTGCACTCTCTTTATGTGTGTGTGTGTGTATCTTTAGTCAGGAGCCTGGGGGAGGGGGTAAGATGTGTGTCTGAACCCGCAATCTCCTCCAAGTCAGTACAAGTAACATTCTCGTCTCATTCTCGTCTTCCATCTCTCTCCTCTCCACTGAAGCACTCCACCTTTCTTTGTCTGTCACGCCTTGGAGACGATTTTCCTTAGTCTGCCCAAGTTATCTTTCTCTTGTCTTTTTATTTCCTTCCCTCCTCTTGGTCTTTATTTTTTTGTCTCTTTTGGTTCTCCTTTCCATTTATTTATTTTTTTTGCCAGAGTTTTTTTTTTTCTTTTTTTTCCTTCCTTCTCCTGGCCTTATTGGCTCTTTGTCTTTCTTGTTTTTCTCTTCCTGCCTTCACCTCTCTCTCTCTCTCTCTCTCTCTCTCTCTCTCTCTCTCTCTCTCTCTCTTTCCTTCTTCTTGTGGTCCATTTGGCTCTTCCTGCTTCTTGGTTTTCTCTTCCTGCCTTCACCTCTCTCTCTCTCTCTCTCTCTCTCTCTCCAAATCCAGTGTATCTTATCTTGTCATAGCACTCTCTCTCTCTCTCTCTCTCTCTCTCCACAAATCCAGTGTATCTTATCTTACATGTTATTGCTCTTAAACTTCACCTTCTTCCCTTCCTTTTTCTAATTTCTTCTGTGTATCTCCTTCCTTTTTTAATTTCTCTTTTTTCTCTTTTTTTTCTGAATTTTTAGTGCCCTTTTCTGCCATTATTTTTCTCTCTGTTTTTTTTCTCTCTTCTGTTTTCTCGACGTCTAAAAATTGTGCCCCCATGAATTTTTTTTTTCTTATTCCTTTTGCTTTGTCAGTGTAGGTAGGTAGGTACGTACGTAGGTAGGTAGGTAGAGAGAGAGAGAGAGAGAGAGAAAGAGAGAGAGAGACAGACAGACAGACAGACAGAGAGAGAGACTAATATTGAGAAAGAACAGAAAGATTAAGAAAGGAAAATTAAAGGGAGGAAGAAATAACCGGAAAGAATTAATGGATAAAGAAAGAATGAAGGGAAAAGAGAGAGAGAGAGAGAGAGAGAGAGAGAACAAAATGGAAGACTCAGAGTATAACATCCTTTCCTTGAGGACTGAATATTTTTTTTTTTGTCTTTACCTGTTGTCTTTGTCTTCCTCCCATGTCTTTCTTCACGTCACTCCTGAAGCTCACCTTTTTCTTCATCATTGTCTTGGAAGCAGGTCGACGCTGTTTTCTTGTCATTTGTCTTCTTTTCATTTTTTAATTGTCTTCTTGTTTTTATCTTTGCTCATTCCTTTTACTGTCTTATTTTTCCTCCTCACGTATTTCTTTCTGTCTGTCTTCTTGCTCTTTTATCTCTCTTTTTTTCTTTCTTTTCTGTCTTTCTGTTTCTCTTCGTAGTCCAGTTTCTTTCTCCTCGGTTTCTACTTCTCTCTCTCTCCATTCTATTCTCGTCTCTCTCCTTGTTCTCTTTTTTCTCTCTCTCTTTTCTTTTTCTTTCTCCTCTCTCTTTCTGTTTGATCTTTTTTCTTCTTCCTTTGTCTTTTTATTCCAGTTTCTTTTTCCTCCTCATGTACTTCTTCCTCGGCTGTTTTCTTGCTGTTTTCTTTCCCTTCTTTCCCTTTTCTTTCTGAGTTTTTATCTCCTTTCTTCATCCTCTCTCTTTTTATTTCAGTTTCCCTCTCCTCCTCTTTCTCTCCTGCTCCCCTTTTCTTTCTTCCTTTACATTATTCCTCTCTTCGCTCCTTTCATCTCCTTTTACACTTTCCATTCCCCCGAAACTATCCATCATTCCTTGGCTAGCACTGTCTTTTAGGTTCCCCCTACTTCTCTCTCTCTCTCTCTCTCTCTCTCTCTCTCTCTCTCTCTCTCTCTCTCTCTCTCTCTCTCTCTCTCTCTCTCTCTCTCTCTCTCTCTCTCTCTCTCTCTCTCTCTTTCTTTCTCTCTCTCTCTCTCTCTCTCTCTCTCTCTCTCTCTCTCTCTCTCTCTCTCTCTCGACTCCTGTCTGATTTGGTTTGTTTCTGCTTTTTTTCTCCCTCCTTCCATCCTCTCTCTCTCTCTCTCTCTCTCTCTCTCTCTCTCTGTCTTCGCCAGCGCGGGTGTAAGTATTTGCATTATCCCTATAATTATCAACATTACTAATAACTTTTTTTTTTTCAGTCCCTTAACACTTCTTCCTCTGCGAGTTAATCCTGTTGCCAGCGGGCGTGGATGTGTTGTTCTAGTGTTGTAATTTGATGAAGCACGGTTGCTACATTATTCTTTTGACGACAACAGATTGGTGTGGTGGGGAGGGGAGGGGGGAGAGGGGGAGTCGAGGGGAGAAGGGGTGAGGGAGGTGGAGGGGAGGAGCGGGAAATGGAGGTTGAGTGATAGGTGAAGAGTGAAAGAAAGGAGGAGGTAGGTAAGGGGTTTGGAGAGAGAGGGGAGTGAGGGTAGAGAGAGTGAGGGAGGTGGAGGGGAGTGAGGGGAGAGAGTGAGGGAGGTGGAGGGGAGGAGTGGTAGATGAAGGTTGAGTGATAGGAGAAGAGTGAGAGAGAGGTGGAGGAGGTAGGTAGGGGGTTTAGAGAGAGAGGGGGGGTGAGGGGAGTTGGGGTGAGGGAAGTGGAGGGGAGGAATGGGAGATGGAGGTTGAGTGATGGAAGTGGACAATGAGGGAGAGGTGGAGGAGATAGGTAAGTGGTTTGGAGAGCAAAGGGGGAGTAGGAGGTGGAGGGGAAGGGTTGGGGAGAGTAGGGGGTTTAGGCGATGGAACAGGAGAGAGGGGTGAGGGAGGAGGAAGGGGAAAGATGGTGGGACGAGCTAAAGAAGAAGGAGTGGGGGAGGTAGGAGGTTGAGGAGGGGATGAAGAGGGAGAGGGTGAGGTAGGGGGAGATGAGGGAAGTGAGTGTAAGGGGAGGTGGGGAAAGTAGGGGTTTAGGCTGGGGAAGAAGAGGGAGAGGGTGGGGTGGAGGGGGATGGGAGAAGATGAAGGGATGAGAGAGGAATGAAGAGGGGGGAGATGGAAGGAGGAAAGAGATGGAGAGGAAGGAGGAGGGGAGGTAGGTGGCTTAACGGGGGAAGAAGAGGGAGAGGGTGATGTGGGGGTGGTAGGGGGTGAAGAAGGGGAGAAGGAGTAATGTAGAAAGAGGTAGGAATGGGAGGCATGGGGAGGAAGACGATGGGGTTGTTTGTGATGGGGAGGGAAGGAGAGGGGAGGGGAGGGAGAGGGGAGAGGCATAAAAATAAAGCCTTGGAGGGAGAAAAAAGGGAAAGGTTTGAGAGGTGGAGAGGGGAAGCGATGGTTAGGGAAAAATAAAGGAGAGAATGAGGGGAAAGGGTAGGAACTGAGAGGGAAAGGTGGAAAGAGGAAGAGAGTGGGGTATGGAAGAGGGTGGATGGGTAAGGGACAAACAAGCGAATGAGAAGGGAAGGGGAGGGGGTAGAAGAGGTAGTGGAAGGGGGTAAGTATAGTGGGGAAGGGTAGGAAGTGGAGGGGAGGGGAATGGTTGGGGAAGGGGAGGGGGGAGGTGGGGTCAGGCATAACGCAATTAGGGTAAAACAGATCAAAGTGTAATTTGTTGTGGCACAATGTGAGGGGTTGCGACACGACAGGACACTCGTTAATGACAAGCCAAAAGCTGTTGAAAATGCCACTCAGGCTGTAAAATATTTGCGGGGAAAAAACAATAAAGGGACGAAGAGATAATCACACCTTGGAAAAAACAAGACAACGGACACCTTAGATAGCCGCCGCCTCTATAAACTCTGGTCCTGATGAAGATCTACTATTGCGCAGAATTTCATATATTTACGCAAAAACAATGGCGTTGTCACCCCTGGGGGCG
>NC_137011.1:6540535-6595535 GCF_032717465.1 Coenobita brevimanus | reverse complement strand
TGTTACTGGGAGTGTGGAAGGGAGAAGACAGACGCGGAGGAAAGAGAAGAGAGAGGAGAGGGAGAAGAAAATTAAGGAAAGCGGAGAAAGGGGAGAGGAGAGATGGAGAGCAAGGGGAGAAGAATGAAAGGGAGGGGAGAAGGAAGGGAGAAATGATACCAAGCGCTCTCTTTCGTGGGAAAACAGTATGGAGATGAAACTGGAGGGGAGAGAGAGAGAGAGAGAGAGAGAGGGGGGGAGATCGGGATGGGTAGGTGAAGGGGGTAGGGAGGGGATGGGGAGGAGCGAAAGAGGGGCACACACACACACACACACACACACACACACACACACACACACACACACACACACACACACACACACACACACACACACACACACACACACACACACACACACACACACACACACACACACAATTTCTCTCTCTCTCTCTCTCTCTCTCTCTCTCTCTCAACGTCAGCGGAGTCATACAACTCGGAAAATCTTAGCCCATTGTAAATATTATCTTGCTGTGACTGCCAAGGTGTGTGTGTGTGTGTGTGTGTGTGTGTGTGTGTGTGTGTGTGTGTGTGTGTGTGTGTGTGTGTGTGTGTGTGTGTGTGTGTGTGTGTGTGTGTGTGTGTATGTGTGTGTGTGTGTAGATGCATGGATGTGTAAATATTTGTGTCCTTGTGCGTATGTATCTGAGTATGTGCATGTTTGTATGAATATGTGTGTGTGTGTGTGTGTGTGTGTATCCAGACCATCAACTATTCAATCTGTTTCTCATGTAAAAATCTTCGCTCGTGTTTTTTGTCTCTGTTTTTCTAGTCTGTTTGTTGCTCCTCTCTTTTAGCAAACATACTTTCTTTCTACTTCTCCTCCCTCTCTCTTCCTCTTTCTTTCTTCTTCTCTCTCTCTCTCTTTATTTTTCTCTCTTTCTCAGTGTCATGTTTATTCTCTCCCAGTTTTTCTTTTTCGATCGTTTTTTATTTCCTCATTTTTTCCCAAGTCGTTTGCAAGGGAGGTGTGTTTGCTACCTTTGTTTTTTTTGTCGTTGTTTTGCTTTTCTCGTGGTTGTTTGTTTTTCTTGTTATTCTTGTTCTTGTTATAATTTTTTTTTTCGTTGTTGTTGATGTCCTTGTTTTTGTTGCTGATATTATTGTTGCTGCTGTTTGCTTGTGGTTTGAGAAACTTTGAATCTGAGCTCAATTACCCTCATATAGGCTAGAATTTAATGTTAATTTGTATTGGGCTTATTACCACTTGCCTGCCCCCACCACCTATGCGAGTACCATCCCTGCCCATCTCGCTCACTCATCTACACTCATCACAGCTCTCTCTCTCTCTCTCTCTCTCTCTCTCTCTCTCTCTCTCTCTCTCTCTCTCCCCGTCGCATCATACCACCTTTCATTTTGTTTACTTTGTTTTCTCTCTTCCTCTTTCCTCTCTCTACCTCTCCCTCACATTCATCTTTCTTCCCTTCCTTGTTCTCTTCTTCCGGACTGTTATAATCTGTTTAAGTTTCCGTTTAATTCCTCCTCCTCCTCCTTCCTTCCTTCCTTCCTTTTTTCTCCACCTTTCATTCTGTCCACCAACTTCGCTCATACTTTTTCCCTTCCGTTATTTTTTTAAATCCACATCCCCCCCGCCCCACGTAATCCTTTTCACCTTGTCTAATTTTTCCTGCAACTTTTCGGCCTTCTTTCTTTCTACTATTGATCCTGTCCACCTTAATTTGTATCCTGTTTTTTTTTTCCTTCTCCCCCCAATATTCTATGCCTTCTCCTCCTGCTTCTCCTCCTACTCCTCTTCCTCATCGTCGTAGTCGTTGTCATCGTTGCCCTCTCCTCCTCCTGCTCCTCCTCTTCCTTCTCTTCTTCTTTTATGCTCCGCCTCTAAACTATTTCACTTCCCTTTTCACTACTCTCATTCTCTCCTCTCCTACTTCTTCCTTCCCCAGTCCTTCCATTCGTCCTTCTGCCTCTTGTCTTCATTTGTTATCCATGCCATCTCCTCTCTTGTTTTTTCGTCATCCATTCCATTCCCTCTCTGTATTCTCTCTTTCTGCTTATCCAGTTCCTACCATCCTCTTCTTTTTTTCCTTTTCTCTTCATTCTATTGTTTCCCTCCTCTTCCTCTCGTCCTCTACTCCACCTCATCTGTAGTTTGTCATCCTTCATCTTTATTCTCCTTCCCTCCTTCATCCTCACTTCTCTCCATTTTCTTCTTCCTCCCTACTTCCATTCCCTCCCCTTATATACTTTTTCCTCTCCCTCCTCCTCCTCCGGCTTCTTTCTCATCTCCTCTTTCATCCGCATCTCTCTCCTTTCTCTCCTCCCTCCCACTTTTCTCCATTCTTCCCAGATGAACCTAGCACCCCATTTCACTCTCTATTTTCTAACTGTCTTCTTTCCCTTATTCCATCTCACTTGATCATTTCTCTATATCCTTTCATCCTCTTCCTTGTCCTCCTATTTATTTCCTCTTATCCATCCCACCTTCCTCTGCCATCTTCCTCCTCATCTTCCTTCTTCTTCCAGTTTCCTCCACACCCTTTCTCTCCTTTTCCTCCCTCTTCCTCTTCTCCGCACACACCTTTCCTCCCATCTCTTCCGTTCTCCCCTCTTCCTCTATGAACTCACACCCTCCCTTATCTTCTTCCCTCTTCCCTCCTTCGTCCACACTTCCACCGTCTCCTCCTACTTCCCTCCACTCCTCCCCAGTGAAGCGAACACCCCACTTCACCCCTTCACTCCCCATTTTTTCCTCTCATTTCTTTTCTACCTCCATTTCACCCCCATATAATTCTCAGTTGCTTCCTTTTCTTATTTCCTCTTAGATAGCTCACCCCCTTTTACCATTTTCCCTTTTCTTCCTCTTTCCTCTTCCTGCAGCTCACTCCACACGCTCTTTCTTCTTTTTCCCCTCTCCGTTCCTTCACCCACACCTTCTTTCTCCTTTTTCCTTTTCCCTTCCTTCATCCACACCTACTCTCTCTTCTCTTCCTCCATCCACACTCTCTCTCTTTCTCTCTTCTTTTCCTCCCTCTCTTTCTTCATCCACACCCTCTCTCTCTTTTTTTTCCTCCCTCCCTTTTTATCATTCACCCTTTCTCTCTTTTTCCTCCATCCTTCCCTTCTTTATCCACATCCTATCTCCTTTTCCTCTCTCTCTTTCTTCATCCACACCTCTCTCTTCCTTTTCTCCCTCCCGTTCTTCATCCACACCTTCTCTCTCCCTTTCCCCTCTCGTCTCCTTCATCCACACTTCTCTTCATTTCCTCCCTTCTTTTTTTCACCCACACCTTCTCCCTCCTTTTTCCCCTCTCCTCTCCTTCATCCATACCTTCTCTCTCATTTTCTCTTTGCCTCTCCTCCACCCACACCTTCTCTCTCCTTTTTCCCCTCTCCTCTCCTTCGTCCACAGCTTCTCTCTCCCTTTCCCCTCTCATCTCCTTCACCCACACCTTCTCTCTCCTGTTCCCCTTGCCTCTCCTTCACTCACACCTTCTCTCATCGTTTTCCCCTCTCTCCTTTATCCACACCTTCTCCCTCCTTTTTCCCCTCTCCTCTCCTTCAACCACACCTTCTCTCTCTTTTTCCCCTTGCCTTTCCTTCTTCCACACCTCCACTTCTTCCTCCTCCTTCCCTCCACTCCTCCCAGATGAAGTGAGCACCCTACTTGAGCCCGCTAATCCGCTGCCACAGGGTCGGTATCTCACATTTATAGGGAGCAAGGCAGCCGCTTACGACCCCCAAAGGGCGTCTTATAAGTGGGTAAATAAGGTTAATGATGCTTAGGGCCAAGATCCGAACGTGGCCTGGCCCTGAATGTGGTGGGGGTGAGGCAGGTGTGATTGAGGCAGGTTGACGTGAGGCAGGCTTGGGTAGATCTGAGTGAGAGAAGATTTTGTGGGGTAGATTTAGTTGGATGAGCAAGTTTAGGTGGATTTGGTAGAGAGGTTTAGGTGGGGTGGATTTTGTAGGCTGAGGCAGACGGAGTGAGATGGGGTAGGCTTGATTGAGGCAGGTTGAGATGAGGTAGGCTTGACTGAGGCAAGTTGAGATGAGGTAGGCTTGATTGAGGCAGGTTGAGGTAAGGCAGGTTTAGGTTGATCTGTCTGAGAGAAACTTAGGTAGGGTAGATTTAGTAGGGTGTTGCAGTCCGAGGTGAGGTAAGGCAGGTTGAGGCGAGGCAGGTTTAGGTAGATCTGACTGAGAGAAGCTTAGGTGAGGTAGATTTAGTAGGGTAAGGCGGGTTTGCTGGAGACAGGTAGAGGGGAGGGAGGTATATGAGGAAGATGTAGGCAGCGAGGTCTGTGTTTAAGGCGCCTTATTAATTGGTAAATAAAGTTAATGAAGCTGAATTAATTAGGCCAGAATGTGACGGGGTGAAGAAGGTTGGATGAGGTGAGGCAAGGGTGAACTGAGGCAGGCTTAGGTGAGGTAGGATTAGTGAGGCAGGTAGATCTACTGAGGCAAGTTGAGGTGTAGTAAGCTTAGTAGGGTGAGGGCAGGAGGGGGTGAGGCAGGTTGAGGTGTAGTAAGCTTAGTGGGGTGGGGGCGGGAGGGGGTGAGGCAGGGTTAGGTGAGGTTTAAGAAAAGTAAGATTAAAATGGCAGGTCTGGGGTGGGTAAAGCTGAATCTAAGGCGTCGCTTCGTGGGTAAATATGACTGAGGTAAGTTCAGGTGAGGTAGGTTTAATGAAATGAAGCTGTTTTGATATAGGCAGGTTACGGCGAGGCAGGTTTGACGGAAGCAGGGTGAGGTGAGGCAGGTTTAAGTGAGGGAACCTTGGCAAGGGAAACCTGGGCTGAGGTAAGCATGAGTTTATTCTGGCATATACGTGGTTAAGTAAATTTCTTGAGGCCTCTGGAAAAGATCCAAACGTGACTAGAAGCTGAAGAAGGTGGGGTTAGTCACGCTGGGGAGTGGAGGCAGGTTCAGGCTGGGATGAGGCAAGTTGGGGTATGGTAGGCAGGGGTTAGGCAGGCTAGGGTGTGGTAGGCTGAGGTGCGGTAGTCTGAGGTGTGGTAGGCTGAGATGCGGTAGTCTGAGGTGTGGTAGGCTGAGGTGCGGTAGACTGGGGTGCGGTAGGTTGGGGTGCGGAAGGCTGTGGTGAGGCACGTTTGGATGTGGTAGGCTGGGGTGAGGTAGGTTTGGATGAGGTGAGTTGGGGTAAGGTATGCTAGGGTAAGGCAGGTTTGGGGAGATTGACATGACTAAGGATGGGGTGATTGGGGAGACTGATATGATAAGGTAATATATAAAAGAAAATAGTAATAGGACAAAGGGGAATATTTCACGCCAAAAGGTAAAAGACATCTCACCGATAGGCCTATGATGATGATGATAATGATAATTTCGGGAGAGGCGGTAGTGGTCCCAAAACACGTATGGTCAGAGGTCACCAAAGGACCAACATAATAATAATAATAATAATAATAATAATAATAATAATGATAATAATAACAATAATAATAATAATAATGATGATGATATTTATTTCGGGAAAGGGGGTGGTGCTGGTCCCAAAGCGCGTGTAGTTAGAGGTGGATTATGAATGAGCAATTAAGGGAAATGGCTCTTTAGGTGAAGATCTGAACGTGGCTGGGAGCTGAATGGAGTGCTGGTGCAGAGATAGGATGAGGGAGGCAGGAAGGAGGCAGCTGGAGGTAGGCAGGCGTGAGACGTGGTTGGAGGTAGGCAGATGTGGGAGGTATTTGGAGGTAGACATGTGTGTGAGGAAGGTGAGGTAGGCAGGTGTGTGAGGAAGGTGAGGTAGGCAGGGGTGTGAGGTGGTTGGAGGTAGGCAGGTGTGTGAGGAAGGTGAGGTAGGCGGATGTGTGAGAAAGGTGAGGTAGGCAGATGTATCAGGAAGGTGAGGTAGGCAGGTGTGTGAGGTGGTTAGAGGTAGGCAGGTGTGTGAGGTAGCTGGAGGTAGGCAGGTGTGTGCGGAAGGTGAGGTAGGCAGGTGTGTGAGGAAGGTGAGGTAGGCAGGTGTATATAGTGGTTGGAGGTAGGCGGGTGTGTTAGGTAGTTGGAGGTAGGCAGGTGTGGGAGGTGGTTGGAGGTAGGCAGGTGTGTGAGGAAGGTGAGGTAGGATAATTTATGAGGAATATGAGGTGGGTAGGTTTGTGAGGAAGGTGAGGTAGGCAGGTGTGTGAGGAAGGTGAGGTAGGCAGGTGTGTGAGGAAGTTGGAGTAGGCAGGTGTGATAGGTAGTTGGAGGTAGGCAGGTGTGTGAGGAAGGTGAGGTAGGTAGGCAGGCAGGTGTGTGAGGGATTTGGAGGTGAGGCAGGCAGGGATGAGCCGGGGTGGGATGAAGCACGTTGTGGTGAGGCAGACTGAGATGAGGAAGGTCAGGTTGGGGAAGGCAGAGGTGAGGAAGGTCATGGTGAAGCAAGCAGGGGTGAGGCAGGTAGGGGTAAGGTAGGCAGAGATGAGGCAAGTCAGGATGAGATAGGTCAAAGTGAGGCAGGACAGGGTGAGAAAGTTCAGAGTGAGGCAGGTCAGGGTGAGGCAGGATAGGGTTAAGCAGGTCAGGGCGAGGCAGGACAGGATGTGGTAGGTCAGAGTGAGGCAGACAGGGTGAGGCAGGACAGGGTGAGGCAGGACAGGGTGAGGCAGGACAGGGTGAGGCAGGTCAGGGTGAGGCAGGTCAGGGTGAGGCAGGTTGTGGTGTAAAATCAACTAATTGGGTACTTCGTGGAGGAAGAGGGCCGGGGAATTGTGAGTGATGGTGAACACGAGAGAGAGAGAGAGAGAGAGAGAGAGAGGGGGGGGAGACAGATAGATAGATAGATAGAGAGAGAGAGAGAGAGAGGGGGGGAGAGAGAGAGAGAGAGAGAGAGAAACACACACACACACACACACCACACACAAACAAACACAATAACTTCATCACCATTCCACCTGTAACCTCACATTTGCCCAGACCAAACTCAATTCCCATTTAATATTTTGACTCCTTGGATATCTCTCAGCTGAAAATAGGCGCTTTTGTCTCTCACGTGGCCTGTGTCGTGCCATGGAACCATCAAACTGGGGTAAAGGAATGGGTGTGGAGAGCAAAGGAGTGGGTGGGATGGGCTGGAGTGGGTGGGATGGGCTGGAGTGGGTGAGATGGGCTGGAGTGGTGGTGTGCGGCGGGACTGGATGCTCTAGGATTAGTGGTTTGAGTTTAGTGAAGGCTTATTTAAAGAAGAATCTGCTAAGAATGAAAGTGCTGGGTAGAAGGGGCTAAAGAAATAGGCGTATGGGCAAAGAAATTGGCGTAAAGGGCAAAGAAATTAGAGTAGGGGTCAAAGAAAAAGGCGTAGGGGACAAAGAAACAGGCGTAAGGGACAAAGAAATGGGCGTAGGGGGCAAAGAAACAGGCGTATGGGCAAAGAAATTGGAGTAGGGGGCAAAGAAATAGGTGTAGAGGGCAAGGAAAGGGGCATGGGAGCAAAGAAATAGATGGAATGAACTGGAATCGCGGTGTTGGGTGGGAAGGGGACATGTCAGTACACCCTGAGAAAATGGGTAGTGTCAGATCAGATGCTTGAGTGTAGTAAAGATTTATTTCAAAAGTTTTCTCCAAGAACAAAATAAGCTCTCGTTGCTCTCATTTACCTGGCGTCCTAACTATCAATAGGAGTGAGTGAATATTTAGCCTATTTCTCCTTACATCTAAACCCATTTCCTTTTAACTCCTTCAGTCGGTGATATATACCGTTTTATTTTTAGTTTTGTTATTTCCACACGATCTATTCATGGCAGGAGAAATTCGAGTTAAGGGAGTTAGAGATTTCCATCCTTAACCCCCTCCCATCACTAAAAATCTAACCTATGTGGAAAGTAATCCTATGTTGTTAGCAAGAATAAGAGGTCGATGCTTAAGACTTAAATCGCGAATTGGAGTTCAAACCCCTAATTATGACAGTCATCAGTAGAACGCCTATGGTCATCACGTATTGTCAGCCTGCATCCCATATTACAAAATGCAGTTAGTAGCCATATAGGGAGGCCAAATACGCTCCATCATCATCAAATACTTCAAGAATCATCGTCAGAGAATTGGGGGTCTGCATTTCACTATTTCTCGTTTCAGCACAAAGCCCTAAAACTCAAAATAACGCCTCAGCATGAATGTCAAAATTATAAACTGGTCTCCACTTAAAAAAGAAAAAAATCTTTACTTCAAGTTATTCTCCCTTTAGTTTAAGCTTTATCTTAGTCCTCCTCATTGCCACATCCATTCAACCCTGGCTCTTGGTTGACTGTAATTTGGCTTTGTTCTCACATATATTTTAGTGTAACTATTTTCCAACATCATTACACCTGACGTCGATCCTTCTTTATTTACTACATACTCTAGAATTATGTAGAAAGAAGGAAGAAAGCGGAGGAGAAAGGAAGTAAGACCGGAAGAGGAGGAGGAGGAGGAAGAGGAGGAACCGAGAGAGAACCATTAATGGGTGTGATTTCTATCTAAAAATGAAGGCAACAGAAAAATGGAAGAGAAAGACAACGAGGAGGAGATGGGGGAGGAATGAAGAAGGAAGAGAGTGAAGGGGGAGAGAAGAGAAGGATGAAGACTGGAACGATGGACAAGCAGTAGTAGTAGTAGTAGTAGTAGTAGTTGCTGTTGTTGTTGTTGTTGTTGTTGGAAGAGGAGGAGGGGGACCGGATGAAATGGGGACGGAAGAGGAGAAGGAGGAGGAGGAGGAAAAATGTAACAGCGAAGCAAAAAAGGCAAATTGAGACACAGACTTGGAACTGTGTGTGTGTGTGTGTGTGTGTGTGTGTGTGTGTGTGTGTGTGTGTGTGTGGAAAAATATACAGCAGGGGAGGAGAAGGAAGAAGATGAGGAAGAGGAGGAGGAGGAGGGGGAAGAAGGAGGAGGAATAAAAATATGAGAAAATGCAATTGCGTGAGAGGAAGTGAAGAAAATAAAACAGCGAAACAAAGGCAAAATGAATGAAAGAATGTGAGAATGACTGCAAAATATTCACTAAACATATTCAATAGAAGCTGAATAAATGTGAAAGAGCAGGAGTAAATAAACTTATAATGAAGGAAAATAAAGAAAACGGCCTATGGAAAACAGTTATCATGTGTAAGAAAGAAACCCAATGAAAAAATGAAAGCAAAAAAAAAAAAAAAAAAAAAAAAAGAATAAGAATAAGATAAAGATACATGAGACTGCCTAAAAACCCTCAAAAAAAAACAAAAAAAAACAGAGAAACTGAATCAATATGAAAGACCATTTGTAAAAATAAAATAGTTAAGAATTAAAAGGGAAATGCGACACCGTTTGTAAGAAAAATAAATATATATGTAGCAAGGCAACTGTGTAAATTTTGGCTGACTAATGTGCTATAATAAGAACACTAATAAGAAAAAAAATATGAAGGCGACGGTATAAAATAAAAACAGTAAATTCACGTAAGTAAGAAGCTCCACATGTGAAAAAAAGAAAACTAAAAAAAAAAAAGCAAAAAAACAAGAATTTAACATACTACATGAACGACTGAGTAGGAACACTGGTTTAAAAAATTAAAATAAAGCTAAATAAACGCAAGAGGGGAAAAGAGAAAACTGAGAAAAACTGAATAAACACAGGAGGAAAAGATTAAAGAGAGAAGTAATCGCCAGGGATGTTAAAAAATAAAAAATAAAAGAGAAGGAAAGTGAAATACTAGCTCGATGTGAGACCATACGAGGCCTCGCTAAGGTGAAAATCCTTAGGGAGCTTCAGTGATGCACCATATTAGGCTTCGATAGAAGGGGGCCTCCTTGCTAGAAAGACTTTGGTATGTGACTAACTTACCGAGCCGCTCCTACAAGTACCCTCTCCTCTAGAAACACGTTAGCAAGATACTATGATTGCAAAAATGTTGAAAAATATAGATACGAAGCAGAAAGTGATCGTTCAGAGAAGCAGTCTATTTTTAAAGGTGCTTATTCGCCTCATCAAATCCTCCTAAGTGACCCTTGCCATCGCCCGTAAAACAGAAAACGGGAAACAGGAGCGTCTTTGAAGGAGAGGCTCTTGGTCCTTCATGGGGTACTGTCTGTCTGTTTGTCTGTTATCTGAAGGTCACTGTCGTCTTGTCTGTCTAAAGGTCTGTCTGCCTGTCTTGTCTGTCTACTTATCTGTGTCTTCCTGTCTATCTATTTTTATCTATTTGTCTTTATCTGCCTTTCTGTCTTCCTGTCATTGTATCTATATGTTTGTTTTTGTCTGCATGGCTTTTGTTTACCTTATTTCTGTATATCCAACTGTCCATCTGTCTGTCTGTAATGATCACTGTCTAACCCTCCATACATTTATCTCTCTGTTGGTCTGTCTTTCTATCTGTCTGTCATTTTACCTCTTCCCCCTTTTCTCTGTTCTATACACGCCTTTCACACTCCTAGGTGGCACTGGAGAGGAACGCCGTCACGTGGTGGCACCGATATAACCAGGCGGCTCCACTGCCTGGCTATGTAAACGTCCCTCAGTTGCTTCCCTATTCCACAAAAGGAGGATGGTGGACTGCAGAAGGGTAACTTAAGCCTGCAGTCCACTGGGTTCACGCCAGATGAGCCTAGGGTTGCAACTACTACTACTACTACTACTACTACTACAGCTAATATTAATAATAGTAGTAATAATAACAATCGTAATAATAATAATAATAATAATAATAATAATACCCCTTCTACTACCACCACCACCACCACCACCACCACCACCACCACCACCACCACCACCACCACCACTACTACTACTACCACTACTACTACTACTACTGCTACTACTGGATGCTCAGACCTCTTATTCACTCTCGCTCCATCTTTCTTCCGTTTTCTCGGTCTCGTCCTTCCTCTCACTCCCTCTATATCCAACCTTTTATCTCTTTATCAATCTCTGTCACCCATTCCATCCCCATAATCATAACACTCCCATTCTAAGAGCCATGGGAGGCCTCGTAACACCCCTCCCTTAGCGATCTATTCTATCACACCTGAGCATTCTTTTGTATGAAATTATAGACATGATAATATTCATGTGCAATGAGGAAACTAAATCGCCAAGGGAGAGGCGTTGCGGAAAATCTAAACCCACATACAAGAGGATATTAAAGAATAGTGTGAAGAATTAATCAGTCAGGAAGAGGTGTTACGAATTTTCCAGTCACTCAAAATACCACCCTTTAACAGACCATGGTAATACTACCACATCTCTCTCTCTCTCTCTCTCTCTCTCTCTCTCTCTCTCTCTCTCTCTCTCTCTCTCTCTCTCTCTCTCTCTCTCTCTCTCTCTCTCTCTCTCACTGTGTTACTTACTCAGCCAATTCTCACCCCACACATAGGCCTTTATTCTCGTCTGTGAAGGAAGAAGCTCCCTAACACATCTTCCTTAGCAATTTACCTTTTAGATATGGCTGGTTTATATCCTTCTGAACGCTATGTATGTAAAGTGAGGCGATAGTGGAAGAATTTACATAGCCCAGTGGAGGACAGTAAAGTGTAATAAGCAAAATAAATCGCTTAGGAAAAAGTGTTAGGGAGCTTCCTTAACCAATACGAGCCAGTCCTTAACCCTTTCAGTCAGAGGACGTCTTTTTCTTATCCTTTTTGCACTTACGGACGATTTTATTCAGCTTGGTAGGGATTACTCGAACTAGAGAGGTGAGATGGAAGAGAAGGAGGAAGAGGAGGAGGAGGGGAAGGAGGAGAAAGAGAAGGAGGAGGAGGAAGAGGAGGGGGAGGAGGAGAAGAAAAAGAAGAAAAATATCTGGTTGAGGGAGTAAACTTCAGTGTCTCAACACTTAAACTTTATTTCCACCACTTCAAACACTTTCCAGCACTTCAGACACTTTTCCCAACACTTCAGGCACTTTATTCGAACACTTCAGGCACTTTATTCGAACAATTCAGTCACTTTTTCCAACACTTCAAGCACTTACTTCCCCCACTTCAGTCACTTTTTCCAACACTTTAAGCATTTTTTTCCAACACTTCAAACACTTTCCAACACTTCAAGCACTTATTTCCAACACTTCAAGCCCTTTGTTTCCAACACATACACTCTATTTTCCCACACTTTCTCTTAGTTTTCAACATTTCAAGCACTTTTCCAGCACTTCAAAGCACTTCATTTCCAACACTTCCGCGCTTTTCACTCCCTGTTATTTAAGGGACCCAAGCCTCGCATCCGTATCGACACAGTTTGCATATAAAACACACAGGAAACTATCAGGGTGTCATACGCAGAGGGAAGACTGGTGGGGAAGAGATGACACAAGAGCCTATCAGGGGTGTCATAAACAGAGGGAAGACTGATGGGGAAGAGATGACACAGGAGACAATTAGGGTGTCATAAGCAGAGGGAATACTGATGGGGAAGAGATGACACAGGAGACAATCAGGGTGTCATATGCAGAGGGAATACTGGCGAGAAGAGATGACACAGGAGTCTGTCAAGGTGTCATATGAAGAGGGAAGACTTGCGGAAAGAGATGACACAGGAGTCTGTCAAGGTGTCATATGAAGAGGGAACACTTGCGGAAAGAGATGACACAGGAGACAATCAGGGGTGTCATATAAAGAGGGAATACCGGCGACAAGAGATGACACAGGAGCCTACCTGGAGTGTCATATGCAGAGGGAAAACTGGCGGAAAGAGATGACACAGGGCCGTCAAAAGTTCACTATCTGACCTTGAATCTTTTCTCTGCTGATGTGGGATATCGAGTAGGAGGCTGCTTTGCTGTTGCGCTAAGTTATCGAAGAGTGGAGTCTGTTGCTTGAGGCTGGGAAGTGAGAGGGATTTAGAGGACCGGTGAACCTGAGGAGTAGAGGAGTAGAGAGGGATGAGAGAGGGTAAAAAAGTAGTATGAAGGGATGAGAGAAGGGTGGGAGAGGAGTAGGAAGGGATTAGAGAGGGAAGACAGTGATGAAGGGGTTAGAGAGAGATGAGAGGAGATGCAAAGAGGTGAGGCGGAGGGGTGAAGAGGAGTGGAAAGGAGTGAGAAGTTCGTAGAGAGGGGCGTGAGAAATTAGGCAGAGGGGTGAGACGGGAGGAAAAAAGGTGCGGCAGGCAGAGCAGAGAAGTGGAAAGAGGTGAGAGGTTAGGAGAGAGGGGTGTGAGAAAAGATGTACAGAGGGGTGAGAGGGGAAGCTGAGAGGTAAGTTGAGTGAGGAGAAACAAAGAGGGCTGAAAGGAAAAGAGGGAGGTAGACAGGGCTGAGGGAAAGAAGCAAGAGGTGAGAGGGAAGGCAGGGAGGTAAGCTGGGTGAGGAGAGACAGAGAGGAGTGAGAGGAAAGATTGAGAGGGAAATAGAGGTGGGGAGAAGTGACTGGGATGAGACTTTAGATGAGAGGGATGAGAGGCAGAGAAGCGAGAGGGGGTGAAGAGAGGGTGTAGAGAACTGAGAGGCAGGTGGGGCAGGGGGACGGGGTGAGAGGGGAGGCAGAGGGAGGGGAGAAAGAGTGAGGAATATGATGCTGCAAAAAGCTGCGATAGAAAAGCAATATCCTGTTGAAGGGGAAGCTAAAAATAGATTAAAGAAAGAAATGAAAGATAGAGATAGGAGGGAGGGTAGAAGAGGGGAGGAGAGAGACAGAGAGAGAGGAGGAAAGAGGGAGAGAGAGAGAGAGAGAGTGGAGATAGAGAGGGAAGGTGTAAAAATGTTCCTGCACTTCTATTCTTCGACTCACGGAATAACTTACTTGTGTGTGTGTGTGTGTGTGTGTGTGTGTGTGTGTGTGTGTGTGTGTGTGTGTATTTCTGTGTGTGTGTGTGTGTGACGGATAGACACAGATAGATAGGTAGATTGATAGGTAGGTAAATAGACAGATAAATAGATAGAAATATTCATAGATAGGAAGGTACATGGATAGACAGATACATATACATATTTATCTATCTGTCTATCTGTTTATTTATTTATCTATCTAGCTATCTTTCTATCTATCTAGAGAAAGTGTGAAAGAAAAATTAGCGTTGCAGTTATAAATTAGGAAAGAGAGACGGGAATGAGAAAATGGAGAGAGCAGAAGAGAAACGTAGAATAAGTAAGAGATGTACATATGTAAAGCAGCGACAGAATTAAAGAGACAGAAAGAGAGAAAATGTGAGAAAGAAGGACAGGGGATGTCAGACTTAAAAGGGGAGAGAGAAAGAGAAAATGAGGGAGAGAGGGGGAAGTGCTATGTGGTAATGAGTGAGAGGCAGGGTGTGTGAAAAGGGGGAAAGGTTATGACTGACACACACACACACACACACACACACACACACACACACACACACACACACACACACACACACACACACACACACACACACACACACACACACACCGTCTCTCAAAGAATATTCGACGTTAATACTACTGATAATACATGAGTACCCTTATCAAAGAAATACAGGGAAAGGATAATATAGCAGAAAGGAGAGGAAGATAGACAGATAGGAGAGAGTGAGACGGATAGACAGTGGGGTAAACAGACAGAAAATCAGACAGCCATGTAAACAGACAGGGAAGTAGAGAGACAGTGACAGGGGCAAGGACTCTAAAATACCTGAACAGACGAAGCAAAAAGAAAGAGAGAAAAAATAAAACTGAAACTGAGGAAGGAGCGCAATATCCCTCTGACAAAGAAACATAAAACGAAGAGAACAGGGAAAAGTGATAGAAAGTAACAGACAGATAGATAGACACAGATAGATAGATAGATAGACAGACAGATAGATAGATAGATAGATAGATAGATGGATATGAAGTTGGTTGTAGAGAAAAAATATTACTGTGAAGAAACACTGAGATAATAAAAAATAAAAACGATATCTTGTTGAAAGTGAATCTCAAAATAGTGTAGTAGTAGTAGTAATAGTAGTAGTAGTAGTAGTAGTAGTAGCAGTAGTATTGGTAGTAGTAGTAATAGTAGTAGTAGTAGTAGCAGTAGTAGTAGTAGTATTGGTAGTAGTAGTAATAGTAGTAGTAGTAGTAGCAGTAGTAGTAGTAGTAGTAGTAGTAGCAACCCCAGGCTCATCTGAACGTGATTCTGGTGGACTCCCCTTTTACCCCTATCCTCCATCCTCCTTTGGGGGGATAGGGAGGGGACTGAGGGAAGTTTGTATAACTGGGCAGGTCCACCGCCTGACCACATCACTGCCACCACGTGAAGGCGTCCCTCTCCAGCGCCAGAGAATAGTATAGTGAAAGAAACAGAGTAATAGGTAGATAGATACATAGACAGATAGATAGATAGATAGGTAGGTAGATAGATAGATAGGTAGATAGATAGTGATGACAAATAAGGTAGAAAACAGGAAAATGAAAGATAAAAATAAAGGGGAAGTAAAAATGGGGAAAATAAAGACAGTAGTGAAAGATAGTTATAGACTGATAGATATAAGTCGATAGATAGATAGACTTAGATGGATAGATGGAGAAATGGGTAGAGAGGAGGATGGGTACATGAATGGATAGATAGATAAATGGACAGATAGCATGATAGATAGATGGATTGGGAGAGAGGTAGATAGGTGGAGAGATAGATACTTAAATATACTCGTAGACAGATAGATATACGGATAGATAGAGCAATGGGTAGAGAGGTGCACGGATAGATAAATGGATGGACAAATAGACAGACAGGTAAAAGATAGATACCCTTAGAAAAATGGATAGATAGATAGATAGACAGATAGATAAATAGATAGATAGAAAAATGTAAGAACAGATAATGAAAAAATATAAAACTGAGCAAAATAAATGAGATACAAAGAAAATAAAAATCCACTTGAAGGGAAACAAAAATAAAAAAGAATAAAGGAAGAGATGAAAGGAAGAGAGTAAAGAAATCGTGTGAAAATGGGAGAGAAAGTGAGGGAATGAGCGAGGGAGAGGGGAAGGAATGCGAGGGGAGAGAGGGGAAGGGGAGGAGGACGTGTTAGTGGCAGATATATTTGATGGCAAGGGGAAGTGAGGGGAGAGGAGACAAGCTGAGGGGAGAGGAGGCAAGGGAGAGGAACAAAGAGGAGGGAAAAGGAGGGGAGTGGAAGGGAGGGGAAGCGAGGAAAGAGGGGACAAGCTGAGGGGAGAGGAGGAGAGGGTGAGGCAAGGAAAGGGAGAGGAACAAAGAGGTGGGAAAGGGAGGGGAGGGAAGGGAAGGGAAGGGAAGGGAAGGAAAGGGAAGGGAAAGGGAGGGGAGGGAAGGGAAGGGAAGGGAAGGGAAGGGAACGAAAGGGAATTGGAGGGGAGGGGAAGGGATGTGAGGGGAGAGGAGGAGACGGTGAGGGAAGGAAAGGGAGAGGAACAAAGAGGAGGGAAAAGGAGAGGGGAGAAAGAGAGAGAGAGAGAAGGGGGAGGAGGAGAGGATGAGGGAAGGGGAGGGGAGGGGAGGGGAGAGGAGACAAGCTGAGGGGAGAGGAGGGGAAGGCAAGGGAAAGGAAGGGAGGGGACAAAGAAGAGGGGATGGGAGGGGAGGGGAGGGGGAAGTGAAGGGAAAGGAGACAAGCTGAGGGGAGAGGGGGAGAGAGTGAGGACAGGGAAAGGAGAGGAACAAAGGAGAGAGGAGGGGACGAGAGGGGAAATGAGGAGAGAGGAAACATGCTAAGGGAAGAAGAGGGGAGAGGAAGGGAGAGGAGGGTAGGGTAAAGGAAGAGAATGGAGAAAAATCACAGAGAAGATTAGGGGAAGGGAAAGGAGAGTGAGGGAAGAATATGAGCGAGGAAGGATGGGGAGGGAAGGGGGGTGGAGAGGAGAAGAGGGGAGGGGAGAGGAGAGAAGAAGAGAGGAGGGGAGAGGAGAGAAGAAGAGGGGAGGAAAGGGGAGAGGGATGAGAGAGGAGAGGAGACAAATAGAAAGGAGAGGAGAGAGAGAGAGAGAGAGGGAGAGAGAGAGAGAGAGAGAGACGCGAGGAGGGGAGGGGAGAGAAGTGAAGCTAAGGGAAGAGGAAGAGAAGGGAGGGGAGGGGAGAGAAGGAGAAGGGAGGGGAAGGTAAAGGCGAGAAGACTACGTGAGGGGAGGGGAGAGGAGGGGAGTGGAAAAGAAGGGAAAGAAGAGAAGAGTATTAAAGAGAAGACAAAGTGAAAAGAGAGAAGACTAGCTGACGGGAAGGAAGAGGGAGGGAAAGAGGGGGGGTGAAGGGAGGGGAGAGGAGAGGTCTGAGATGAAGGGTAGGTGAGGGGAGGAGAGGGAAAGTGAGAGGAGAGACAGGAAAGGATAAATAGTAAGGTTAGAGGAGAGGAGGGGAGGTGGGAAGAGAAAAGAGTGGAGGAAACAGGCAAAGGGGAGATAAGGGAATAAATTGGGGAGAAAGAGGAGAGAAAGAAAGGTAGGGGAGGTGAGGGAAGAGGAGGAGAAAGGAAGGTAAGGAGAGGGAGGGAAAGTGATAGGAGATGAGAGGAGGAGAGGGGAGGGGAGGAGAGAAGGGCTGATGGACAGGGAGATGAAGAGACAAGAGGGGAGGTTAGGGGAGAAGATGGAGAGAAGAGTATTTGCGAGAACAATGAGGAGAGCAAACAGGCTGAGGGGAGAAGGGGAGATTAGAGGAGGTAAAAGAAGGAGAGAGGAGGGAAGAAGAGAGGAGGAGAGGGGAAGGGAAAGGAGAGGAGGGGAAAAGAGAAGAGGGGAAGAGAGGGGCAGGGGCGAGGAGAGGAGAGGACTGGAAGGGAGAGGAGAGGAGAGGAGGGGAGGAAGGTAGGCGAGGGAATAGAAAGGGAGAGAACGCAGAGAGGGAGGGAAGGGAAGGAAAGGAAAGGACACGAGCTGTAGGGAGCGGAGGGGAAACGAGGGGAGGTAGGGAGGGAGAGAGGAGGGAAGAGGAGGGGAGAGGAAAACAAACAAGCCGAGGGGAGAGAAGGGAGGTGAGGGAAGAGTGATGAAATGGAGAGAGACGTAGAGGGGATGAGACTGAGAGGGAGATACAGTGAATAAAGAGGGAAATAAAGGGAGAGAGAATGAGTGAGAAGGAGGGGAGGGGAAGAGAGAGGGAAGGAGGAAGGGAGGTGGAGGTAAGGGGAGGGGAGAGGAGGGAAGGGAAGGAGAGAGGGAAAAGAGGAAGGGAGGGAAGTGGAGCCGAGGAGAGGAGAGAGGAGGGGATAGGAGAGGGGAAACCATGGTGGGAGGGAGGTGGAGGTAAGGCGAGGGGAGAAGAAGGGAGAGGAGAGAGGAAAGGAGGGAGGGAAGGAAAGGAAATAGGAAGAAAAGAGAGGGGAGACAAGGGAGAGAGTGAGGGGAAGAGTAGGCAAGTGGCGAGAAAGGGAAGGGAGAGAGAAAAGTAGGGAAGGAGGGAGGGGAAAGGAAAGGAAAGGGAAAGAAAGAGGAGGAGGGGAGGGAGAGAATTAGAGGGAGGGAGGGATGGAAGGGAAGAAGAAAGAAGGAAAGGGCAATAGGTATGGAGAATGACTCGGGAGAGAGAGAGAGAGAGAGAGAGAGGAAGAAAGAGGAGGAGCACATAGAAGGTAGGAAGGAAGAGGAAACAGACAGAGGGATCGACAGAGGTAGAAGTTGATATAGGTAGACAGATAGTAGAGAGAGAGAGAGAGAGAGAGAGAGAGAGAGGGGGGAGAGAAGATGGAAGGGGAGAGAGAGAGAGAAAGAGAGAGAGAGAGAGAGAGAGAGGGAGGGGGAGAAGATGGAAGGGGAGAGAGAGAGAGAGAGAGAAGTCAGTTGAAGGTGATGAAAGCCAGTGTTAGTGAGGTGAAAGGGCAGGAAGAGAGGGGTGAGAGGGATGAGAGAGGTAAGGTAGAGAGGGACGAGGCAGGGAGTTGTGAGGTAGAGAGGGACGAGCCAGGGAGGGTTGAGGTAGAGAGGGGCGAGGCAGGGAAGGTTAAGGCAGAGAGGAGTAAGGCAGAGATAGGTGAGGCAGGGAGGAGAAAGGAAGAGCTGGTGAGGCAGGAAGGGGTTAGCAGGGAGGGGTGAGGCAGGAAGGTGCGAGGAGGGAGGGGTGAGGGAGGAAGGGGTAAGTCAGGGAGAGGTGAGGCATGGAGGGGTGAGGCAGGGAGGGGGTAGGCAGGGAGGGGTGAGGGAAGCTTCGATATTGGCGAGGCAGGGCGAGAGAGATGGACGGATATGAGATGGGGAGATCTGGGTCAGGCAGGGTTTATCACGGGTCTGGTGCAGGCAGGAGGTGACGTAGATACAGGAGTGAGGCAGGAGGTAAGGCAGGAGGTGAGGCAGGAAATGTGGCGGAAGATGAGGTAGAATAGGTAGAAAGTGAGACTCAAGAGGCGGGAGATGTGGCAGGGAGAGGCAGATAGAGGCAAGTAAGACAGAGAAAAACAGGGTGCATGAAGGGTGAGGTACAAGTGAGGCAAGGGGTGAGGCGAGGAGAGGCAGGGTGAGGCAGGATGTAAGGAACAGTGAGGCAGGGAACGGGAGGGTGAGGTAGTGAACGGGAGAATGAGGAAGAGGTGAGGCAGGGTGGGGCAAAGGTAAGAAGGCACGGCAAGATGAGGCAGGAAACGGAAGGGAGAGGAAAGGGTAAGGCAGGATGTGAGAGGAGAGAGGCAGGGTGAAAGAAAAGTGAGGCAGTGGGGAAAAAAAAAAAAAAAATCAAAAATATTTTACCCATTACCACGTTCACTTAGATAAACAACCATTAAGAACCAGGTGTTAATTTTCGAACCTCGTAAATACACCAGGTAATGATGTGGTGGTGTGGTGGTGTAATGGTGTTGTGGTGGTGGTGGTGTGGTGATTTGGTATTGTGGGGGTGTGGTTGTGTGATGGTGGGGATGTGTTATGGTATGATGGTGGTTGTGGTTGTGGTGATGTGATGGTGGTGTGATGGTGTGGTGTTGCGATGATTGCTTGGTGGTGCTTTGCTGTAGTGATGATGTTTGAGTCTAGTGACATTTTAATACAGAGTTGATGTGATAAACTCTTTCTAGCTATATTGACTAAAACTATTTACCTGTCTGTTGTCTCTATAGGTCCATCCATCCATCCATCTGTGTAGCTATATTGATTAACACTATCTACCTGTCTGTTGTCGAACCATCCATCCACCCATCCACCGCCCACCCACCCACCCACCCACCCATCCATCCATCCATCCATCCATCCATCCATCTATCCATCCATCCATCCATCCATCCATCCATCCACCGACCGACCCACCCATCGATCCATCCACCCATCCATCCATCCTTCCACCGACCGACCCACCTAGCCATCCATCCATCCATCCATCCACCGACCGACCCAACCATCCATCCATCCATCCATCCTTCCATCCATCCACTCACCCACCCACCCACCCACTCACACACCCATCCATCCACCCATCCACCCACCTACATCAACACAGTGACATCCAAATACAGTACCAACAAAAATGCACGCCTTTTCCGGCACCCCTCAAACTTCCTCGTCCTACTCTTGTCAACTTTCAAGGCTCGATTGTTCTGCCCTTGTCATTCCTTTAAGTCTGTCATAATGGGAAATCGGGTGAAATCTTTAGGGAAAAAATTGAGTATGTAATTTTTTGCCCTTCTCGGAGGCGTGGACGAAGAGAAAGAGAGTGGGGGAGGGAGGGAGGGAGAAAGAGAGGAAGGGAGAGGAGTGATAATACAGGAGAGGGAGTCGGAGGGAGATGAGAGGAGGAAAAAAAAAGAGAGGGACGGAGGGAAGGAGAGGACGTCGGGAGTGGAAGGAATGGAAGAAGGAGAGAGGGAGTGTGAGAGGGAAAATAAGGGAGTATGAGACTAGAATGAAGAGAATTATGGATAGAAAAAGAGAGAGAGAGGGAGGGAGGAAGAATGAAAGAGAGTGAGGAATGGAGTGATAATAGGAGAAAGAATAAGTAAGAGAGAAAGGAGAGAAGAAAATAAAGAGGAGGGAGGGAGGGAGGGAGAGATAGTGGGGATAGGAGTGAAAATAGGCGAGAGGAAGTGGGGGAGAGAAGAAAATGGAGAACGAGATGTGACTGGAGAGAAGGGGAAGGGGAGGGAGAGGGGGGTGGGTGGGAGTGGGAGGTGGAGTGAGGGAGAGGGGAGAGGGGAGTCGAAGAGGAGTGTGGGGAGAGAGAAGATTGTAACCGTAAAAAATAACTGAAGCGAGCAGAGAAGAGAGAGAGAGAGAGAGAGATGTAGAGAAATGGAGAGTGGTAGTGTGGAAGAGAGCAGTAACTACAGAGAAAGAGATGAAGAGGGGAAAAGAAAACGGAGAGAGAGAGAGAGAGTAAAGGAAGAGAGAATATTTTAAGTAAGAAATAAAGAGGGATTAGGAAGGGGAAAGAAATAGAGTAAGAGAAAACATGAAAGAAACCCAAAGAAAAAGACAAAAGCAGAAAAAGAGAAAGTCCAATAGATTAAGCAAAAGAGAGAGAGAAAAAAAGTGAGAAAGTGAGAGAGGGGAGCCAGAAAATCAAAGCGAAATTTTTCCCCTGGTCTTCTGTACTGCTGCCAGAGAGAGAAAGAGAGAGAGAGGGGGGGGTACAGAGAAAGACGGAGGGCGGAGGGGAAGCGAGACAGAGAGACAGGGGGAGAGAGAGAAAGAAAAAACACGAAAAAAGCCTCAGACACTTAGCAAACAGAAAGAGAAAAGGCAAAAGTAAGCAAAAGAGAGAGAGAGAGAGAGAGAGAGAGAAAGAGAGAGGGAGAAAGTCTGAAAGGAAGGCCTCGAACACTTAAACTGAACGAGAAAAGGCAAAAGTAAGCATAAAATGAGACACAGTAAGTGAGTAAGAAAGAGAGAGAGAGAGAGAAAGTGAGCGAGTGAGAGAGCTAGAAAACCAGGGCAACCTTTTCCCATTGATCAGGTCCAGACATCAAACGCAAAGGGTAAAGCAAAAGTAGACTCCATTAGGGGCAATTAACAGGGTATATTGGGAGCGTGAAGCAATAAACAGGACACTGAAAGGCGCTCCCTGAAATGGCTGGGGAGTGTGTTATTTGAGAGAGAGAGAGAGAGAGAGAGAGAGAGAAAGAAAGAAAGAAAGAAAGAGAGAGAGAGAGAGAGAGAGAGAGAGAGAGAGAGAGAGAGAGAGAGAGTAGTAATATTTATCCCTTACTCACAGAAATATGAAATTGCTCTACAGAAATCTCCCTGTCTGTCACACACACACACACACACACACACACACACACACACACACACACACACACACACACACACACACACACACACACACACACACACACACACACACACACACACATCACCCCAGTATCCTTATATCCCTGAAATAATATGTAAAAAAAGCCGCCACAACTCAAAAGCCTAAGTTACGTACATGAGCACTGCAGCTAAGCGCCTCATGGCTACGGCCCCCACCTTACATTCTCTCTCTCTCTCTCTCTCTCTCTCTCTCTCTCTCTCTCACACACACACACACACACACACACACACACACACTTCCCATTGTGTTTTCGTTCTTTTTTCCAGCCGATAATTATGCCGAAGGAAGGGGTGGTGGGTGGGGGAGAGCCTTCCCCGTTTAAAGTCACATTTAGGCTCGATCTCTAGCATCATAAAGAAATTCCCTCAGCACATACTTCCAGTGATCTATAGTTTCCTTGGACAGACGGAGATAAAAATTCGACTGATCTTTCCCAACCTCCATTTCACACTTAGGGCACGTCCGTCACTTTCTTCCCTGACGCATCATATCTCAGAGAATCATTTGTGGGCAGAGAAACCTACCAGGCATCTCTTAGGTTAGGAATATTAGCTAGCATTTGAAAGTGAGATATCGAAGAGGTGAAGTATTAGGGCAGAGAAACGTACCAAGCCTCTCTCAGCTTAGGAATATTAGCTAGCAGTGGATAGTGAGAAGTAGAAGAAGTGAAGTATTAGGGGAGAAAATCATACCAAGCCTCTATTATCTTAGGAATATTAGCCAACAGAGGAAAGTGAGAAGTAGAAGAGGTGTAAGATTAAGGCAGATAAACATACCAAGCCTCTCCCCGCATAGGAATATTAGCCAGTAGAGGGAAATGAGAAGTAGAAAAGGTGAAATATTAGGGCAGAAAAACATATAAAGCCTCTCATAGCTTAGGAATATTAGTCAGCAGAGGGAAGTGAAAAAAGGTGAAATACTAGGCGAATTCTTGTCCCTTGCTTTAAGTCTTTGTACTCCTATCGCAATATTGTAAGCCTCCCCCTCCTCCTCCTCCTCATCTCCCTTTCCTTTGCATCATCCCATCCTCTCTTTTGCCCCATCCTTCCCTCTCCCTGCATCACCTCTATCTCTACCTTGCTTTAACTCTCCCTCTCCCTTGCCTTATCTATCCCTCTCCCTTGCATCACCCCTTCCTCCCCTTGCCTCATCCCTTCCTCTTCATTTTTCACTCCTTTTTCCACACCCCTTTCTCACTCCCCACAACACGTCCATATTTTCATGTACTCTCTCTCTCTCTCTCTCTCTCTCTCTCTCTCTCTCTCTCTCTCTCTCTCTCATATTTCCCGCCATGCCATTAAAACACCTATGTAATAAATGCGAGAACACGAGCACGTAAATGCGGCCAGGAGAGAGAGGACCATAAATGCTTTTACGCCCTCCTGTATGAATATATGAAAATGTCCTGGTGAGAGAGAGAGAGAGAGAGAGAGAGAGAGAGAGAGAGAGAGAGAGAGAGAGAGAGAGAGAGAGAGGTGGTAGTGAATAAATGAAAATGTCCGGAAGGGTGAGGTTTGGTGGAAGAGAGAGAGAGAGAGAGAGAGAGAGAGAGAGAGAGAGAGAGAGAGAGAGAGAGAGGTGGTAGTGAATAAATGAAAATGTCCGGAAGGGTGAGGTTTGGTGGAAGAGAGAGAGAGAGAGAGGGAGGGGAGGTAGTGAATATAAGAAAATGTCTGGGGAGGTGGGTGGGATGGAAAAGAGAGAGAGAGAGAGAGAGAGAGAGACAGAGGGAGGGAGGGAGAGAGCTGCTTTTCCTCCTCCTCCACTTTTCCTCTCACACCTCCTTCCTCCACCCTCTTCTCTGATTCCTTTACCTCTTCTCGTAAAATACTTCTTTCTCTTTTTCCCTGATCTTTATTTATTTCACTCTCCCTGTCCTCTCTCTCTGCTTTATTTTTTCCTATTTCTCTCTCTTCTTCCTTTGCTTATACCTGCTTCATCCTTTATTTCACTTACCCTACCTTTCACCTCTGCTTCTTTTTGTTTTGCTTCTTCTTTTCCTCTTCTTCTCTCCTCCTCTCTTCCTCTCGGTTATTTTTCTTTCTCCATTTCTTCCCCTTTTTGTTTTTCCCTCTGCCTCCTCCATCCTGTCTTGTTTTTTTTCTTTTATTTTTACCCTTTTTTTTTTTTTCCGATTCTTCTTCGTCTTCTTTCTTCTCCTCTTCGTCTCCACTTGCTCTTCATCCTTATCCTCCCCCTCCCCTCTTCTCTTTCTCATCCTCCCCTTCTCTCTTCCCTTTCCCCTCCTCCCCTCCTCTCTTCTTCTTCTTATCCTCCCCTCCTATCATCTCTTTCTCATTCTCCCTCTGTTACACCTCTCTTTCTACTCCTGTACCTATACTCTCTCCTCATCTTCTTTCCCTCTTCCATTCCTTTCTTCCTTCTCCTCCTCCTCCTCTCTTCTCTCTCCTCCTCCTCCTTCCGTTGCATCTCCTCTCATCTTCTTTACCTGGTTCCTCTTATCATCTCCTTTCCATCTTCTTTTCCTTATTTCATCTCATCTCTTCCTCCTCCTTCTCCCTCTCCCTCTCATTCTCTCTCTTCTCCTCCCATCATGTAGGAGTCAGCAACAGCACCCGAGAAGGAAGAAGCGTACAAACTGAGCTCATACAAGCCCCCGCCCGTCAGGCAGTTACAAATAATAGTGTATCAGCAACTTCCTCACCCAGCGATTCAGTACGTTCCTCGCAAAGCGAAGTCCCCTTTACTATGGTAAGAAATGGCGCAAAACCCGGAAAAGATACAAGGAAGCATCTTCCCATAACTACGTATAATCGCTACCAGATCCTTGCCGAAGAGGTTAATGAGACAGAAGAAACAAGGCTTATTGGGGACTCTATTGTACGCAGTCAGCTGGAGGAATTTTGTGGACGCGCCCCCATCAGCAGAAAGAGGTACTGTTTTCCAGGAGGTGGACTATGTGATATCACAGAAGCCTGTGATGAGGTCACAAAAGACGCAAATGATCAAACTCTATACGTTATCCATGTTGGTACAAATGATCTGAAGCGCAGTAGATCAGAGGAATTGCTAGCAAAGTATCA
This sequence comes from Coenobita brevimanus, assembly GCF_032717465.1. Taxonomy (NCBI): domain Eukaryota; kingdom Metazoa; phylum Arthropoda; class Malacostraca; order Decapoda; family Coenobitidae; genus Coenobita; species Coenobita brevimanus. The sequence continues at coordinate 6,570,398 of NC_137011.1, read as the reverse complement.
TGAAATGATCAAACGATTCAAAACAAAGTCCACCAATGTGATAATATCTGGTATACTCCCAAGGATCAAGGCAGAAAATAGTTTCTATGATAAGGCCTTCAGCACAAATAACCGGCTCAAATCTCTCTGCACGCAAGAGGGAGTCGACTTTGTCAATCTGTGGGACCAGTTTTATGAGCAACATACTCTATTCCAGAAAGATGGTCTCCATTTGAACTCAGTAGGAGCCGCACGGCTAGGTAGACTTTTACACGATAAAGTCGCCCTCTTCAGATCAAAAAACGCGGCACGTCCAGGAACAGTAACCTTAACGTAAATACCCACAAAGTCAGATCACCAACTGTTTGGAACGGAATTAGAGTCTGCTATGTTAACGCACGTAGTCTATGTAACAAGTTTGAGGATTTAGAATCTCTAATTTACCTAGAAAATTATGACATCATTGGCATCACAGAGTCCTGGATTAACACATCTGACCGTGACTTTCTAGCAGAATACTCATTAACAGAGTACAATATTTTCAGTTGTGAGCGACCACATCGAGCTGGTGGCGGTGTTTTACTATATGTGAAAACTAGTCTCCATCCCCTTGTGCTATCCAAACCCAGTATTACCAACATAGATGCCAGTTATGTTCAGCTAAGTATTAATTCACACAAAATAAATATATGTCTCATCTATCGTCCGCCAGCACATTCAACTGAGACAGATGAAAAACTTTATGATCAAATTGCGGAAATTTGTTGTCAAGAGGATAGCGTAATTTTTGGAGACTTTAATCTACCGGTAACAAAGTGGGGTGAACCACTGACGGCACACTCAGGACAAGAGCTTTATACGAATCTTCAAGAAAGCGCCCTTTCCCAAAACGTAGAATACCCAGCGAGAGGAAACAATATCCTAGACATCATCTTGACTACAAATGATAACCTAGTCAACAACGTTGAAATAGGACCTGAGTTTAGTTCCAGTGATCATCGAACTATACAGTTTAATATTACTACTGAAAAAGTAAAAGAAACGGAGAGCAAAGAAAAGGTCCCAGATTATTGTAGAGCTAATTTCAGCAGGCTTAGAGCACTACTTGCAACTGCAGATTGGAATCAAATGTCTGAAACCGATGACATAAACCAAGCATGGGATATATTCACCAAAAAATTTAATGAAGTGGTAAAGTCATGTGTGCCACTATGTAACAGACGTCCAGCTGGAAATAGTAAACCAAAGTGGTGGACCAGTGAAATAAAAAGTAACTTAATAGCCAAAAAACAGGCATACCATAAATATAAAGCTACACAAAATAATGATGGTAAATTACAGTACGATAATCTACGCTGCATATCAAAAAGACTTATTAAACAAAGCAAAAGAGCACTGGAGATCCACATTGCTAATACGTGCAAATCAAATCCTAAAGAATTTTACAGTTACATTAGAAAGAAAAAGGTTATGACTACATCAATAGGTCCTCTAGAAACAAACAATGGCAAACACACTGAAAATGAGGTCGAAATGGCAAACATTCTTAACGATTACTTTGCGTCTGTTTTTACAGTAGAAAACACCACCAGAAACCTACTGTTACCCATGAACCAAGCAAATAGCACAGTCCTTAGTAACTATGCTATCCATAATAACGATATCCTTTCAGCCATAAATAGTACGGACATAAACATAACCCCTGGCCCCGATAAAATATCACCGAGAATTCTCAAAGAAGCAAAGCATGAGTTACTGCTGCCACTCTCTGTCTTATTCAATAAATCATTAAGTACTGGGAAAGTTCCACGCGAATGGAAACTAGCAAATGTAACACCAATTTTCAAAAAAGGAAATGAGTCGCACCCAGGAAATTACAGACCAATCAGCTTAACATCAGTAGTGTGCAAGTTAATGGAAAAAATCATAAGAGATAAAATAGTTAATTATCTAGAAGAAAATAATATAATTAAAGACTCGCAACATGGATTCAGACATCGTTGTTCATGCTTAACTAACTTACTGGACTTCTTCCATGATGTTTACAAATCATACGATGACTCAAGAGCAGTAGATATAATTTACCTCGACTTTCAGAAAGCATTTGACACTGTCCCTCACAAGCGTCTCATGAGAAAAATAGAAGCACATGGAATAAAAAGAAAGACGCAAAAATGGTTACAAGACTGGCTGTCAGACCGAAAACAGCGAGTTGTGATAAACGGAAAGGAATCCAAATGGCGTAATGTGATCAGCGGCGTTCCCCAAGGCTCAGTACTTGGACCGATACTTTTTATTATCTATATAAATGACATTGATGAGGGTCTAAATTGTAAAGTATCCAAATTTGCAGATGATACTATAATAACCAGTAAAGTCACTTCAAAATTACAGTGGCAGCAGTTACAAAATGACCTTAATACTTTAGCAAGCTGGGCAGAAAAATGGCAAATGAAATTCAACACAGAAAAATGTAAAGTACTTCATATTGGAAGTAACAATGTCCATGCAAATTACAAAATGAACAATATTCAGTTATCAAGTACAGACAGTGAAAAGGATCTTGGTGTGATAATATCAAATGACCTAAAACCAAGCAAGCAGTGTACCAATGCGGTTAAAATTGCAAACAAGCTAGTGGGTTTTATTGGAAGAACTTTCGAGTTTAAATCGGAAAAAGTCATACTTGCCTTGTACAACTCACTAGTGCACCCCCATCTTGAGTATTGTGTGCAGTTCTGGTCTCCGTACTACAGAAAGGACATTGAAAAATTAGAGAAAATTCAGCGAAGAATCACAAAAATGATACCACGACTTAGAAACAAACCATATGAGGAACGCCTTGAAGAACTTAAATTATTTAGCCTAACGAAGCGCAGGTTAAGAGGGGACCTTATTGAAGTTTTCAAAATCATGAAAGGATATGACAACTTAGACATGAATAAATATTTTGATATAGACCAGTCGAGTCAAACCAGAAGTAATGGCTGCAAAATCATGGGAAAGCGATTCCAATCCCACGAAGCAAAATACTTCTTCTTTAACAGAGTTGTAAATATCTGGAACAGATTACCCTCAGATACCGTGAACAGTATCTCAATTGAGACATTCAAAAACAAATTAGACAAGTATTTGCACGAAAATCCTCAGCTGACTCTTTTTCTGTCTGAATAACTTGCTTTTATAGCTACAGTACACGTAAGTTCATGCACCTTTAGTCTACAAGACACCCCGTAAACAATGTACCCGTACATAGTGTTGCGTCACGATATTATATATTTTCAATTTATTCGGTGCAAACAAAGCAATATAAGCACAGATTAGGATCTGCACAGATAACCCTGAGTTAACGGTCACAACTCTTACTTTCGACCTGTGATGGGCTGTGGATCACTGAGGGTCCCTGTTAGTCAAGTGACCAACATCGGGATTTTTTTAATGTACCAGGGGTCACTACTTCAGGATGAAACTTGTGTACTTTTCCCATATGGGAGAGTTCCTTGTCTCAGTGGAGTGAACGGAGCTAGGGCCTGATTGACTGCTGCCTACCTTAAAAGCGCCAGGCAAGGCTGCCGCACCACCCCTAAACATCCACACTGTGCAGTCCCCTCGTGTCTACAGGTCACCCCTTAAACTTAACATAGCGTCACGTCACGTCATTATACGTTTTTCGATTTACCCAAAGCAAATGAGGTAATATACAGTAAGCACAGATTAGGATCTGCACAGATAACCCTGAGTTAACGGTCACTACTTTTACTTTCGACCTGTGATGGGATGTGGATCACTGAGGGTCCCTGTTAGTCAAGTGACCACCATAGGGATTTTTTTAATGTACCAGGGGTCACTGCTTCAGGATGAAACTTGTGTACTGTCCCACATGGGAGAGTTCCTTGTCTCAGTGGAGTGAACGGAGCTATTGCCTGATTGACTGCTGCCTACCTAAAAAGCGCCAGGGAAGGTTGCCGCACCACCCCTAAACATCCACTCTGTGCATTGCACATCCACACTGTGCACTGTGCATTCCCCTTTTATCTAAGACACCCGTCCTATATACTTTTTAATCTCCCCAATGCAAAGAAAGCAATATAAGCACAGATTAGGATCTGCACAGATAACCCTGAGTTAACGGTCACTACTCTTACTTTCGACCTGTGATGGGCTGTGGATCATTGAGGGTCCCTTTTAGTCAAGTGACCACCATCGGGATTTTTTTTAATGTACCAGGGGTCACTGCTTCAGGATGAAACTTGTGTACTTGTCCCACATGGGAGAGTTCCTTGTCTCAGTGGAGCAAATGGAGCTAGGGCCTGATTGACTGCTGCCTACCTTAAAAGCGCCAGGCAAGGCTGCCGCACCACCCCTAAACATCCACACTGTGCAGTGTGTAGCTTCCACGTTATGTCCACAGACTTCCCATTAACTCAATGTAACCGGTTTATAATGTCATGCTGTAACTATTATTTTTTTTGTTTACTTTCTCTTTCAGGTTACTCTATCGGGTAGCTTATAGCTAAAGTATTACAGAATGTGACTTTTCCTTTCCAATGTTTCCTATAAAATTTCCATGTCAGTTTTTCCATGCTGCATGGTGGTTTTTCTCACTTTTTCCTGGAGGGTTTGGTGGTGGGCGGAGCCTTCTTGCTTTACTTCTCAACATGTAGAGTTAGATCTTGTAGTCATAGTTTTCTCTAACAAGCAGCCTCGAAAGGACCATAGGGTCTGTTGCTGTTTGCTTTCCTGTGTAATCCTGTGTAATCCTATCTTCTCTTCTCCTCTTCCCTCCTCCTCTTTCTCTCGCTCTTCTCCCTTCCTCCTATCTTTTCTTTCTCCCTCCTTCTTCCTGTTGTCCTCTTCGCCTCCCTCGTTCCAATGTCCTTTTTCTTGCTCTCTCCCTTTTCTCTCCCCACCTTCCTCTCCTCCTCCTCCTCCTCCTCCTCCTCCTCCTCCTCCTCCGTTTCCCCTCCTCACCTCATCTAATCACCACACCTGTCAGTACAACGAGTCACCTTTCCCAGCCTTCTCCTTCCTTCTTCCTGTCTTCCTTCTCTTCATTCCTCTTCTTCCTCTCTATTTCTTCCTATCTTCTTTCTTATCCTTCCTCTCTTCTTTTTCTTCCCCACCTCCTCCACTCTCTTCTATCATACTCTCTTTTCTTTTCCACTGTTCCTCTCTTCTGTGTTTTTCTGATTTCCCTCTTCTCTTCTTTATCTCGGTATCTCTTTTTCCTCTCTTTCTCCTCTTCCCTCAGTCTCTCTCCTTTTTTCTCTTTCTTCCTTCTCCATTCCTTACTTCCGTCCATTAAGATCCATCCCTCTTCTCCTCCTTCCTCCTTCTCTTCTCTCTTCCATCTCTTCCCTCTTTCACTTCCCTACTCTTCCTTCTATTTTTCTCCTCCTGCTCCTCGTTCTTCTTCCTCCTCCTCCTTCCTCCTCCTCCTCACCTGATCACCACATCTCTTTTTCCTCTTTCTTCCTCCCTGTCTTCGTCCCTTCTCTTCCGACCTCCTCTCCCCTTTCTTCTCCTTCTTCTCTCTTTCTTTCATACTCTTCATTCACTTTCTTCTCCTTTCTTTTTCTGTTTTTTTTTCTTTCCATACTCTTCTTATGTTTCCCTGTCTTCCCTCGTCTGCTGCTATGGCTTCTCTTTCTCACCTCCTCCTCCTCCCTCATCCTCTCTCTTCTTCTCTCTTCTCTCTCCTCTCTTCTCTTCCACCGATTCTCTCTTCCTCTTCTTTTCCCCCCTCATTCTCATCCTCCCCTAATCCTGTCTTCCTCTCGTCTTCCCTTCTCCCCATCCTCTTCCTCTTCTCTTTTCTCTACATCTTCCCCCTCCTTCCTCTGTTTCATTTCCACATCTCTCTTTTTTTCTTCTCTTTCTCTTTTCATCTTTCTTCCTCTCTCTCTCTCTCTCTCTCTCTCTCTCTCTCTCTCTCTCTCTCTCTCTCTCTCTTTCTTCTGTCCGTTCGCTTCTGTTTTATTTATTATTTCTCTTTTCTCCCCTTCTTTTTCCTCTTTTTCTTCCCTTTTCCTCTATTTCTTCCTTCGCCCTCTCACCTCTTCTTTTTTTTTCCCTCTCTTCTCCTCTCTTCTACCCATCATCTTTGCTCATTCTCCTCTTCCTCCCCCATCTCTTTCTCTCCTCTTTCCTCCTCTTCCACTTCTCTTCCCTCCTCCTCTTCCTCTTCTCTCCCCTCCTCCTCATCCTCTTCTCTTCTTTTCTCCACTTCCTCTTCTCCTCCTTTCTTCTCTTCCTCTTCTCTTCCCTCCTTCTCTTCCTCTTTCTTCCCTTCTCCTCTTCCTCTTCTCTTCTCTCCTCCTTTTCCTCTTCTCTTCCTTCCTTCTCTTCCTCTTCTCTTCCCTCCTCCTCTTCCTCTTCTCTTCTCTCCTCCTTTTCCTCTTCTCTTCCCTCCTCCTTTTCCTCTTCTCTTCCCTCCTCCTTTTCCTCTTCTCTTCCTTCATTCTCTTCTTCTTCTCTTCCTTCCTTTAAGAGAGCAAATTTTAAGAAATTAAAGGCAATTGTACGTGCAGGTGACTGGCATCCCATTGTCGAAACTTTAGATATCAATTGCGCGTGGAATTACTTTACAGAAACTCTCAACAGTGCCATCAGATTATAAATTATATATTTCAATGCGCAACAGAAGGCCTGCCAAGAACTCTAAACCCAAATGGTGGAACTCCGACATTAAACATTGCTTAGAAGCAAAAAATCTTGCATATAAGAATTATAATACCACAAAGATTCAAAGTGACAAAAATGAATACGATGCCCTTCGACGAAAAATAAAAAAAAAATAATTAAATGCAGTAAGAAAAACCTTGAGGCACATTTTGCAAGTATCAATAAATCAAATCCCAAAGAATTTTTCAGTTACATAAGAAGCAAAAAGGTAATAACTCCATCAATTGGTCCCTTAATCACATATAACGGAGAGCACACTGATGATGAAACTACGATGGCGATAATTCATAATACTTACTTCGCGTCAGTATTTACAACAGAAATTATACTTACGAATCCTACTGTTTCCTACATTCTTATAGAAGAGGGCAACATAATCACTGACCTTACAGTTAGTGAACGCGACGTACTGCTTGCAATAAACAAAATAAAAGAGAATAAACCACCAGGACCAGACAAAATATCTCCAAGTGTATTGAAAGTACTACAGAATGAAATATCAAAGCCTTTATCTGAACTTTTTAACTTATTGCTGAAGAGCAGTAAGGTGCCACGTGAATGGAAGCTTGCTAACGTAACCCCAGTATTCAAAAAGGGCAACAGAGCCCAACCAGAAAACTACCGCCCAATTAGTTTAACATCGGTGGTTTGCAGATTGCTTGAAACTATTATCAGAGACAAGTTTGTGAAACACTTAGAAACAAACAATCTCATAAAAGATTCGCAACATGGTTTTCGTATTAACTGCTCTTGCCACACGAATCTGCTTGACTTTTTCAATGATATACTGAACATGTATGTCTGAGACTAAATCTGTTGATGTGGTCTACCTCGATTTTCAGAAGGCTTTTGACAAAGTTCCGCACAAAAGACTCCTTCAGAGGCTAAAGGCACATGGTTTCAGTGGCAGTGTTCTCAGATGGGTAGAAGATTGGTTTACCGGACGAAAGCAAAGAGTTGTAATAAATGGAAAAGAGTCAGACTGGATAAACGTTACAAGTGGAGTGCTGCAGGGTTAGGTGTTGGTCCTGTTCTTTTCTTAATATATGTAAATGATATTGACGAAGGATTGTGTTGTATGATTTCAAAATATGCTGATGATACTAAAATAGGTAACAGAGCAGATACAGCACTGCAAAGGCAGGCAATTCAGAGAGATCTTGATCAACTGTTTAACTGGGCCCAAGTCTGGCAAATGGATTTCAATATTAATAAATGCAAAGTACTAAACATTGGCAGTAAAAATATAAGAGCTAGTTATAGCATGAACAATGTTCATCTTGATAGGGTAAACCATGAAAAAGACTTAGGAGTTATAATAACAAACGATTTTAAACCAAGCAAACAATGTACAAAAGCTGTGAAAAAATCCAATAAATTGATTGGATTCATAGGTAAAGTATTTGAATATAAATCCGATAATATTGTCCTCATTTTGTATAATTCCTTAGTACGCCCGTACTTGGAGTATTGCGTTCAGTTTTGGTCACCGTATTATAAAAAGGATCTGGAAAAGCTTGAAAGAGTGCAGCGAAGGATGACAAAGATGATACCTAGATTGAGAAATAAACCATACGAGGAACGTTTAGATGCCCTGAATCTCTTTACCCTCACTAAACGGAGGATACGAGGAGATTTAATTCAAGAATTCAAAATATTAAAAGGACATGATAACATGGCTGTCGATAAACACATCACAGTTGATTGCTCGAATTATTCTAGAGACAATGGATATAAAATAATTGGCAAACGATTCCAGTCGCATGAAGCTAAGCATTTCTTCAATAGAGTTGAAAATATATGGAATAAATTGCCCTCCAGCGTAGTAAATTGTAAGACAGTACTAACCTTTTATAGGCCACCTGGATAAGTATTTGTCGTCTAACCCCCAGCTTAATATGTTTACTCCTGAATAAAACACTTGTGTATGTGTAATTTTCTATTTTATTTTATTATAGTTTTTTTGAGCCTGGATCAATTTACTAAATGCAAATATAGTATATACACAGACTAGGATACGCACAGATAGCCCTGAGTTAACGGTCACTACTCATACTTTCGACCTGTGATTGGCTGTGGATCACTGAGGGTCTCTGTTAGTTAAGTGACCACCATCGGGATTTTTTTTAATGTACCAGGGGTCACTGCTTCAGGGGGTGACTTGTGTGCTTGTCCTGCATGGGAAAGTTCCTAGTCTCAGTGGAATGAACGGAGCTGAGGCCTGATTGACTGCCGCCTACCTTAATAGCGCCAGGCAAAGCTGCCGCACCACCCCTGAACATCCACACTGTGCACTGTGCAAATTCCACACTGTGTTCGCAGACGCCCCGTCAACTCAACGTACCCATACATAGTGTCATGCATTAGTTATTTATTTATTCGATTATTCATATTACTTTACTACTTTCTCTTTCAGGTTATTCATACTGGTAGCTTATAGATAATGTATTATAGAATGTAGCGTTTCCTTTTCAGTCTTCCAATAAAATTTCCATGTCAGTTTTTCCATGCTGCGTGGTGTTTTTTTCTCACTTTTTCTTGCCAGTTTTCAGTTTTGGCTAGAGGGTTTGGAGGCGGGGGGAGCCTTCTTGCTTTCTTGCTTTACTATCCTTATCCTTCAGCATGTAGAGTTAGATCTTGTAGTCATAGTCTACTCTGTAACAAACAGCCTCTTAAGGATCATAAGGTCTGTTGCTGTTTGCTTTCAGTTGTACTCCATTGTACTTCCTCCTCTTCCCCTTCTCATCCCTCCTTCTTTTCTTCTTCTCTTCCTTCCATCTCTTCCTCATCTCTTCCCTCCTCCTCTTCCTGTTCTCTTCCTTCCTCATCTTCTTCTCTTCCCTCCTCCTCCTCCTCTTCTCTTCCCTCCTCTCCTTCTTCTTTTCCTCCCTCCTCCTCTTCCATTCACCTCTTCATCTTTTGCTTGGTCACCACACCTCACAAAGTCAATACCCTGAGTCACTGTCCTCTTCCTCTTCTTTCCTTCTTCCTTTTTTCTTAATTTTTCTTCCTCTCCTCTTCCTCTCTCATTTTTCCTCTTTTCTTCTCCATTAGTTTTTTCTTCCTCTTTCAGTCGTCCTCTTTTCTTCTTTCTTTCTTCCTTCCTTCTTACTTTTTTCTTTCCTTATTATTACTCTTTCTTTCTTCCTTCATTCTTCCTTTTTCTTTCCCTGTCCTTCCTCTATCTTTTTTCCTCCCTTCTTCCTTTTTCTTTCCCTCTTATTACTCCTTTCTTCCTCCCTTCTTTTTTTCTGCCTTCTTCCTTTTTCTTTCTTCCTCCCTTCTTCCTCTTTTTTTTTTTTTAATTCTTTTCTACTTCCCATTTCTTTCCTCATCTCTTCTCATTCTTTTCTTCCTCGCATCTTCTCCTTTCTTCATTCCTTCCTTCGCCTCTCCCCTTCTTTTCTCGCCTCTTTCTTCCTCTTTCGTATTTCCTCTGTCCCTCACTCTCCTCTTCTCTCTTTCTTTCCTCTTATCCTTCCCTCTCCTCCTCCTCCTCTTACTCATATTCTATTCACCTCTTCCATGTTCCTCTCAAGATTTTTCCATCATCCTCTCTTCCTCTTTCCTCTCACATCCTCTCTTCCTCTCTTCCCTTCCATCCCCTCTTCCTCTCCTTCCTTCTCCTCTTCCATTCTCTATTCCTTTCATTCTCTCTCCTCACCTTTCCTCTCTCATCCCCTCTTCCTCTCTTTGTCTTTCCTCTCCCATCCTCTCACCCACTCTTTCTCTTTCCTGTCCCATTTCCTCTTCCTCTCTTCCTTTCTCCTCTCCCATCCTCTCTACCTTTCTCTCTCCTCTCCCATTAGCTCTTCCTCTCTTTCTCCCTCCTCTCCCATCCCCTCTTCCTCTCTTCCCTTTTCCTTTCCCATCCCTTCTTGCTGTCTTTCACCTCTCACATCCTCTCTTCCTCTCTTCTCTCCCGTTTCTTCTTCCTTTTTTTCCTCTCCCATCCCCTCTTCCTTTCTGTCCCCTCTTCCACGCTCTGTTTCCCCTCCACCCCTCTCTTTAACACCTGTAGCCACCACTTCCTCTCTCCTCCTCCTCTTATTCCCTCCTTCTTTTCCCCATCTTCCTTTTCTCTTCCTGTTTGTATCTTCCTGTTCCTCACTATCGTCTTCTCTCTTATCTTCTTATTCAGCTATATCGTCCCCATCTCCTCCTCTCCTTTTTCTCCTCTTCTTTCCCTCATCTTCCCTTCCTCTTCTCTTCTCTTTACTCCTCTTTCTCATTGTCCTCTCTCTCTCTCTCTCTCTCTCTCTCTCTCTCTCTCTCTCTCTCTCTCTCTCTCTCTCTCTCTTTCTCTTTCTCACACACACACACCACTCAATACCAGTCACCTTAGGATCAATGTACCACACAACACCAGGCCACGGACCGTAAAGTTGACCTGTTGATGGTGTGTATGTGTGTGTGTGTGTGTGTGTGTGTGTGTGTGTGTGTGATGTGAATGAGACTGTCGTTTGTGTGGTGGTGTAATGTGGTGGTGGTGGTAATGGAAATAATGAATGAAAGAATAAGAATGTTTGAAGAGGGATAGTGCCAGCTGAGTGTGTGATGTGGTGTGTTATGGTGTAGTGTGTAGGGGTGTGGTGTGGTGAGGTGTGTTGTGGTGTGGTATGGTGTAGGGTGATGTAGTGTGGTGTGGTATTCAGTAATGTTGTGTGCCATGGTGTAGTGTTGGTATAAGAGATTCATTTGACAGGTGTAATGAGACGGTATATGGGTGCAATAAATCAACTCGGCTACACACACACACACACACACACACACACACACACACACACACACACACACACACACACACACACACACACACACCTAGCACACGATCAAATGCTCAAATAAAAAAACACGCACACACACACACACACACACACACACACACACACACACACACACACACACACACACACGTCACAACACAGCGCGGTCAGTGAGTGGAAGGGAAGCCAAAGAATGAGAGAAAATAAATTGGTTAGAGGAAGGAGGTGGAGAGGAAGAGGAAGAGAACATTTCGGGGTAAATGAGCAGAGAGGGAGAGAGAGAGAGAGAGAGAGAGAGAGAGAGAGAGAGAGAGAGAGATGGGGAGGAGAAGCCAAGAAAGAGGAAGGAAGAAGGAAAAGAACACTGAAAAAAAAAAAAACAAGAAAAATCGTGGAAAGAGCGAAGACACGAAAGAAAAAAAAAACAAGAAAAGTAAAAGAAAAGGAAGGAACAGAGAGCGAGATTGTATGAAAAAAAAAGATAAAAAAGAAATTGGATAGAGAGAAATAATGAGAATTTAGATTTAAAAAAATTGGATGGAGAGAAAGATTGAGAGTTGAACGCAGTGTGCAAGAGGGAGAGGGAGAGGGTGGAAGAGAGCAAAAGTGTTAAATTTTGGAGATAAGTGGAATGGAAAGATCAAAGACAACTGAAAGGCTGGAAGACTGAGTGAAGAAAGGTGTAAGTAAGAATGCAAGGAAGAGATAGGTGAAGGAAAAGGAGAATGAAAGAGACTGCAAGACTATGGAGTGTGAGGATGTGGATACAGAACTTGACTTGGGGGGGGAAGAAGGAAGGATGGGGTTAAAACGAAGAAGAAAGAAAGAAAAAGAAAAAAAGAGAAGGAGGAGAAAAGAGGAGGAGGATGGGATGACGTAGGAAGACAACAAGAAGAGTGAATGAGAAGAAAAGAAGAAAAGAATGAAAAAATGGAGAAAGGAAGGAGAAAAGGATGAAGAAACGGAAATGAGTTGCGGAAAGTCTAGAAAAAAGAAAGCCATAAGGCTGAAAGAAAGAGAGTGACAGAGTATGAGAGAGTGGATGACTGTGTGGAAGAGGTAGTAAAGAGAAAAAGAGAGGAGAAGGGAAGAAGAAAGGGAGAAAAAGAAGAAAGAGAAGGAGGAGAGGAGAAGAGAGTATGAAAAAGCAAACGAGAAATGTATAGGATAATGTAAGAGAGTAGACGAGCTAGTAAAGAGAGAGAAAAAAAGAGAAGGGGGGGAGAGAAAAGAGAGAAGAGACGAATGGAAGAGGAATGAGACAAAGTAACCAAAAGGAAGACGAGGAGAAGAAATTCTAAAAAGGCAAACGGGAAATGCGTAAGAAAATGCAGAGACTGGAAGAGAGAAGAGGGGAGAAAGGGAGAGAGGAAAGAGAAGAGGAGAGAGGAGGGGAAGAAAAAGGGAGAAAAGAAATAGGAGGAAGACAAGAGGAAGGGAAGAAGAAAGGGAAACAGGAACAGAGAGAAAGCCCAGAGGAAAAGAGGTTAGGAAAAGGGAGAAGAGAAATGTATTAAAGAACTGTAAGAGAGTGGAAGAAGAGGAAGGAGGAGGAGGAGGGGAGAGGAGGGCAAGGAGATGGAGTGTGAGGATGTGGAAATGGAGCCCTCTGGGGTGAAAGGAGGCAGGATGGGGTGAAAGGAAGGGCCGGTCAGGGAGAGAATAAAAATGACGAATGTTTGGATCTGGCGTGAATTCCTCCTTCTCCCGAATAACTTTAAACTGAGTGTCATGTCGACTTTTTATTTTATTCCAATATTCTTACAAATTTATCACCCTCCGAACATGTCAGAATTTCTCCCATCAGCATCATTTTTGTTTTTCCTCGCCGAGTCTGTAAATATTTCTCCTGGGAATTTCTTTATATTTTATTTCCCTTTTATCTCCAGACTGATTTATTAATAACAGACATCTAGCCACAGAGGGATTGGAAGTAATGTCCATAAACCATTTCTTCATATTTATTTCTTCCATGCTTTATTATTGCAACTACCTGACGATTTTATTTTCAGTCCTACGAAGAAACTCTGGGAATGAAATGGTTTTGAAAAGAAGGTGGAATGAATAAAATAACAATAAATCATTCACAAATGCTCCTACACACACACACACACACACACACACACACACACACACACACACACACACACACACACACACACACACACACACACTTTGCAAATCCTATTCACTTTCCAAATCCATTTTTTTTTTTCAACCCCCCCAAATTTCCTCGTACAGGATTTATCTGCATGACTCCCCAGCCCACCAAGCATGATATACATAGGGCAGGCTTACGTTTGGGGGCGATGTGTATGTTTTAGGGGGAAATCCATGGGTGTCGCTGCGTATGGGGAGTGTGTATAGAGAGTGTGAGTATGTACAATTTTATTTTGAGAGTGTGTGTGTATAATTTTTGAGTACTGACGATTTTTTGAGAAGGCAGATGAGTACTGTGATTTTTGTCATAAGTATTGAGGATTTCGGGTGATTTTAGATTCTTCCTCCTCCTCCTCTTGTTATTATTATTATTATTATTATTATTATTATTATTATCATGGTTATTATTATTATCATTATCGTTGTTATTTTTTTTTAGTATTATTATCGTTTGATTTTTTGGCTTTTATGAGAATTTCGATGACTCTGAAAAGGTCTTGATAGTTTCTAGGCATTTTAAGTTAAAATAATAAATCAATCGTGTGATATTATTTTCATGGATTTTATATATCGATTTAGGTGATTTTGAGGTGTATTTATACGACTTTGAAGAGACTGTAGGATCTTTGTCAGCATCATCATGACAACCCACGAATCATGTTGTATGTGGTGCTGGGTTACGTTTGGTGGCGATGTGTATATTTTGAGGGGATGTCGGTGTATATGGGTGAGCTGTTTTTAGATATTGGATTGTGTGTGTGTGTGTGTGTGTGTGTGTGTGTGTGTGTGTGTGTGTGTGTGTGTGTGTGTGTGTGTGTGTGTGTGTGTGTGTGTGTGTGTGTGTTTGTGTGTGTGTGTGGCTTTGGATTATCTGGATCCAGCTTTGTTTTTTTCTAACTACACCAAATCTCTTGTTTGTGTGCTTTTTTCGTCTGTTGTTTCTGCACTTTTTCCGTCCTTGCAGCATAACAATTGTTTCATGATAGCATTTTTGTTTTCTAGTTTATGGTCTTTTTATGGAAGCTTTCTACTGCATACACATTACATACTATAAAGCGACTCAAAACTATATGATACCACAATTATTAGTACAGTTTAAGTATAATGTTTAAGTGGAATGGAGGAACACGAATCCTTAGAGTTTTACATATTCTGAGAAGAGGTTTGAGTCGTAGGGAATATTTTTAGGTTGTAATTCACGTACTGTACCTCGAATGCTGCTCTCCGTATGAAACTAAGCATCCCTCGTTGTTAAAAAGTGTTTTGGTGCGCAACACTCTCATGTACACCATTAGGATTTGAAGTTTTGACTGATGATGAAAGAAAGAAAGAAAGAGAGAAGGAAAACGGGAAAGAAAGGGCAAGAAAGAAATCAGTTTTTTTGCAGCCCGATTTTGTGATTCACATGAAGGTTAGCGGGGATGTGTGAGTAGCTTTGCACTTAAATAGCGAAGGTATTTTACTATGCATGCTAAAAACTAAAAGCTGGACTTCGCGAGTGTTTTGGTGAGCGCAACCCTATGCTTTATGTACAGGACCCCATTTTGAATTTGCATCATCTCTACATATACTGATAGGGATTACGTATCTCACCCCTTCCTTAGGTGAGGGAAAAAAGGTCGGGAAGGTGATGATAAATTATGCTTAGATATTTGCTGCGGGAAAATGGAATCGGCAACCAGAAACAACTGCTGGTACAAAAACATACAGATTATTTATAGTTGGGTTAAATACCTCTGTCGGCACTATTAACTCAATTAAATGAGTGTTGTTTATTTTCAGGTCGAATATTTGCCTATGCTGACGATTGTGAGATGGCGGGTTAATTATAAATGCTTCGGCGACTGTGAATGTTTTTTCTTTCTTCATTTCTTTTCTGAATGTATATTAAAGGTAGAGTAAATCGTACAGTTTCCTTCTTATTAGAGACAGAAAACAAAATCACTGTATTTTCTTGTTATGTCTTTCCAGTAAAAATGTTGAAGTTTTTTCCTATCAGTCATAATGTTTTTCCAGTATTTTGCGTGTTGGATATTACGCAGAAAAGTCATGGAGTGGAAGAGAGGGGGATCTCTCTCTCTCTCTCTCTCTCTCTCTCTCTCTAGCTAAGCTTACTAAACTTCCCATGTACAGTATGTTATGTATTATTTACTATGTTCTTTATCACGTTTTCTTTTCGTCCTCATTTGTTTCCTCTCTCTCTCTCTCTCTCTCTCTCTCTCTCTCCCTCCACACACGTGCTCCTCTCACGCTAATAATGCTTCTCCCAGTCCTTCCCCTCTTCCCCTCCCTTCCTCTCTCTCTCTCTCTCTCTCTCTCTCTCTCTCTCTCTCTCTCTCTCTCCACTATTTCCCTCTCCTCACTCTCTACATTGAGAGTAATTCCCTCTACTTCTTCCCTTCTTTTCCTTTCTCTCCCATTGTTTCCCTTTCTCCATTCCATCCCCCCTCCTCTCTCTCTCTCTCTCTCTCTCTCTCTCTCTCTCTCTCTCTCTCTCTCTCTCTCTCTCTCTCTCACGAACAATAACCCTCCCCTACTTCTCACATTAAGTGCCCCTCTTCTCGTCCTTACAATTTTTTCTGCGTTTCTTGAGTGTTGTTGTTGTTGTTGTTGTTGTTGCTGGTTTTTTCTTGTCAATTTTCTTGTCTCTTGCTTTTCGTGCCTTTTTTCTTGATGGTGATGGTGGTGTTTTTCTTGTTTTTCCTTGTTTCTTTTCTTGCATTTGTTCTTTGCTCGTTTTTTTTTTTTTTACGTTGATGTTGCTTTTCTTGTCTTTATTGTTTTACTTTCTTGCTTATTTTTTTGTTCTTAAATGTTATAGATGTTGTTATTGTTGTCTTTGTTGTTGTTGTTTTTATTGCTGTTTTTGTTGTTCTTTATTGTAGTTATGTTATTAGTAGTTCTCGTCCTCCTCTTGACTCCTTTGTTTTCTGTTATTCGTGTGAGATTCAGAGGGTATTAGTAGTAGTAGTAGTAGGTGTAGCAGTAGTAGTAATAATAGTAATGGTAGTAGTAGTAGTAGTAGTAGTTCTCGTCGTCGTCATCGTCGCTGCTACTGTTGAATTTTTCATCTTTCCCTCTTCTTCTCCCTCTCCTGTTTTTGTAATGTCTCCAGTCTTCTCTCCCATTCTCTCTCTCTCTCTCTCTCTCTCTCTCAAGACGCCAGTTCTCCTTATTAAGACTTGCTGAGGCACGCATCCACTACATCTCCAAAGCTCTCTACTAGGCCCTCTCCGCCACTCCAACCTACCATTATCTTCCACATCCTCCTAAATTCCACTACTTAACCTCTCCACTCCACATTTCTAAGTCTTTCTCATCTCCACATCCCCTCCACCACACTCTACAACACATCACACCTCTCCATCACACTCCATAACACACCACACCTCTCCACCACACTCTGTAACATACCACACCGCTCTACTACACCAGAAAACACACCACACCCCTCCACCACACTCTGCAACACACCGCGCTTCACCACACTCTAGAACACACCACACCTCTCCACCACAACCTAGACATTATCATTCATACACCTCACTCATCAACCACATTTTACACTTTGCCTTTCACGGATCTTGTCTTTAAATCACTCTACTCGGGCATCTATAACACACACACACACACACACACACACACACACACACACACACACACACACACACACACACACACACACACACACACACACACACTTTATGTCTTACCTTTCACACACACCTCTCTCTTCTCCACGACACATACCAAACTCTTCCGCTTCATCAAACCTACTACAACGCACTCTAGAATTCACCTCTGACGTCTCACACCCCTCTACCACACTCAAAGACTCACCTTCCACCCACCACACACCACCGCCACACTCTAAGCCCCATCTTTCACACACCATATCCTCCACAGCACTCTGAGCCTTACCTTTAGGCTTTCACATACCACACCCCTCCATCATACTCCAGACCCTAACTTCTACGTACCAGCAACTGCAACGCACTCTACTGGGCCCATCTTCACCACACTCCCTGCTGCATCCCTCCACCACACCCTAAATCTCACCTTCCATGCACCACATCTCTCCCTCACACCCTCCACCACATCCTAAATCTCACTTTCCATGCGCCACACCTCTCCCACACACTCTGGGTTTCACTTCACCATCATACCTACCTAGAGAGAGGCCTTCACGTGGTGGCACCGAAATAACTGTGCAACGTCCCTGCCCGGTTCTGCAGATATCCCTTACTTCCTTCCCTGTTCTCCGAATGGAAGATTGTGGACTCCAGGATGAGGGCAACTTCAGCCTTCAGTCCACCGGGTTCACGTTTCAGATAAGACCAACGTTGGAACTACTACTACTACTACCGCTTCTACTACTACTGCTACTACTACTAGTACTACCACTATTACTATTACAACTACTACTGCTCTTACTACTACGACTATTACTACTACTACTACCACCACCACCACCACTACCACCACCACCACCATTACAATTATTACCCCTATTACTACTACCATTACCACCACCACCACCACCACCACCACCACTACTACTGCTACTACTACTACTACTGCCACCATCACCACCACTACCAATTTATCACATGCTCCAACAAACTACACCTTCCTAATCACCACCACACTCAAGCACCACATCCCTGATCATCACATATCCCTCTCACACTATTATACACCACACCACCTCACAATGTCACTATCACTTAGTTTTCACTGGAGGGAACTGGGCAATTCGACAATTTGAATAGTAAGATGTGATCACAGGGAATACGAAGAGCAGTAGTTAAGAGGTAGGAATGAGTCTACTTGGTTACTAGTCAAATCAGCTCTCCCGTCTGACTACATCTGGCCATCAATTGAACTGGAAGGGGTTAGGGATCTTTTTTAGGTTAGAAGAATGTGCTAAAGCTTATTTCACCACACGTATTCTGTCACTAAGTTTCCGATTCTCTCTCTCTCTCTCTCTCTCTCTCTCTCTCTCTCTCTCTCTCTCTCTCAACATAAGGACTTCTTCCCCCTCCTCCTTTCATCTCACTCCTCTTCCCTTTCCTTTTCTCTTCCACCCACTCCTCTCCCCTCCTCATCCTTTATTTCCTTCTTTCCTTCTTCCATCGCCCCTTCCCTCATTCATATTCCTGTCCCACTTCTCTTCTCCCTTTCCCCTCACCTTTCTCCCCTCCTCTCCTAATCTTCCCCTTCCCTTTATTTTGCTCTTGTTTATCCCCTCTCCCCTCTCTCCCCTTCAATCTTATCTTTTTCTTCTTTTTCCTTCCTGCCCTCCTCCTCTCCCCCACCCACTGCCGTATTCCTCTCTCTCTCTCTCTCTCTCTCTCTCTCTCTCTCTCTCTCTCTCTCTCTCTCTCTCCTTCCCATCCTCTTCCCCTCCCTTCCTCTCTCTATCCCTTTCTCCCCCACACTGTCCACCCGTCCCTCCCTCCTTCACTTTTTCCGCCCAAAACATTGCTCTGTTTGTTATCCATTAAGCTTCAATTGTCATCGGGATTGGGCGGGCTTTTGGGCATTTGGGCGTAGAGTTTGTGTTGGCTGCTCAATGGGCGTATTTGTTTAATCTGGCTGTGTCTGCTGGGGTGGGCTGGGGCTGGAGTGTAGAGAGGATGGCTTCGACTAGGTGCGCCTCTTGTTTCTTTCCTGGAAATGTTGATATTTTTGGGAGAGGAAGATTTTGGGGAAGGGGGGAATGGATGATAATATTTTTTGTGGGATGAAGGATAGGTGATGATGATGATGATGATGCCAATACTGGACGATTATATTTAGTGGGAAGGAGGATTATGATGATGATGATGTTGACGATGAAGTTCTAATACTAGATTATTATAGTCGGGAGGAATGAAGATGATGTTGATGAAGATGCTAACACCAAACGATTATATGCAGTGAGAAAGATGATGATGATGATGATCATCATCATCATCATGATCATGACCTAGCTGTCAGAGAGTACAAAAGATTATCTCTGTTTTCCTTCCCTCCTCCTCCCCCTCTTCTTTTTTTAAATGATAGGTGAACTGAAATACATTAAAAAATCAGAAAAAATAAAAGATACAGAAAATGGTGAACGTTATGAAATAATCCGTGTGAATATTGTTAAACATTCTAAAAACTTCGAAAAAAATAAAATGGAAAGTAAAAACACTCAAAAAAGGAAAGCTACTTTCGTATGAAATCAGATGAAAAAAAAAGCCATAAATATAAGGGGAAAAAAGAGAAGAAAACTCAGTGACAAAAAATCCACATGCAAATTACAAAAATAGAAAATGGTAAAAAAAAAAAAAGCGCGAGAAATTGCATACAACCGTGTTAAAAATTAAAAAACGCAAGAAAAAAGCTGTAAAAAACATAAAACAGAGCATAAAATTACAAAAAAATGACGTGCGAAATATTACAAAACCCGAGCGAAAAAATATATAAAACCTCGCAAAAAAAAAATACATACCAAAAAAATAACGATCAAAAAATAAAAATTACGCAAACATTACAAAAACTCGTGCAAAAAATAACGAAAAACGAGTAAAATACACTCGAAAAAAGCGCAAAAAAATAAATAAAACAAAGTGAAAAATTTCCTAAAACCGAGCGATAAAATACATATAAACGCCTGGAAAAAAACGCGCAAAAAATGCAAAAAAAAACTGCAAAAAAATACAATAAAAATACAGATAAACGTCCCCCCAAAATACAAAAAAGGGCAAAAAAATACTGAAAATGCAGCGAAAAAGATACTTAAAACAAAGCGAAACTATACAGTAAAATAGCACGAAAAATAATAAAGAAACCGGGGGGGAAATGACAGAAATGAAGGGAGTGTTAATTTGTGTGTGGCCGTGTACGTTAGGCCAGGCTGAGCAATTGCATTATGATGATGAAAATGCATGACAAACGGTAATTGTGCATGGATTCGATTAGGCATGGGAGGAGGGTTGGCCCGAAATAAAAATGATGAAAGCCAGTGTTTGTCGGTCTGTCTGTCTGTGTGATGGTGGTGGAGTGGGCGCAACCCTTCACTGAAAAAATATAAGCTCAAACCTAAAATCAAACTCAAAGACAGAACAGAACTGTTCCAAAAACTGTTGAAAATAATTTGGAAATGTAAAATCAAAATAAAAATAAAAATCGAGGACAGAACAGAACCAGTGGCGTACCTGAGGGGCTGGGGGGAGCTGTTTGAAACTGCCCCCCGGGCCCGCAGTTGAGGAGGGGCCCCCAAAAGCCTTAAAAATTTATAAGCTTTTTTATTAATGTATAAAAATTTATATATTCATCATCCCGAAAATCCCGGCTGAGATATTAGATAAGCTTTGAGAATGAGGGGGGCAAGGTTCTTTGCGGGGCCCCCTTCCTGGAGGGGGCCCGCAAAGAACCTAGCCCCCCGGGCCCCCAAATCTCTAGTTACGTCCCTGAACAGAACTATTCCTATAATTGCTGGAAAAAAAATCGTGGTAAATCAAAGCTAAAATCAAAATGATGGACAAAACAGAATTATTCCAAAAACTGTAGAAAAAAATATTAAATCAAAGTTAAAATCAAAATGAAGGACACAACAGAATCATTTCAGAAATTGTAGAAGAAAAATCCAGAAATGTACAATCATAGTTAAAATAAAAATCAAGGACAAAACAAAACTAGTTCAGAAAATTGTAGAAAGTAAATAAAAATCAAGGACATCTGTAATCTGGTGTTTGGAATTTTCATTATTTAAATTATTTTCTTTCTCTGCATATTTTCTGTAAAGAAAAAAAAAAAAGAATAATATTAGAAATGGTTGACCGAATGAATTAATATCAGTGTCGAAAGAACATTATGATTTATGAAAAAAAAAACACAATGAATCAAAATTAGGGACGAAAGAAATTATTATTCCAAAGGTAGAATGATTAACCATAATCAAGGGCGAGAGGAAAGTATCATTCCATAAAAAAGCAGAAAGAATAAATTAAAATCAAGAAAAGAGCAATATTATTTCGGAAAAAGTAGAAAGGACAAGTTAAAGCCAAGGACAATTTAATCCGAGGAAAGGTAGACAGAATATGATCACTAAAAAAAAAAAAAAATGTAGCCATTCTGGAACAACAATATCCTCGTAAATAGGACCGATAAGAGAAGAAAATACAATTATTCCCAATGAATATGAAAATATAAGCAGGAAACAAGATTGCTCCACAACTGAGGTAAAAAAGAAGCAAGCAAAATGTTATTGCCAAAAAAACACTAAGCACTATTTAAAAACAAATAAAATCAGCATAAGGACGACATTTTTCCAGATACAGATAAAGAACAAGAATGAAGAATATTAGTCTAAAAAATGATAAATCTTCTTGAAAACGGAATAAAAGGAAAATAATTAAGGTGATATCGCTCTTTAAATAAAAAGCAAAAATGATGACCGGTGAACTACAGTAATCCACGAGTAATTTGAAAGTGACAAAAACAATTATTACTTAAAGAAGCAAAAAGAGGGCAATAATCCAGAACAAAGCAAAACAGAAATATAAGAAATGACATAAAAAACGAGAAAGAGCAGAATAAAGCAAGGATAAGAAAAAGAAGCTAAAAAAATAATAAAAAAGAAGAACATGTAATTCCACAAAAATATATACAACGGAACAAGAGAAAAACAAAATAGCACAAAAAAGGAAAATAATAATAATAAAAATGGAAGGTCAAACAAGTGAGAACATTGTTGCAGCAAAAAAAAAAAAAAAAGTAAAGAGGAGTCGGAAAATACACACACACACACACACACACACACACACATAAAAAAAAAAACATTACTCTATCCAAACGTGCAAAGAAAAGAGATTAGAGCGAAAAAAAGAAAAAAAAAATCCAGCAAGAGAGGAACATAATTCCAGATGCCCTTAACAAAATTTTCCTTTGACAGCAAATTGTTTCATCAAATCTCGGGTGATTTGTGTTCGCGTTTTGGCCAAATTCTTAATTGGGTTGACCTGTTTTTTCTTTTTTCCATGTTTTTTTTTTTTTTTTCTGGTGTCTTTCGTGTTGTCATCATAATTACGCTTATTTACGCCCCGCACTCCCCTGGTTGTAAATTTTTCGGGTGAGAGAGACAGACAGACAGACAGAGACAGAGACAGAGAGAGACTACTGAAATGCTTCGTTCCGGCCACTTTACTTATATCCTTAGTGGAATAGAATTTTTTTTTTTTCCCGCAATGCTGGACTTTGATGTCATTATAATTCGCTTTTTTTTTTCTGCGTAACTTTTGAGTCTGGTAAAATAAAGGATGGTTACTATGAGCTGGCAAAATTTAATAACCACTTTACTATGATAACAAAAGCAGATAAAGTAATGACGATAAAGATAAGTTAAAAAGATGCCTAACCAACCTTTGATCGTAATCCAAACCACTTAACTTCTCGGTTCAGGTGACTTTACTCCTTTATTTCCTACCCACTAATTCTACTCAGATTTATTCACCTCTTCCTTGGACTGTCCGAAGTGGAGGGGATACATATAGCCTTAATAAATCTCTTTACTACTGGTGATCCTTCCTTTGTTGATTAAAATTCGTTTTGTGGTAGCGACAATGAAGTAAAAAATAATGCCACTCTACTTAGACCCAAGGATGAGATGGAGGGATGGATTGGAAAGGTATATGAGAGAGGGGGGAGTGAACTGGGAGCAGGGCAGTGAAATGGCGGGGGACAGGGCGACGTGGAGGCGATTTGGTTGTGGCCACCCCGTACGGGATTGAGGCGTCTGGCAATAGATAGATAGATAGACTTAGACCCTCCAGTAAGGTGACGTAAATTTTCGACTTTATTTTTTATGCCACCAGACGATTGTATTAATTTAGGAACAGACTTCTATGCTTTTTTTTTTTTTTTTTTTTACTCTGATCTGGCCAAAACTTGTCATCTCTCCATCTTGAACGCTGAGCTGTAACAATATATTAACACAGGCATACGATGCTAGACATGAAGAAAATGCCATGGAAAGAATGTAGAGCCATAGCATTGTATTTCTTCCACTGAGGTACGGGAAATAAGCTGTAAAAGGAAGAAAATATGGTCCAAGTTGAGGAAGAAAGAGTATATTAGTGAGGGGGTGAAAGAAAAGTATGTCTGACCCCTCCATCTTGAAAAATAAAATCCATGCAAAATAAAATCGTCTGGAGGTAGCAAAAAAAACAAAGAGAACATATCATTATTTTGGTGCTAGAGGGGGACGCCTTCGTGTGGTGGCACCAATTTTACCAGGCGGGTCCACTGCCTGGTAATGCAATGTCCCTTAACTGCTTCCTTATACCCCAGAAGAAGGATGGTGGACTGCAGTAGGGTAATTTAAGCCTGCAGTTCACTGGGTTTACATTTCAGATGAACCTGGGGCCACAATAACAGTGAAAACTACAACGTCACTCCTTTCAAAGCTCTAAACAGTAACAGCAACCCATTCACACATCCCTCCATCACCACCATCCCTTACTGCCCTTGACCCCCTGACCTGTGAATTGATTGTCAGGTCCCTTGGGTGGGTGGGAATAGGCGACGTGGTTAGGGGTAGCGGAGGTGGGGTGGAGGGGTAGGTGGGGTGAGAGGGGAGAGAAGATGTACAGATGTTTTTGCAAGTGTGGTGATGGGTGGGAAAGGAAGGGTAGGGAAAGAGAGAGGTGGGGTATGTAAGAAGAGAAAGCACGCAGTGTGGGGATGGAGGTAGGAGTGGATGGGGGGAAAGTGAGACGACGAATAGGTGATTTTTGCTTTTGTAGTGCCGGAGGGGGAGGGGGGGAAGGGAGAATGGGAGAATCAAGATGAGGGAGTGGGGAGAGAGAGAGGTGGGGTATGAATGAAGGAAGAGAGATAGGAGGGAGTGTGAGGCAGGAGGCGGGAGTGGGATAGGAGAGTGGGGGACGGGTGAGAGGGTGACATGTGTTTTTTGTAAAGGTGGTGATGGGTTGCGACTGGTGGTGGAGGAGGGGGAGCGAGAGGGCAATGAAGTGGGGAGGAGAGAAGAGAGGGGAGAGAGAACTGGGAGAGCGCATGGTACAGATGTTATTACAAATGTGGTGATGGGTGGAGAGGGATGAGAGGAAGGAGGGAGTGGGGGAATGAGGGAGATGTGTGAAAGGAATGGGGAGAAGCCGGAAAGTGTGGCTGCAGGTGTGAAGATGTGTGTATGGGATAGAGAGAGGAGTGAGAGAGCATTATCTTACGCAAAAATTAAAGAAAACAATTGAAAAGCTTGTAGCCCGTAAAATGTCCTCTTAAAGCGAGTTCTGTAATAAAAAAAAAAAAAAGCCACAAACAAAATCCATTCATTTTCAGATGTATGGAATAATTTTGCAAAACTGGAGGTCATAGGCAGAAAGAAGGGAAAATGAGGAGGGCGGTGACTGGAGGAAGCAAGACTGGGGAGAAGTGGGAGAACAGTGATTGTGAAGTGCAGGGAGGTGAGGCTGGGAGGGGTTGATTTTTTTTGGAGGGCGTCTTTAGTTTCATCTGTATCATCTGTCTGTCTATCTGTCTATCAGTCTATCTATCAGTTTATGTACCTATCTGTCTGTCTATACAGTGTCTGATCTGGTCTGATTGTCTCCCTTCACGACATCTTTCTGTCTGTCTGTTTTCTGTCAGACAAACACACTAATACGCGTCCTGACACAAGCACATTTTCTGTACTCTATATACTCTAACGGCCTGAATTGCTACCCCTCCCCCCATCTTGAATGCTGAGTTGTGGAAAAAGATTATCATTAGAGCATGGTGCTTGTCACGAAAAAGTGCTATGGGAAGCGTGTATAGCATTGTCTGCCACTGAGCTACTTGAGATATGCTACAAACGGACGAAAATCTGAGCCAAGTTAACGTGAAAGATCTATAGCTTACATGGCCACACACCAGTCACCTGAAAATGGTCTCACTGTCAATCTGTTTAATGATGCAGGTGACTTTGCAACAAATTAAGAAGTAAATCTAGTTGCAAAATAGTGATAAGTGAAAGGAGTACCAAACTCATGCAAAAAAGGAGTATTATATTGCTGCATAAAATAACATTAAGGTTGTGTGAGCTGGGAGGGGAGGACTGCGAAATAGCTGGGGACAGGGCGACATGGAGGCGATTTGTTTGTGGCCACCTCCTACGGGATTAAGGTGTCTGGCAATAGATAAATAGAAAGCAGTCATAAATCTCAAAGCACATTCCAAGCACCCAACAAACATCACTGAACATTACCAAACATCGCACATCCCCCCAAAAAAACATAATTAAGCATCGCCAAACACTCCAAGGACCCGCAGTCACACCCAAACACCAAGAAAAAAATAATAATAATACATGAAAAAGAAATCCAACCAAGATCTCCTACAAACACCAGGAAACATCACCAAACACCCCAGACCCCAACACAAACAGAGCCAAACATCACCAAACACCCCAAGGCCTCCACAAACATTATCAAGCACCCCAAGCCCACGCAAACACATCAGTACAAACACCAGTATACGGGCACAACACAAACAAGACCAAACATCACTAAACAACACACAAACTCAACCAAACATCCCCCAGGCTGTACCAGACGCTCCACAAGCACAGATAAACATCACTATACACCCCAGAGTTGCCACAAACATCACCAAACACCCGCCAAACACCCGTCATACATTCACGCTT
This sequence comes from Coenobita brevimanus, assembly GCF_032717465.1. Taxonomy (NCBI): domain Eukaryota; kingdom Metazoa; phylum Arthropoda; class Malacostraca; order Decapoda; family Coenobitidae; genus Coenobita; species Coenobita brevimanus. Next base: position 6,544,130 of record NC_137011.1, on the reverse strand, counting down.
CTCGAGAGACATGATCCCCATACCCGGATACATACAGAACAGGGCGACATGACAGCGACTGGTGTGTGTGTGTGTGTGTGTGTGTGTTGGGGCAGAGAGAGAGAGAGAGAGAGAGGTAAGGTAGGTAGGCTGGTTAGTAGGATAAGTAGGTAGGTAGGCAGACAGGTAGTGTGATCAGTTGGTAAGTTCTAGGGTGGTAGGTAGATTGGATCGTTGGTACGTTTGTTGGTTTTAAGGTAGGTAGGTATGTAGTCAGGTGGGTAGGCAGGAAGGTAGGTAAGTAGGTAGGTAGGTAGGTGGGCAGGTAGAAAAGTAGGTATGTAGGTAGGTAAGTAGGCGGGTAGGTAGGTAGGTTCATTGGCGGTTATGCGTGCAACTCTCAACCAATCAACATCATATTTTTTCACTAATTCTAGTCTGCCAATGGGTGGGGTGGAGGTAGGGGTGGGTGGGGTGGATTAGGGGTAGGTGGGTGGGGTGTGGGTAGTGATGAGTGGGTGGGTGGGTGGGGTCACTTCATTAATAATACTTTGTTTTGTTTTCTTTGTGGATGTTAATGTTGTTGTTTTGTTTCCCTACTGCAGATCCAAATGTTGCTGTTGCTGTTGTTGTTGTTGTTGTTGTTATAGTTACGACAAACATTCATTCATCTTCGTTCGGCGTATTGATGTTTGTGGTATTACCGAAAAATAATGTTTCTCTGTCTGTCTGTGTATATCTGTCATCTGTCTGTATACACACACACACACACACACACACACACACACACACACACACACACACACACACACACAAACCTTTTTCCCTACAGTTCCGTCAAAAGTTGAGTGAATTCGAGTTGCGTGTGTGTAAAACTCTCAAGATGAGTTTGGGTGATGCTGGGAGAGATGTTGAGTGGGGGAGAGGGGTGGGGAGAGGGGCATGGGGTGGGGAGAGAGAGGAGGGATAAAAAAAGAGGGGGTGGGAGAACGAGGACGAAGGGGAGAGGGGGAGAGAGGCGAGGGATGAGGGAGAGTGCAGGAGGGGAGAAGAGGGAAAAGAGATGGAAATTGGAGAAGAAAAAGAAGAAAGGATGGAGAGGGAGAGGGGAGAAGAAGGATGGATGAAGGATAGGAGTGAGAAGAAGGAAGGAAACCAGTGAAGAGGAAGAAGGAATGAAGGAGAGAGGGAGAGGGGAGAAGGAGGCTGGATGAAGGATAGAGCGAGGAGAGAGAACAGCCAAATGGGATGGAGACCACAAAAGAGGAATAATGGATGAAAGAAAGAGGGAGAAGATTGACGAAGGAGAAGGGAGGAAGGAGAAGGGGTGCAGTGGGGAGGTGGGAAGGATGTAGTGACGAGGTTAGAGAGCAGTAGTGACATGGGGAGGATAATGTGGGGGAGGGAAAGTAGGGGAGAGGCGACTGGTAAGAGGAGGGGTGGGGAGATGGGGTGGGAGAGGGCGATGCAGAAGATACTGGAATGGTTGTAAGGAAACGGGGAGTGTGTAGTGGGGTGGGAATGATAGAGTTCAAGGGAAAAAGGAGAGAGGATAGGGGGCTGGGGTGTAGGAGGCTGAAGAGGGGAAAATGAGGAGGGGAAGGTATGCAGTAGGGGAAGGGGAGGGGGGAGGAAAACTGAGGGGGAGGGTATACAGGGAGGACAGAGGGGAATAATGCGAAGGAAAGGGTAATGTAGTGAGCTGATGGCGATAGGGAGAGGGAGCTGCAAGAGCAGGGAAGTATAACAGTGATTGTGGAGGTGTAATGGGGTAGATTATTTGTATGGGGAGAGGTTTGGGGAGAAGAAAAAGACTTATATTAATGCTTAGGAAACACAAGCAAGTCATTAAGTCAGGCAGTCAAATTTTGCTTAGTCCTAATTACCCCCTAGAAAAACATTCGCAATACTCAATGTTACAAGCAGGTCGCCAGGTATGCTAATGTGTGAAAGGGGATTGAGGGAAAGAAATTTGTCCAGGAGTCTGACCGGTACCGAAATAAACTCTGGTTCTTCCAAATGCGAAATAGGAGTGCTAGTCGGAGAAGAAGGAGGAGATGGGATGATGTTACTGATGATGATGATAATGATGATGATGATAGAAGAAGACGTGATGATATTGAGGTCAGTGATGATAATGATGTTGATGATGATGATGATGGTGATGTTGATAATAATAATGATGATGTTGCTGATAATATTGATGATAGAAAAAGAAAAAGAAGAAGAATGAGAAGGAGGAGGAGGAGAAGGAGGAGGAGGAGGAGTTGGAGGAAAAAAATGAAGAGGAGGAAAGGCCTATGTCCAGTGCTACTCAACAACAACAAGCTTACTAAGACAATCAGTTTTTCCCTCAGAATACGACACGCAACCACCAATTTTACTTTCCAGATCCCCATTTCCGTTAAAGGTACTAACAAACAGGGATAAAAAAAAATGATGAAAGGCCAAAAGATCTAAAGGGAATTGAACCTGGAACTTATCGGTTGCATACCCTGGATCGAAAAAGCTTATAATCAATGCCTATGGACTGAAAAAAGGTTAAAAAGGCGTGTTAATTTTTCTAGGGTAAAATTTTCTCCTAGAATACACTCACAACAATCGACTTTCCATCCAGGTCCCCAATTGTATTGCTGGCTGAACAGGGACTGGAGGGAAGCGAATTTTGTCTACTTGTCTGATCGGCCCAAAAATCGAATATGTGAGGATGGAGGGACGTATGCGGTAGGAGAGAGAGAGAGAGAGAGAGAGAAGGATGAAGGAGAAGGAGGTAGGGAGAATGGGGAGGAAGAAGGAAGGAGGGAAAGGGGAAAGGGAGAGATGATGGAGGAAGGAGGAGGGAAGAGAAGAAAAGGAGGATGGAGGAGAAAGAAGGAGGGGGAGGAGGAGGAATGGGGTGGAGAGAAAGATGTGATAGAGATAGGGAGGAGAGATGCCACATGGTTTGGTCTTTACTCCTCTCTCTCTCTCTCTCTCTCTCTCTCTCTCTCTCTCTCTCTCTCTCTCTCTCTCTCTCTCTCTCTCTCTCTTCCCTCCTTCTTCTCTATCTTCCTCTTTCTCAGACTAATCCCTCCTTCCTTAGTTCCGTTTTCCATCCCAAAACGCAAAATCTCCCCCTCCTTCCCTCTCCTTTCATCTTCTCTTCCCCTTCTTCCCTCCCATTTTCTCCTCTTTCCCCTCTCCCTCCTTTTCTCCTCCCCTCCTTCCCTCCCCAAACACCATTTCTCCTTCCCTCCTTCATTTCCTGAGACTTCAATTTTCTCAACATTTCTCTCTCTCTCTCTCTCTGCCTTTCGATCCGTCTGTCTGTTTCACACACACACACACACACACACACACACACACACACACACACACACACACACACACACACACACACACACACACACAAAGAGTCACTTATCTCCATATGTTGGTAAGTAAACACACTTACACAGGCATCAGTCAGTGAGGACCTGTAGCCACACACACACACACACACACACACACACACACACACACACACACACACACACACACACACACACACACACACACACACACACACACACACACACATCAATCCGTAAGTATCTGTAAGTAGGCCCAATGTAGGTAGTTGGGTAGACAGACACGG
>NC_137011.1:6520535-6535535 GCF_032717465.1 Coenobita brevimanus | reverse complement strand
ATCATTTATCGCATCAGTATCTACCCTGCATCATTTATCGCATCAGTATCTACCTTGCATCATTTATTGCATCATTATCTACCCTGCATCATTTATTGCCATCTACCCTGCATCATTTATTGCATCAGTATCTACCCTGCATCATTTATTGCTATCTACCCTGCATCATTTATCGCATCAGTATCTACCTGTATCATTTATTGCTACCTACCCTGCATCATTCATTGCATCAGTATCTACTTGGGAATACTGTCGCCGAGGGCCAAGCAGGAAGGGCACAAGAGAGCAAAAAGGTACAGTGACACACATGGGGGAAAAAATGATCATACAGACACTGACGACACGAAATTCTTTAGTTTCCCCTACCCATTAACCTTAACCCCTTGGCCACGAGAGACTTTCCCTTTGGTGAGTCTAATGATTTGACAGGGTTGAAAAAAAAGCAAGAGATATATTAGAGAAGGGGAAAAATGAAGGTTATTTTTCTGGTTACTATGTTGTCATTTAATGCTTGGTGAAAATAAAGCAAGTGATGTGTGTGTGTGTGTGTGTGTGTGTGTGTGTGTGTGTGTGTGTGTGTGTGTGTGTGTGTGTGTGTGTGTGTTTTCAGTGAATGGTATAAATGAAGGCTATTGATTAGTTATTTATCTGTTCTTTAATCCTATATTGTCCTACCAGCAACTTAGGGGCTCGGGATGCCGGTGACCAGTCGTTCTTCCCTGAGTGGTAGTTGCAACGTCTTAACCCACCAAACCAAGAGCTGTTCCTTTGGTTATATGGCTACCACCCAAAGTAGTAAATGGATTCCTGGACTACGTGAAACCATTTGGCTTGTCACTCAGTGTAGACTCGCCCGAAATTAACGCTACATCAAGTGAATGAATGATGGGGGCCTCCATTTCTAACTCATTCATACACTCCCTCTCCCTCTCTCTACAATAATTACTCTTCTCTCTTGCGTCCTCTCCTACACTTTTTTTTTTTTTGCTTATTTCTCTCCTCCTTAACTTCTCGACTCTTTCCTCTCTCTCTCTCTCTCTCTCTCTCTCTCTCTCTCTCTCTCTCTCTCTCTCTCTCTCTCTCTCTCTCTCTCTCTCTCTCTCTCTCTTTCCTCTCCTCCCTTCTTTTCTGTATCTCTCTCTCTCTCTCTCTCTCTCTCTCTCTCTCTCTCTCTCTCTCTCTCTCTCTCTCTCTCTCTCTCTCTCTCTCTCTCTTCTTTCCTGTATCGTCTCTCCTTTTCTACCTAATTTCCCATCTTCTCTCCCCTCTCCAAACATGTCTCTCCTTTCTTCTTTCCTTTCTTATACTGTCTGTCCCCTGTCTCTTCTCTCCTTCCTCTTTTCGTGTTTTCTCAGTCCTCTCTTTTCCTACCTGTCTTTCCTCTTTACCTGTCTTCTCTCCTTCTTCTTCTCCTATTTTCTCACTCCTGTCTCTCTTCTCCTGCCTCTCCTTCCTCTATATCTATCTACTCTCCTTCCTCTTTTCCTATTTTCTCTCTCCTATCTCTCTTTTCCTGCCTTTCCTTCCTCTTTGTCTATCTTCTTTCCTTCTCTTTTCTATTTTTCTGTATTGTTTCTTCTTCTTTCCCTTCTTTTCTCCCACTTTTCCTATCTTCTCTTTCCTTTCCCTCCTCCTTTCCTCCTTCCTCTCCTATCTCCTCCCTCATCCGTTTCACCCAAATTTTCCTATCCCTTTTTTTCCTTTCTTCATTCCACTCATTTTTTTCCCCTTCCTTCTTTCCCTCCTTTCCTCCCCCCTTTTGCTATCTTCTTTTGCTTTTCCGTCCCTCTTTTCCTATCATCTCTCTCCTCCTTTCACTCCATTTCAGTCTTATCTTCCTGTTTTCCCTCCTTCCTTCCCTTCTTTCCCCCCTCCCTTCCTATATTGTCTTCTTTAAATTTCTTCCGCCATCCTTTCCTATTCTCTCTCTCTCTCTCTCTCTCTCTCTCTCTCTCTCTCTCTCTCTCTCTCTCTCTCTCTCTCTCTCTCTCTCTCTCTCTCTCTCATTTTCTATTTTACCTCTCCATTTTCTTGCCTCCTTCCATTCCCATTTTCTCTCTCTCATATCTCTCCTTTTCCGTCTTTCCTCCATCCTTCCTTTCCTCCATTCCTGAGCTGTCTCTCCTCCTTTCTCTCCTTTCTTCCTATCTTCCCTCCTCCCCCCCTTACAGGTGAAAGAGAGCAAACTTACCTCGGAAAAAGACAGGCAAACTTTCCAGCGAGTTTCCTTCGTTTTGCTCCTCAGGTAATTTAATTAAGATAATCGAACTAGGTATCCTCAGGAAGTTGTTAAACATTTGCATTAATTAAGAAAAAATTACCTTGAATAAAAGAATTAATTAAAAAGGAGATATGGCTGGGAAATGAAAGAAGAATAAAAAGAGAAATGTCTAGGAAATAAAAAACAAAAAGAGAGATGCCTGGGAAATAAGAGAGAGAGAGAGAGAGAGAGAGAGGTCTGGGAACACGGGAATCTATTTGTTGTCAGAAGTTGATAATGAATTTGGTGGAAGGAGTGAAAAATTATTAAAAAAAAAAAAAAAAAAAGACACCTGGTTGGAAACTCGACTCATCTGCTTGGATTTGGTTGAGATGTTGATGGTGGTGAATCTCTCTCTCTCTCTCTCTCTCTCTCTCTCTCTCTCTCTCTGTTTTTTTCTCCATTACTCTTTCCCTCTTTCTTTCTTTCGACCCTTCTTTCTCTTGCTCTTTCTTTTTCTTTTTTCTTACCTTGCTTTTCTTTTTCTCTTAGCTGGGATTCTGTGTGTGCGTCTCTCTCTCTCTCTCTCTCTCTCTCTCTCTCTCTCTCTCTCTCTCTCTCTCTCTCTCTCTCTCTCTCTCTCTCTCTCTCTCGTAGTAGCCCAGGGGAAAAACGCTGCACAAGAAATCTTACACTTCACTACCGAGGCGGTGATCTTGTTTGCCAAAATATTTCACGTCGCAAAAACGCCAAATGATTCCTTTCGATTCCCTCACCTTGTTCTAAGCCTGAAGTTGCTGTTTTCAGGCTTCAGTTTTATATTGTGGGAAAAAGCTTGAAAACTCTCTCTCTCTCTCTCTCTCTCTCTCTCTCTCTCTAAACCAAAATTTTACCTATTTCAGAATGTCTAGAGAATATCGCTTCCAAAAACTCATATTCTTTTCTTTTTCAACTTTTACAACTTTTCCTCAATGAAGGTTAAAACACAAACACAAAGACCTGATAATTTTTCTGCTTTTAATATTTTTCCAGCAAAAACATATAAATAACAAAATAAATAAATAAACTTCTTTCTCCTTCTTTCAGTGTGTTCTTTTAGGCTTTCTTCTTTTTTTTTTTTTGTCTGTTTTGAGGTGCCTTGCAAAACCATCTCAAAGTTTTCTCTTTATCCAAATTTTTTCTGCCTTTTATTGTGACTTACACGTTGGGGTGGGCTTCACACACACACACACACACACACACACACACACACACACACACACACACACACACACACACACACACACACACACACACACACACACACACACACACACACACACACACACACACACACACACACCAGCAACTCCCTCACACAGACACGCACCGGCACCCCAACACATTTTCACTCCCATACAGTCACACACCTCCTCACACCCACACCTCCACACACACCTGCACCCCACACACTTTCACCCCCACAGACACACACCTCGTCACACCCAAACACACCTGCACCCCGACAGAGATACACACCTCCTCACACCCACACACACCTGCACCCCACACACCTACACTCCCACACACCTGCAAACCCCAGACCTCATTTTTCCCTCATAAATCGCAATAAAAATGGTCTCATAATCAAGTAATTCTTCCGCCGTGTTGACATTTAATTAAGCGAGACAACAGCGTGTTTGTGCCCAGCGAAATGTTTTGTTATATCACTGAACATAATTAAACCGCCCAGCCAACTTCACTTAGTCTGCGATTCAAAGAGTGTGTGTGTGTGTGTGTGTGTGTGTGTGTGTGTGTGTGTGTGTGTGTGTGTGTGTGTAGAGTGTGACTATTGCTCTCGTTCCGTGTTGCGAGTATGTATGTATTTCTGTGTCAGTTATAATTACGTTCAACTATATTCAGTTTCGCTTACCAATTCACTTCGCAAACACTTTCCAGCTTCACTGATATCATTCACGGTTTCCATGACGGGGTTTCTACGTGAATTCCAGTCTGAATCCATTGCCCGTTTTGTTTATAGCTCCACATTTCACTTTTAAAACTGCCTATATTCTGAAAGGGGGATGGTGGACTGCAGGAAGGAGTAGCGTCAGCCATGTAGTCTACAGGGATCACATGCCGACAATCCTGGGGTTACAGCAACAACTGTCTATCAATTGCCAGACGCCTTAATCCCGTAAGGGGTGACCACAAACAAATCGCCTCGATGTTGTCCTGTCCCCTGCCATTTCACCGCCGTGCTCCCAGCTCACACACCCCTCTCTCATATACCTCTCCTTGCATGTAGGGGTGCCCATAATCCACCCAATTAGTGTAGCGGTACTCTGTTTTTAGGGTAGCTTTACACTGAGTGGCAAGCCAAATGATTTCCTGTACACCAGGAAATCATTTACAACGCTGGGTGGTAACTTATAACTAACCAACACGTGTTCCCTATGTGACAACAAATGGGTTGGCGGAGGGTTAGTGCCCCTCCCAGGAAAACAACTAAAAATATGAACAAAAACAACTACTAGGTCTTAATAACCTTAAATCGTGAAGGAATTTTTGGCAGACGTGTATGGAATGCCTATGGTTATTCGCTTGGGTTAGCCTGCACTCCCCCATTGCAGAGTGCAGTCAGCTACGGCACAGACAGATCAGAGAAGTTTATCATCGTTACCTGCATCACAAATTGTCGTCAAAATTAAGTGCCTGCCTCCCTCCACGCGATTAGTTTTAAGTATATGGTTGTAAATCCCACAGACAATACCTGTAATTTAAGGGCCGGTTACTAATTCTGCCTTTATGCTGACACCTCTATGCTAACACGTTTATGCTGACACCTCTATGCTAACACGTTTATGCTGACACCTCTATGCTAACACCTTTATGCCAACACGTTTATGCCAACATCTTTATATTAACACCTTTATACTAACACCTTTATGCTAACACCTCTATGCTGACACCTTTATGCTAACACCTTTATGCTAACACCTTTATGCCAACACCTTTATACTAACACCTTTATACAAACATCTTTATGCTAACACCTTTATGCCAACACCTTTATCTCAGCACCTTTATGCCAACACCATTATGATAACACCTTTATGCCAACACCTTTATGCTAACACCTTCTTTCCTTGCCAGCTTTTTTCAGACACCTTTACCTTGACAATAGTTTCTTGACACCATTACTTGGACGCCTTTTCCCTGATACCTTTTCCTGAATTTATTTCCAACACTTTTTCCTGACACCTTTTCCTGAACCAATTTCCAACATTTTTTCGTGACACCTTTTCCTGAACCAATTTCCAACACTTTTTCCTGACACCTTTTCCTGAACCAATTTCCAACATTTTTTCGTGACACCTTTTCCTGAACCAATTTCCATCGTTTTTTTCCTGGCTTCTTTTCCTGAACCTATTTCCAACACTTTTTCCTGACACCTTTTCCTGAGCCAATTTCCAACACTTTTCTCTTGACACCTTTTCCTGAACTTATTTCCAACACTTTTTCCTGACACCTTTTCCTGAACCTATTTCCAACACTTTTTCCTGACACCTTTTCCTGAACCTATTTCCAGCACTTTCCTGACACCTTTTTCTAAACCTATTTCCAACACTTTTTCCTTGCTTCTTTTCCTGAACCTATTTCCAACACTTTTTCCTTACATCTTTTCCTGAACCAATTTCCATCATTTTTTTTCCTGGCTTCTTTTCCTGAACCTATTGCCAACACTTTCCTAACACCTTTTCCTGAGTCTATTTCCAACACTTTTTCCTGACTCCTATTGCTTGTCACCTTTTCCCTGACACCTTATTTTTCCCTGACTTCTGTTTTCTGACTTCTCTTCCCTGACATCTGTTTTCTGACACCTTTTCCCGGACATCTGTTTTTCTGACACCTCTTCCTTGACATCTGTTTTCTGACATCTCCTCCCTGCTGTTTTCTGACACCTCTTCCCTGACATCTGTTTTCTGACACCTCTTCCTTGACATCTGTTTTCTGACACTTTTTCCCTAACATTTATTTTCTGACACCACTTCTCTGACATCTGTTTGCTGACATCTCTTCCCTGACATGTTTCCTGACATCTCTTCCCGGACATCTGTTTTTTCTGACACCTCTTCCTTGACATCTGTTTTCTGACATCTCCTCCCTGCTGTTTTCTGACACCTCTTCCCTGACATCTGTTCTCTGACACCTCTTCACTGACATCTGTTTTCTGACACCTCTTCCTTGACATCTGTTTTCTGACACTTCTTTCCTGACATCTGTCTTCTGATACCTCTTTCCTGACGTCTCTTCCCTGACATCTGTTTTCTAACACCTCTTCCCTGACACCTTTTCTCTGACATCTGTTTTCTGGCATCTCTTCCCTGACATCTGCTTTCTGACACCTCTTCCCTGACATCTGTTTTCTGACACCCTTTTGGTATACCTTTTCTTTTACACCTATTCCTGATACCTTTTCTTGAAGCTACTCCTGACACCTCCTCCTAATACCTTCTCTCATCACACCATTTTCCTGATACTTTTTACCTGGCAACTTTTCCCAAACACGGCTTTTCTGTATATATTTTTACCATCTTTTCTCCTGATATTTTTTTCTCTGCACATTAATCTATTCTGACAGCGTTTTCTCTGCTCCTCTCCTTGACATTCTCTCCACCACCACCACCACCACCACCACTCTCATATCTCCACTTCCCCTCTCCACCAAAGCTCCTCCCCTTCCACTAGTCGGATACACTCTCCACTCCCCTACTACCACCTCCAGACTCCTTCACTTTTCGATACATTCTCCGCCTACCCTATTTTTCCTCCGCCCCATTCCCCACTGCCAAACAACTCCACTAACACCCCAAATCAGCCCCACACACCCCACAACGATCATCCCCCGCCCTCACACACTCTACCACTGTTTATGAATACTACAGATACCTTCCTTCCCTCTCATTTATGCTCCTTCCCACTACATCTCTTCCAACCCCCCCCCACACCCCACTACACTCCACTCCCACCCCTACCTCCACACCCCCCTCCCACCCCCTCTCAAAAACCCACACCCCATTCCATCCTTTCGGCTTCCTCTTCAACACCCTTTCCATTGCTACTCCCTCTCCCACATCGCCTGTACCCCACCCCCACCCCCACCCCCACACAACCACTCCCACCCCATTTCCTTCCTCCCACACCCCACCACACCCCAGTCCCACTTCCACACGGAGTCCCTTCTCCACCTCCTTTCTTAATCCATCACACACACCCTCCCACCCTCTCCCTGACAGCTTTCCATTTCCTTCCCTTCCTCTTTCCTTAATTCACACCTCCACTTGCATCCCCTCTCCATACCCCCCTCCCACCCCGACACCGCCCTTCCCCCACTTCCCTTCCCACTCCATCACACCCCTCCTCCAACCATCTCACTAACACCTCTCCATCCCCTTCCCTTCCTCTTTCCTATCTTCCCATCTCCCCTTTCCTTCTCCTATCCAGACCTCAACCACACGACATCCCTACCCCCACAGCTGCTCTTCCTACCACGTCTCTCTTTACACACCCTCCCACATCATCTCCAAACCCACCACACCAATTTCAGTTCCCTTTCCCACCCACATCCCCTCACCCACTAGACCCCAACATTCTTCCCACTCCCTTGCCTAAACGTCTCTTCCCCCACCAACCCCCCACAACCCGCGCCACATCCCACAAATCCCTTCCCTATCCACATCCCCTCTCCCAGTAACCTTGACCATCCCTCACTCCCTTGTACACCCCTCTCTTCTCTTCTCCCAAACCCCACCCACAATTTCCTTTCCTATCCACATCCTCTCTCCCACGAACCTCGACCATCCCTCACTCCCACTCCCATGCACACACCCCTCTCTCCTTCCCATGCCACACCTCACAATTCCCATTCGTACCCACATCCCCTCTCCCCCAAACCCCACCATCCCTCCTATTCCCATCCACACCCCTCTCTCTCTCCCTCCAGCCCCCCAAAATTCCCTTCCCTACCCACATTCCCTCCCCTACCAGACCGCACCATCCTTCTTACTCCCTTCCACACTCACTGTCTCCCCCTCCAACCTCACCCACAATTCTCTTCCCAACCTACCAGACTCCAACATCCCTCCTACTCCTTTCTGCATCCCTCTCTCCCCCTCCAACCCCACCCACAACCCCCCACCACCCCCACTAAACCGTTTATCTAGCCCTGCCTCGACCCCAGCTCAATAAAAATAGAGCAGGAATTTTCTTCAGTGTCTTGGTTTTTAGGAGAGGTGGGTTTTTGTCTTCGTGCTTCGTTAGTGAGAGTTAAGTTAGGGGAGGAGTTGAGTTAATTCCGTGCGATCTTTGAGTGAGAGAGAGAGAGAGAGAGAGAGAGAATGGGTAGAAAGAGAAGGAGACAGACAGACAGAGACAGAGAAACCGCGTATCATTCAACACCTTATATCTTTCTGTAGTTATTCAGCAGCAAAGTCAGCGAAATAAAAGAGTATAAGGTAATACAGAGAACTTTGCCTTATTATTTTCTTTTCTTCTGGTTTGTGTGTGTGAATGTGTGTGTGTGTGTGTGTGTGTGTGTGTGTGTGTGTGTGTGTGTGTGTGTGTGTGTGTGTGTGTGAATGTGTGTGTGTGAATGTGTGTGTGTGTGTGTGTGTGTGTGTGTGTGTGTGTGTGTGTGTGAGTGAGTGAATGTGTGTGTGTGTGTGTGTGTGTGTGTGTGTGTGTGTGTGTGTGTGTGTGTGTGTGTGTGTGTCTTTCTCTCTCTCTCAAAATACTAGAATCTGTCTATAGGGAACAGACAGACAAGTAGATAGTTAGATAGACAGATAGACATGCAGGAAGTTAGACAGATTTACAAATAGGCAGATAAACAGTTAGATAAAAATATAGGGAGATAGATAGACAGATAGACAGACACAAAGCGACAGATAGATAGACAGATAGACAGACACAAAGAGACAGATAGATAGACAGATAGACAGACACAAAGATAGACAGACAGATAGACAGATAGACCAATAGATAGACAGATAGACAGAGAGAGATAGACACCCAGCTACGTACTGTACATAATTTCTCGACACTAAATTCTTGGTTGAGCTGAGCATCTTCTAAGAACTTGCCAGAGCTGTATTCCCAAGGTTCTCTCTCTCTCTCTCTCTCTCTCTCTCTCTCTCTCTCTGTTTTTATCTGTCGACCTATTTGTTTATGTATGCCTCTATCTATCTGTTTATCTATCTATCTATCTATCTACATCTATCGACCTGTATGTCTATCTGTGTATATATGTCCGTATATATCCCTCTGTCTATTTATCTCTCTGTCTGTCTATCTATCTGCCAGTCTATCTCTGTCTCCTTAGCACATGCCAGCGCTATTTCCCAGGGACTTCCACACCCTTAGTCAGCTTCAAAGGGTTCTCTCTCTCTCTCTCTCTCTCTCTCTCTCTCTCTCTCTCTCTCTCTCTCTCTCTCTCTCTCTCTCTCTCTCTTGTTTTTAATGTATTTTTTTCTTTTTTCTCTCATCTCTTCTCTTCCCATCCCTTCTCTTCTATCTTCTCCTTCTCATCTTTTCTCTTGTTTTCTCCTTTTCTGTTTATCTCTCTCTCTCTCTCTCTCTCTCTCTCTCTCTCTCTCTCTCTCTCTCTCTCTCTCTCTCTCTCTCTCTCTCTCTCTCTCTCTATCTGTCCATCTATCTGTCTCTCACTCTATTTTTGTCTGTCTTTCTTCCTATTTCTGTCTCTATCTAGCAGTCTTTTTCTATATCCGTATCTCTGTTGTCTGTCTATCAATTAGTCTATCTACCTGTTAGCTATCTGTCTTTCTATCTGTCCATCTATTTCTTCCTCTGTCCAACATTCTGTCTTTTCACATGCCAGGATGGTGCTAGAAGGGGCTATCAGATTCTAAGCCAGCTTCAAAGGACTCTCTCTCTCTCTCTCTCTCTCTCTCTCTCTCTCTCTCTCTCTCTCTCTGGGAAGTTTAGCACCATGTCAAGCAAATATTTAGAATTACCGAAGGATGTCAGAGCTTCGGAAGGATGTCAAGCTGCAGAGAGAAGGATGCCAAGGATAGATAGAAGGATGTCAGTGTTAGGGCAGAAGGATGCCAAGGTTAGGACCTAAATTTCCCAAGATTAGGACACAGGGATAAAGTTCTGATCATCCTTCTCTTAAGTTCATATTATAAGTGTTTGTCTTGGGAGCATATGTCTTGTGTTAGCAGGGGCATTGAGAGAATTTGCTTTTTGTGAGAATTTGTATTTATGGTTTTATGTTAGCTGTGTTATGGTATCCCTTCTCACTGTTTTGCCTCACCCAGCGGAAGGAAATTGTCTGATGTTTGATAGATAGAAATACCTGCATCTATCTTCCATAAGGATTTGTTCAACTTAGGAGATAGTTTTAGAGCTGGAAGAATTATATGTAGCCTTCATTAACAAAGTCAGTATGAGAGGCCGTCCCTAGATGATATAAATTCGTAATAGAGAAGGAAGTTTTAAGACAATTCAGTGTTATCGCATTCAGATGGTTTACTCTCACAGATCCGATTCTTTCTTTCTTTCGTGTGTGTGTGTGTGTGTGTGTGTGTGTGTGTGTGTGTGTGTGTGTGTGTGTGTGTCTGTCTGTCTGTCTGTCTGTCTGTCTGTCTGTCTGTGAAAGCACCATACTCTCTCTGCAAGCCAGAGGAGGGGGAGGGGAGGGGCAGGAAGGCATGGGAAGGATGAGATGAAGGAAGGGGTGGTAAGAAGGGAAATGGAAGGGAAGAGGGAAATAAAGAGGCGGGGAGGAATAGGAGGGAGAGGGAAGGGGAGGATAGAGTGGGCATGATTGGAGGAGAGAGTTAGGGAAAGAGACAGACGAAAGAGAGGGGGATAGGAAGCGAAAAGTGAAGGAAGAGAAAAGGAGTATAGAGAGTAATGAGAGACGTAGGGAAGAAGGTAGAGACTGGAACAGGAGGAAAGGAGAGAGAGAGAGAGGAGGAAGGGAGGAATCAGAGATGGGCTGAGAGAGGAGGAGATGGGGGGAAATGAAAGGGAGGGAAACAGAAGAGGGAAGACAAAGTAAGGAGGAAGAGGAGACAAGAGAGGAAAATGTGAGGGAAAAAGTGATGGAGAGAGAGAGAGAGAGAGAGGACTGATCTCTTCTCCTAATCCATCTGTCACCGAAACTTTTGAGCAAGGACGAAATGAAAAGTTTTGGGCTGCATTTACTCTCTGACAGGGGTATGATGCGGAGTGGGGATGAGTGGGGTGTGAGTGGGGGAGTTCTTCAGTTATCCCTCTCACTTATATACCCCATTCACACTCATTCACCCATCTTTCATTCATCTCTCTGACAGGGGTATGATGCGGAGTGGAGGTGAGAGGGGTGCACTTGGGAATGGTGCGGGGTGGGTGAGAGTGGGGATGAGTGGGGTGTGGATGGTGGGATTCTGCATTTACCCCTTTCACTCATATATCCCTCATCTTATTCACCCCATTCTTATTCATTTTTCATCCCAATTCCACTCAGTAATTCCTATTTGCTATTTATTTTCTTTACTTCCTAATTTGTTTACTAATTTAGAAGAGAAGGGGAAAATGAGAAGAGAGAGAGAGAGAGAGAGAGAGAGAGAGAGAGAGATTTTTATTGGTTGGTAATATGAAGGACAGGTAATTGTGGTAGGTAATTGTGGTAGGGATTGTGGTTCGGATGGTGGTAGTGGTGGAAGGTGGTGGGTAGGAACAGATTAAAGGATTGTGGTAGGTAAATGTGGTAGGGACTGTGGTTGGGATGGTTTAAGGTGGTGGTAGTGATGATAAAAATGGTGAAGGGTGTGGTAAGAATGGTGATGGTAGTAGTAGTAATAGGAATGATTGTAGATGGTAGTGGTCTTAATACTATTAGGGATAGTGGTAGTAGTGGTAATACTGATGGTGGTAGTGTAGTAGTAGGAGGGATGGTGATAGTAGTGGTTCTAGGGATAGTGGTATTCTTGGTGGGGATGGTGATAATAGTGAGAGTAGCGATGGTGGTAGGAGTGTTGGTAGGTTATGGTGGTAGAAATGTTGGTAGGTTATGGTGGTGGGAATGTTGGTAGGTAGTGGTGGTAGTAATGTTGGTAGGCTATGGTGGTAGGAATGTTGGTAGGCTATGGTGGTAGGAATGTTGGTAGGCTATGGTGGTAGGAATGTTGGTAGGTTATGGTGGTAGGAATGTTGGTTGCAAATAGTTGTATCTATAGAGGTAGTATGCACAATAATTCACTTCAGCTGCTCTCTCTCTCTCTGTCTCTCTCTCTGTCTCTCTCTCTCTCTCTCTCATCTCTTTCCCCTTCCCCCTCCCCTCCCCCTCCCCCTCCCCGTACCCCCACCCCTTACAACACTGACCGATAAAGCTGCCACATATTTCCCCCAGAGAGAGAGAGAGAGAGAGAGGGGGGGGAAGCATCTCTCTCTCTCTCTCTCTCTCTCTCTCTCTCTCTCTCTCTCTCTCTCTCTCTCTCATTTTTCCTTCCTAGTCCTCCATACATTTCTGGGTCCATTCACTTTCTCTCTCCCTTGTCATCCTATTTTCTCCATTTTCCTTCTCACCTCCGTCCCTTCCTCTGCTCTTCCACCCTTTCTCTCCCTTACTTCTCTTGTTACTCTGTCTTTTCCTTGTATTTATCTTTTTAATGATTTTTCACTTATTACCAGCCGCAGTAGCGAAGATGGTATTGTTTTTAGTTTTTGTGTATGTCTGTCTGTTAGCACGATAACTTCGCAACCGCTCAAGATATCATCACAAAATTTTACAGGTGTGTAGTAGAGAAAAAAAAAATCTCTTACTAGTTCGAAATTGGTGAAAGTAGGTCAAGGTCTGTGTGTCTGTTACCACGATAACCTCGCAGCCGCTCAGGGTATCATCACAAAATTTTACAGGTGTGTAGTAGGGCTGAGAATCTCCTACGAGTTCGAAATTGGCGAAAGTAGGTCAAGGTCAAGGTCATATTCCGAGCCGCGCTAGATACGTATCGGCTCGCGGCTGGTATGATTCCCTCTTTGGGAGGCCTCCAGTCTTTCACTCATTTTCACCTCTTCACATTCCTTGTCCGTCTGTCTATCTGTCTGTCTTTTTGTTTGTCTGTCTGTCTGTCTGTCTTTCTCCTTCCATTTACCTCTCTCTTCTTGTGCTCATGTCTCTCACCTTCCATTTTTTTCCTCATTTTCCTGCCCTTCTCTTTTCGCTTCTTTTTTTTCCTTTATATTCCGCTCCTTTTCGTTCCTACCTATCTCCCTCTAACTTCCCCCCCCCCTCCCTTCGTCTCTTTCTCATCCTTTCTCTTCTTTCCCATTTTTCTCCCTCCCTCTCCCTCCACATCACACTCCTTCCTCTGTTTATTATTCCCTTCCTATCTTTTCTCCTTCTTTCTGACCTCCATTTCTTTCCTTTGTACCTTCTCTACCTTCCTGTTCCTCTCTCTCTCTCTCTCTCTCTCTCTCTCTCTCTCTCTCTCTCTCTCTCTCTCTCTCTGTTCCTTCCCCACTTCCCTTATAACTTTTCTACCTTCCCTCTCCCCCTCCCCCTCCTTTTCTTTCCTTCCTCCTTCCTCACATCCTTTAGTCTTTTCTCCCTCTGGTTGCATCCTCATATTCTCTCCTTCCTTTCTTCTTTCCTTCACTCCCTGTCTCCTTCCTTCCTTCCTTCCTTCCTTCCTTCCTTCCTTCCTTCTTCCTTCCTTCCTTCCTTCCACCTGTTTCTGCCATTCTCTCCTTCCATCCTTTCACCAGTCCACTTTTTTCCTCCATCCCTCAATTTCTCTCCATCCCTCTCTCTACACCACATCTTTCTCTACCTCTCCCCCTTCCTTTCCTCCTTTTCTCCCTCTCCCCCAGATCACAACAAGCTTCTTTTTCCTCTATCCTTCCTTCCCTCCTCTCTTCCATTCCTTCCTTCATGTTTCCCTCCTTCCATTCTCTCACTTCTCTGCCTCCATCCCTCCCTCCTACTGTCTTACCTTCCTGCCTCCATCCTTCACTCCTTCCTTCCCTTCGTACTCTCACTACCTCCATCCTTCCCCTTCTTCCATTCTCTTACTTTCCTGCTTTCATCCTTCCCTCCTGCTGTCTTATCCTTTGCCTCCATTCTTCTCACCCTCCATCCATCCTTTCCCTCACCTCCCTGCCTCTATCCCTCCATCCTTCTCTCCCTGCTTCCTTCCCTTCCTTCTCTCCCTCCCTCCATCCTTCCCTCCTCCCATCTCTACCCCAAGCCACCTGATATCGTCAGTAATTAGTAAGATAAGCCACGATGAGAGATAACCTTAGGCACTACTATGATTAACTTTGTCTCCCTCTCTCTCTACTTGTACTAACATTACATGCGTTACCTCTCTCTCTCTCTCTCTCTCTCTCTCTCTCTCTCTCTCTCTCTCCCAATTAAATAACTCCAAGAATTTTTAAAGAAACGAAGAATGAAATATCTAAAATTTTAACTCAAGTTTCCATATCACTAGAGACTGTTTCACTGTTTTTTTCATTTTTTTATCTGTTTATCTCCCAATCTGTTGCCAGATACCTTGATCCCTTAAGGGGTGGCCACAAACAAATCGCCTCCATGTCGCCCTGTTCCCCGCCATTTCACGGCCCTGCTCCCAGCTCACACACCCCTCTCTCATATACCTCCCCACTTCATCCTTCCGTCTCATCCTTGGCCTCCCTCTCCCTCTCTCTTTTTTTAATCGATAAACACATGCAATAAACAGGTCTAACTATAAACACATGCAATAAACAGATATACACATGCAATAAACATGTCTATAAACACATGCAATAAA
>NC_137011.1:6510535-6513035 GCF_032717465.1 Coenobita brevimanus | reverse complement strand
TGTGTGTGTGTGTGTGTGTGTGTGTGTGTGTGTGTGTGTATCAGCTGGTTGGAACCCCACAGCTGATCACCAATATTATGTATCAGCTTAGGCGTGACTGCACTGTTCCAAGCAGGTTATCAAGATGTAATGTTCCGCCTGGTCGAAGTCACTTCCGGCTGACACTCTCCACCAGTGTCTCTCTCACACACAGGAGATGGTGGGAATCGGTGTAGATCCTGTTGAAGGAATGGTAGGTAGCGTGTGCAGGTGACAGAAAACTGAGCAGATTTATCTCTCTTTATTGGCCACAGAAAGATACAACTGCGACACAGAGTGAACTCGGCGTAATACGTCCCTCTCGTTTGAATGATATATGCGTTCTGCCTCACATCTGCCCCGCTCCCCACTGGGCGTGGTCAGATCACCATAAAATAGAGGTGCCAATCCTCAGATATTCCGGGATGTATACAAGAGCAGAAGTAAGTTACAACGCTACCGTGCACATTATACACCTCAGTAAAATAGCATTGATTACATTAAAATATACCAACAGGGTAAACGTTTCCCCAAGACTTTAAACATTTCTCTATCGCCTTCCCTTACCCTCATGTTTACGCCGGAGAAGTGCTGACTTTCGCAGGTCTAGCGCTCATTTTATTCCCACACCACACTTACACTGAAGTGGCATTTGGATTCTTATCTCAACACTACAACACATTTTCTCTAAATATGAATAATATAATGTGTACAGTAGCGAGAGACATGCTCTAATATGGAAAAAAATGTCAGACACTAGAACGCGCGCGTGCGCGCGTGTGCGTGCGTGCGTGCTTGTGTGTGTGTGTGTGTGTGTGTGTGTGTGTGTGTGTGTGTGTGTGTGTGTGTGTGTTTCGTTCTTAGGTGCAAATTTTGAACAGCCCAATGTAAATACGGCATAAGGTGTCTTAAATTAAAAAGCAGTTTACTCTAAGGCTTTGACCTGTGACCCTACATTATAACCTACCCTTTCACCTATGACCTTATATTATGACCTTACTCTACGACCTATAACCTTACCCTATGACCTATGTCCTTACCCTGTGACCTATGACCTATGACCTTCCCCTATGATCTATGACCTTACCCTATGACCCTACCATATGACTTTACCCTATGACCTATGACCTTACTCTACGACGTTACCCTATGACCTATGACCCTACCTTATGACTTTACCCCATAACCTATGACCTTGCCCTATGACCTATGACCTTACCGTATGACCTTGACCTATAACCTTACCCTATGACCTTACCTTATGACACTGATCTCTGACTATAAAGTTGTTGACAAAGGCTAATATTTTTTCATCCTCGCCTGACCCTGAACCCTTCCACCGTTTGGTCAAAATGAAATAAAAGTTGTTGGATAAATTGGATAAAAACTTTTCGATAAATTGGATAAAAAATTTTTGTTGCCTCTGAGCTATTATTCTACAAAAATAAATAAATAAGAATAGGTCGACTGATTGGCTCCCTCACAACGATTCTGCAGAGTTTGGGAGAGAGAGAGAGAGAGAGAGAGAGAGAGAGAGAGGATGGAATGGAGAAAGAGAAACAAAGGGAGAGAAAGGAAAAGAAGAGAAGTAGAGGGAATTACTGTCAGTGTAGAGAGAGAGAGAGAGGAGAGGGAAATAATGGAGAGAGAGAGAGAGAGAGAGAGAGAGAGAGAGAGAGAGTAAAAAAGGTTTCTTAATAATTTTGTTCACATACAGACACACACTGATACACCTCTGACCCAGTCTTGTGATCTTGACTTTCAACATCTCAAGATAGGTTCACTCATTCTTGTCTTATCCTCAACCCTTCCACCAAGTTTGGCTTAAATTAGGTCAGAACTGCTTAAATTTACCTTCCCTTGTGATCTTGACCTTTGACCTATTGTTCTCATAAACAGTGCGTAACCCCTTGACTGACCCTCAACCTTTCCACCAAGTTTAGCTTAATTCGGATCAAAACTCCGTGAGGTATATTATCAACACACACACACACACACACACACACACACACACACACACACACACACACACACACACACACACACACACACAACGAGCAAAGCATTATACCCACTCCAGCACGCATGGGTTGAAAAAAGGAAAAAAATAAAGACTGAGAAAAAAATATATAGACAGCCAGACAAGCAGCCAGCCAAACAGACAGACACAGATCCATATCCCAGATGTCTCAAATTTATATCCAATATTTGTCATAATATCAAGGTTTGCAAGAATATTATAGTTCCATGGATTGGGATCTTTACATTTTCGACTACATTGCTCGTTTTCTATAATCCTCTCTCTCTCTCTCTCTCTCTCTCTCTCTCTCTCTCTCTCTCTCTCTCTCAACCATTATCCCTTCATCATAACATTCTGCTCAGTACCCGTCCTTCAGCACTTCACAGATTCCTATCCACGCATATTAGGGTCCATTATACCCCAAACATGTCCTTCCACTATATTTCTTTCCATTGATTATTG
>NC_137011.1:6440535-6505535 GCF_032717465.1 Coenobita brevimanus | reverse complement strand
TGCACACACACACACACACACACACACACACACACACACACACACACACACACATCTACCTATAACTCTCCCACGCTCGGGCACTGAAATACACACACCTACACCTACACACACCTCCCCATACCCCTCACACATACACACATACATGCACACATACACACATACATGCACATAAACCCACTTTTTCATTTTTGTGTATACATCTACAGAAAGCTCCATCGAAAACGTGTCCAGGAATTCTGAAAATCCCTCTTACGCACCACCAATTTTTTGTCCCCTTCGTTTTGGTTATATTTCATGTTTTTTCGATTTTTTTTTTTTTTTTTTACATAGACGATCCCTGGGCTACATTAGGCGATCCGGGAGCTTTTCAAAAATATAGATCGTCAGTATATCGTGTAATCATTCTTGGTTATTACAGAGGTTGGCTAAAATTCTAAGGAGTAATTTTTCTTTATCACAAATAATGAATATTTTGATGCCATGCTAGACCTACGGGAATATAGATCAGTAAAATATCCTCGAGAAATGATCATACTGTATTATCGCTTTTCTTTCTTTCTTTCTTTCTTTCTTTTTTTTTTTTTGCATTTCGTGACATTCAAAATACCAATTAGCTTTCTTTTTTTGGAGTTTATACTTTTTTTTTTCAAGTAAGTGGTCTTCCTAATGTCACAATTTTTGTTATTTTTCATTTTTCGTCAGGATATTCAAAATACCTATCGGCTTTCTATTTTTTTATTTTTTTATTTTTTATTTACAGTGAACGGTCTTCCTAATGTCATAATTGTTTTCCTTATTTTTTTTTTCATTTTTTGGGTTAATTATCGTTTCCAATAAGAGGCCAAAATTTTAACACATCACCTTTTATTTTTGGTCATTTATTATCTTTTTACAATAAGTGGTCTTCCTGATAAGCCATTTTTTTCTCATTTTTTGGGTTAATTATCGTTTTCGGGAAAAGGCCAGAATTTTAGCATATCAGCTTAACCTTGTGCCGATAATGTTATTTTTTATGAGTAGGCAGTCGACAGAGGCTTTCAGTAAATCAATAAACCAGGCTACAAATCATCGTAAATCTTTCAGTAAAATGAGTTAGTTAATTTCTTTTCCTGCTGTTTCCTGGCGATTTTATACAGCTTAAGGGAAACATTAGAAACAGACAGATTTAGAGGCAGTCTTAAGTAAGCCTCTCAGGAGTGATCTTAAAATTCGTTAGGTTTTAGCAAGAGCAAAATAATCTAGTAAGGGGTGGCCACAAACAAATCGCCTCCATGTCGCCCTGTCCCCCGCCGTTTCGCTACCCTCCCCGCAGCTCACACACCCCTCTCTCATATACCTCTCCACTCCATCCCTCCATCTCATCCTCAGCCTCCCCCTCCCTCTTCCCCCTCCACCTCACTCACATACACTCCCTAACATCTCTGCCCTACCGATTTATTTTTGGATGAGGTTGGCTAGTATCGTTTTGGACGTTACTTGTGCAGTGTATGATGATATGAGAATGATTTAAGTAACAGAGAGGAGCACAACAGGGTGTAGCAAAAAAATAAATAAATCGCTTAGGAAATGGTGTTAGGGAACTTTCTTGATCCACGAGCCTACTGGTCTGGTAAACAAAATAAATCGCTTAGAAAGAGGTGATAGGGAGCTTCCTTAACAGACGAGAATACAGGCCAGTGTCACTTGTTTTTTTCCCTCCTACAAGATACATAGAGGAACACAGAGTCTCTCCAAACGTTTTCAAATACTAGGAACAGTCACTCAAAACGTTTTCAGATACTAGGAACAGATTCATTCCAAACGTTTTCAAATACTAGGAACAGAGTCACGCCAAACGTTTTCAAATACGGTACTAGGAACAGAGTTGCTCCAAACGTTTTCAGATACTAGGAACAGAGTCACGCCAAACGTTTTCAAATACGGTACTAGGAACAGAGTTGCTCCAAACGTTTTCAGATACTAGGAACAGAGTCACGCCAAACGTTTTCAAATACTAGGAACAAAGAGTCACTCCAAACGTTTTCAGATACTAGGAACAGAGTCACTCCAAACGTTTTCAGATACTAGGAACAGAGTCACTCCAAACGTTTTCAGATACTAGGAACAGAGTCACTAACAAACGTTTTCAAATACTAGGAACAGAGTCACTAACAAACGTTTTCAAATACTAGGAACAGAGGGTCGCTCCAAACGTTTTCAAATACTAGGAACAGAGTCACTCCAAACGTTTTCAAACACTAGGAACAGAGTCACTCCAAACGTTTTCAAATACTACGAACAAAGTCACTCCAAACGTTTTCAGATACTAGGAACAGAGTCACTCCAAACGTTTTCAAACACTAGGAACAGAGAGTCACTCCAAACGTTTTCAGATACTAGGAACAGAATCACTCAAAACGTTTTTAAATACTACGAACAAAGTCACGCCAAACGTTTCCAAATACATGTCAATACCCGTGTCTCAACAACGTTTTTTGAAATTCTGTTTTTCAAATACGTATGTCGACGGAGCAAACCCGAAACCTGACACTTTATTTTTTCAATCTTTTATAGACATCCGCCACTCCTCACCCACTCTCAGGGCAGTAGATGAGGGAGGGCTTAAGAGACGAGTTTGCTGGGCGGCTTTCATAGTAACTCATATACATATCTATCTAGCTATCTATCTATCTGCTTATCCGTAGCCCGACGCCCTAATCTCATAAAGGGTGACCGCAGACAAAACGCCTCCAAGTCGCTCTGTCACCCACCATTTGACTCCCCTCAACTCACTCCCCATGCCCTCGTATTCATATCTACTTATTCTTTTTAACACAGGATCCACAATAAATATTTTCAACAGTTGTCAAAAACCCATAAAACAATTCTAGTTTTTGCTTTATGTTTATGTAAATATGGACGTAGGCAAACAAAAACCCGATCTTTATTCCTTGTTCTTAAAATGAATAATAAACAATTCCATAATGAAGTAAAAAATATATATTGCACAAGTACTTGCTCTAATGTTCCTAAATACCTGGATGTGGCGGATAAAAATATGAACTTTTTTTTTATCAGTCTTTTATATCATCCACCATAAACATTTTCAGAGATGAGAAGGTAACAAATAAGTTTTAAAAAATGTGTGTGTGTGTGTGTGTGTGTGTGTGTGTGTGTGTGTGTGTGTGTGTGTGTGTGTGTGTGAGCAGAGAAGAAAATAGATCCAACATTATACCTTTGTCAATCTTTTATAAACATCCACCAAAAAATGCCCATGCCACACCAGCATTTTATTTACATCCATTTTTTTAAACAGGCAAAATGGAGTAATAGAGAAAAAATCATTATTATCTCTTTTATGATAGAAATTTTCTTTTAATCGTAGAAAGAATAGGGGAAAAAAAATAATTCATGTTTGACTTCTTGTTTTATATTTATGTATATGCATAAAACAGGAAAAAAACACACACACACACACACACACACACACACACACACACACACACACACACACACACACACACACACACACACACACTTTTGTCCCTACTATGTAATGAAATCCACTGAAAACACCTCCATGAACACACACACACACACACACACACACACACACACACACACACACACACACACACACACTTTTGTCCCTACTATGTAATGAAATCCACTGAAAACACCTCCATGAACACACACACACACACACACACACACACACACACACACACACACACACACACACACACACGCACTTTTGTCCCTACTATGTAATAAAATCCATTGAAAACACCTCCATGAACACACACACACACACACACACACACACACACACACACACACACACACACACACACACACAGAAAGAGGGAAAGAGAGAGAGAGAGAGAGAGAGAGAGGTTTATGGGCAGTGATGAATGGAATCCAATAAGGTATGTAATGGTGGAGCGAAACTGAGGAGGATCGACCATAAGGTAAAAAGCTGCACCTTGAACTCTTAACAATAATTCTGCTGCAATGCCCGCCTATAATGGGGAGTTTCAAGTCGTTTTATGGACAACCGAATAATGTGAGGATTGATACAAGCGTTAAAGATGAAATTACGGACCGCGGAATGGGGAGAGGAACACCGAGAAGGAGGTGAGGGGGATGGGGGGCAGATGAATTTTGAAGTGGTGTGGATATGGTGAGAGAGAGAGAGAGAGAGAGAGAGAGAGAGAGAGAGAGAGAGAGAGGGAGAGGGAGGTGGTCTGAGACGAAATTATTTGAGAAGATTGAGAGTGATAGAAAGAGAATACTAATGGACAGTTGTGTGTGTGTGTGTGTGTGTGTGTGTGTGTGTGTGTGTGTGTGTGTGTGTGTTTTATGATTTATGAGTGATCGGATGATGCGGATTTTTTGTAGACACGTTAAAGCTGAAATTTCGGACCGGGGCAAGAGGAGAGGTAGACTGAGGACGAGATAGAGGTGTAGCACGAATCACGAGGTAGTGAGGATGGGGTGAGAGGGAGGTTGCGTAGACAAGTGAAATGTAAAAGAGTTAATAGAAGAAAAATTGTGTGAAGAAGGAGGAGAAGAAGACCAAGAATGAGATGAAGCGGAAGAGTGAATGAAGCTAAGAAGTGGGCAAAAAAAGAATCTGGAAATAGGAAGTGAATGAAATACTAAGTCAATATAAGACGTATAGAAGTGAAATTATCAGAAGAAGGAAGGAACAAAGACGAGAAAAATCGGAGTGTAAAGAGGCGAAGTCGATGGTTAAATGAGGAGAGGAAGACCAAGAACGAGGTTGGACATGGCCGAGAAATACGAAGGGGGAGAAATAGAAGGGGGAGGATTATGGGTCACTGTTTTGAGGGTTTCAATCAATCAATCATTTCCTGTGGCATCCTCGGGGATGCATAGGGCCTCGATGAACTCACACCACCACATCCTATCTTGTGCTAACTCCTCAAGATCTCCCCAACACTCATCTCCAACTTCCCGTCTCATTGTCCTCACCCACGTCTCTTTTGGCCTTCCTCTACCTCTCCTACCAAGTGCCACCCACCCTGGTGTACCTCGTACTATTCCCTGTCTCCTATACACATGTCCTAGCCACTTCCATCGTGAAAACCTAACATATTCATTGACCGGCTGCAATCCCGTTATTTCTCTAATTCTACTATTTGGTATCCTTTCCCACCACTTAACTCCTAATATTCTTCTAAGTGCTTTGTTTTCAAACACCAAGAATTTATTTTCCATAGTCACTGTGCTGTACCAAGACTCGTGTCCATAAATTAAGATACTCCTAACCATTACCTTATAAAGTTTGATTTTTTTATGCACAGAAAAATTGTTATTATTCCAAATATTTTTAAGCATTCCCATTGCCTGATTAGCCTTCTTTAACCTTTCCTCGAATTCAAAGTCAAAGAACCATCCTTGGCTAAATAAGTACCTAAATATTTAAACCTATCAACTTGCTTTACAACCATACCTCCAATTACACAATCCTGCGCATTTTCCATATTCACATTGATTATTTCAGTTTTTCCACAATTAATAACCAAACCCACCTTGCGACCTTCACTCACCAAACAGTCCAACACTCTCTGCATCTCTTCTGGCCCATCACAAATCAAAACTATATCATCTGCATAATCTAAATCCAAAAGTTTCCTGTTCTCTCCCCAAAGTATACCTGCACCGGTTTCTGTTCCAACGCGTTTCATAATGTAATCAATGACCAATATAAATAGTAAAGGCGATAGAACACCACCCTGAATTACTCCGGACTTGACTTCAAATGAATCACTCAGACAACCATCAACCATCACTTTACAAAATGTGTCCTCATGCATGTTCATAATGACCCTCACAAACTCCTCTGGTATTCCATAATGTCTCATGATCTTCCCCATAGTCTCTCTCGAAACACTATCAAAAGCCTTTTCAAAATCAACAAAACAAAGACTTAACGGTACTCTCATTTCATTAACTTGCTGCATCAAATGCCTAACTATAAAGATCTGATCATTGCAACCACGTCCCTTTCTAAAACCAGCCTGTTCATCCCTCAGAATACCCCCAACCACAGGCTCCAACCTATTTAACAACACTCTACTGAAAACTTTCAAAGCTATCGGTGACAAAGAGATTCCCCTCCAATTACCACATTCACTCAGGTCTCCTTTCTTCGGAACTTTAACAATTACACCATTCTTCCAAACTGATGGTAATAACCCCGTCACCCATATCTTATTGAATAGCTTGGTCAAGATCATTATTAATCTATCCCCCTCCACTTTAAACATTTCCGGAAATAAACCATCCTCCCCTGGTGCCTTATTATTCTTTAACTGTTTTACTGCTTTCTCCACTTCTGCAAGCCTCAACTCTCCTGTTTCTATATTTAAATCTTCCTGAGCAGACGGTATATCCTCTTCTGGTGGTATTGGTCTATTAAGAACTGTCTCAAAATGCTCTTTCCATCTATTTTTAATATCTCCATCTTTGGTCAATAAATTTCCTTCCCTGTCTCTAACTGGTATTTCCTTGCGTTTACCTGCATTACCACTCAGTTCTCTAATCGATTCATATGCTATTCTTTGACTCTGTCCATCATTTTTGTTTATTAAGATTTCAGTCTCTGCAACCTTTTCATCCACACATCTTCTTTTATCTCTCCTAGCTAACCTTCTTACTTCTGAATTCAAACTCCAGTACGCAGCTCTTGCTAATTCAATCTCTCGTTCATCAACGCATTGCATCTCACTCCTCAATTCAGCCTCACCTCTCTTTTTTATCATATCCCACGTTTCCTCTGATATCCATTTCTTTCTCCTGAATCTATGTCTCCTTCCAATCGTACATTCAGCAGTCTCATGCAAAACTTTGTTCACATCCTCCCACATCTCATCTACACTTCTCTCCCCCTCTTCCAACGTTTCCAACACCAAAAACCTATTTCTGCATCCTAATCTGAATTCCTCCTTTTCTTCTCCTTCCCTTCTAAGCTTAACAATATCGTATCTACCAACACCAGATTTTTCCTTCTTCTGATTTTTAAGTTTAAACCTTATTTTTGCAATGCTGAGTTGATGGTCACTACCAATATCCGCCTCCCGTTTAACATGAACATCTAGCAGAGAACTTCTATGCCTCCTACTGATAGCGATGTGATCAATCTGATTTTTATATTTTCCACACGGCGACACCCAAGTTGTCTTGTGTATATTGCAATGCTGAAAGAATGTGCCCCCGATGACTAAGTCATTTGCTAGACAGAAGCTTCCAAACCTCACTCCGTTTTCACTCATCCTACTACCAACTCCCATCTTACCCATACATGCCTCAAATCCCTCATCTGAACAGCCCATTACTGCATTAAAGTCTCCAACGCAGATCAAAACATCATGTCTGGGTACCCTTCCTACTCCTTCTTGCAACTTTTCATAAAATGTGTCTTTCCTTTCATCGAGTGCATCATTAGTAGGTGCATAACACACAAACAGACTGATGTTGCCATGATTTTATTTAAACCGTGCGTATAACAATCGCTCATCTATAGGATCCCACTCACATAAAGCCTTATTTGCCTTACAACCCAGCAACAATCCTACTCCCTGATAATGCATTCCATCCTGTCGGCCAGATATCAATAAACGTATACCATCCTCCAAATCCAACTTATCGACTCCAGTTAATCTAGTTTCTGTCAGAGCACAAATATCAAGTCCGTAATTTTGAAAAACCTTCACTAACTCATCGATTTTACCGTCATGATTTAGCGTTCTCACATTCCAGTTACCAATTTTAATTGTATATTTTGCATTAACAAAGGAATTAGATTGTAATTGAGGGTTTAGGTGTGTGTTAAACCTGAAACTTCTATATATCTATTGTCTTAAACCAGAAACGTCTATTTATCTATTGTATTAAACCTGAAGCTTCTATTTATCTATTGTGTTAAACCTGAACCTTCTATTATCTATTGTGTTGGAGTGGTTGTTCTGATAAAGGGACCTCTATGTATTCAGTATTTCACCATAAAACACTTCTTACTACTTACTGTTTTTGTATATATATATATATATATATATATTTGCCTTAATGACCAGGGGCTCCGGCCCCAATTGTCGATAGGCAAAAAAAAAATAAAAAATAAAAATAAAAATTCTGCACACCTTCGACATTGGCTTCTCTCTTTTTCGCAAACAGAAAATAGAGATTCATTTTTTTACATTTTAACGCAGTGAGATCTGTAAGAGTAATGAAGAAATAAGTAGATGTCACACTATAGTCTGATATCTCTGTTAGAATATTTTGTCTCTTTTTAGCATTCCTTATCCAAATGTTTCTTTCCCCTGTTCTAAGTTACCATTGTTTATATTTAGGGGAAAATCTGTACCAAGAACGCACGTTACAGGGAGATTGAATGTTTTTTCTCCCACTCCCATCCCTCTGTCTCCTCTTTTCTCCCTCCCCGTCCCTTTTGACTCCTCTTTACTCCCTCCCTCTTCCCTTTGTCTCCTCTTTACCCTCTCCCCCTCCCTTTTGGCTCCTCTTTACACCCTCCCCCTCCCCTTTGTCTCCTCTTTACCCCCTCTCTAAATCTTCTCCGTACCTTGTGTGTGTCATAATAATAGTAATTAGCGGAGTGTTTATTCGCTGCAGCCAAATTACTGAACACACACATATTAACTTAACCCAACTTATCCCACAAGAGTCAACATGGTGAACCGAGACCTCCGGCTGTTGTAATGAGGCGTAGGCATGAGGGAAATCGCCTAAATATACCCATTCTGGTGGTTTGGATATCAATGTTATAATCGTTAACTGCTGTAACATGAAAGCTTCCATTTGCCCTACAATGATTGTAAGAGCGAATCCCTCACGAGATTACGACGTCTGACAATAAATAGATGGACAGATAGATAAATTGATTGATTGATTGATTTTACTACTTCCAGACGATTTTATTCACAGTAGGAGAGACTTTAGAGGGGTTAGATAAAGACTAATGTAAATCTTTCAGACTTCAGCCCATCAATTCTGCTCGTAATTCGGGTCTAAAAGTGTGTGTGATTTGATTCATATATATTTGTGTGTGCGTGTTGGTATTCCCAATGTCTGCACGTCTATTAGTGTGTACGTTCATGTGCGTGTGATGTATATGCGAATTTGTTCAGTAGGTTAATAATGATTGGTTATCGTCAAAATATATTGTTAAGTGTAAAGTGATCTGTTGTGTGTGTGTGTGTGTGTGTGTGTGTGTGTGTGTGTGTGTGTGTGTGTGTGTGTGTGTGTGTGTGTGTGTGTGTGTGTGTGTGTGTGTGTTTGCTAAGTACGTCGGGGGAGAATTAACTTTTATTAATTGAAGGGTTGGTGAGAAATATGAGTGTCATCATTAACATCTACATCATCATCATCATCATCATCATCATCATCATCATCATCGTGGCCATTACTGTCATCTTATCAATAATAGTCCATCATCATCATCATCATCATCATCATCGTCAGTAGTTTCATCATCATTATCATCATCGTCGTTGTAGTCGTCTTTATTATCAACAACACCCCATCATCATCATCATCATCATTAAATACTTCTTTACTGTACTCCAAACTCGATTAAAAAAAAAAAAAGTACGGGAAGGTGTAATAGCTATTCTTTGTCGAGGGAGGAGGGGTCGTTATTGTGTAGGGACAAAAATACCTTAAGTTTCTTTTATCTAAGTCACGCCTCTCCTTGTGTTCCTTCTTTACTCTTTGCCTCTTCCCTCCCCCTTTCTGCTTTCCTCTGTTCCTTCTCTTTCTTTTCCCCTTTCCATGCACTCGTTTTTCCCCTTCCCCCTCCACTTTCATATTTCTTCTCTCCTTTACCTTTCTCCACCTGTACTTTCCCTTTCTTTCCTCCCTCTCTCTTTCCCATCCTTTCTTTCTCTTTCTCACTTTTTACCATACTTTCTCTTGTCTTCCTTTACCACCCTTCTCCCCTCTTTCATCCTCTGCTTTCTTTCCCTTACTCTTCCTTATTGTCCTCTCCTCCTCCATCCCCATCCCTTTCTATCTCTTTCCCCTCTCTTCCTTTTCTCTTTGTTACTAGCCCCATCCTCCCCATTTCTCTTCCATCCTTCCTGTCTGTTGCCCTTTCCTTTATATTTCCCAGCTTTCCTTCTCCCATTCTACGGCTTCTGAGAGAGAGGGAAGGAGGGAGGGAGAGATAGGAGGGGAAGGAATGGGAGAGGGTTGGAAACGTGAGGGATGGAGGAAAGAAGAAGTAGAGAAAGAGAGAGAAGAAAGGGAAAAAAAGAAAGCCGGAGAGAGAGAGAGAGAGAGAGAGAGAGAGAGAGAGAGAGAGAGAGGAAGGGGCGGAGTATTTGAGGGGAGGGGAAAGAAAGAGAGGGGAGGAAAAGAGGAAAAGAGGAGAGAGAGACTGACGGACGAAAAGAGGGAGGAAGAGGAAGGGGAAAGGAGAGAGGGACCGGAGAATGAGAGGGCTGAAGGGAGAGAGAAAGGAAGGGACGGAGGGATTGCGGGAGAAATGAAGGGGGACGGAGGAAACGAGGAATGGAATGCAGAGACGAACGAAGGAGAGAGAGAGAAAGAGAGAGAGAGAGAGAGAAAGGTGACGTTATTTAGGAAGTGACTCTCCCCACCAGACTGTCGCCATTACCCTCGACTCCAGGGATGAAAAATATGGTGTTAATTTGTGTCACGTCCACACAGATTAATGAAGAGTATATTTTTCTCTCGAAGGTGGATTTAGGGGAGGGGGAGGACGGTAGGGGAGAAGGGGGAATGGGACAGTAGGAGAGGAGGGAAGCGAGGGAACAAGGGGGGAGGGAAGGAAGGAAGGAAGGGGGAACATGAGGAGGAGAAGAGTAAGTGGGTATTGATAATATAAAGCGAGAAAGGACAAGGTAGGAATAAATAAAGGGAAAGAAAAGAGAGGACGGACAGGAAGAAAACAAGCAAGGGAAGAAAAACAGGGGTGGAGGGGGAGAAGAGGGGGGATGAAGGGGGAGGAAAGGGGGGATGGAAGGGTAGAAATAAGTGATATATGAAAGAGGGAACACACTAGAGAAGGAGACAGGGGGTGGGAGGATTGGGGAGGGTAGCGAGAGGATAGGATAGGAGGAAAGAAGGAAACAAAGGCGGGGAATGAGGCTTGGGGGGAGGGTATAAGAGGAAAGGGGGAGGAGAGGGGGGGAAGGGAAGAAGAGGACAGGCATGGGGGACAAAAAGTGAGATAGGGGAGGGTGAACAGGATGGAATGGAAGAGTGGGGGGGAGTAGGGAGCATTAAGAGAGGATAGGAAAAAAAGAATCGGGAAGAGGACAAAGGACAGGGGATAAGAGGAGAGGGGGAAGAGAAGAACAAGAGGTAGAAATAGAAATGCGGAGAGGACATGAGGAAAGCTAGGAAAGGGAACACAGAGTAGGAGGAGAGAGGGATGGGTGAACAGGGATTTAAGATACGAAAAAAAAAGGGTGACCAGACGTTCAAGATGAAGGATGAGGGAGAAGGGAAAGCAGAAGGACAGGGGTGGACAGCAGAGGGAGTGAACAGTGACAGGATGAGAAAGGAGGAGCAAGATGATGGGGATGGAGACAGTGGAGGGAAGGAGTAAGATAGAATGGGGATATGATAGGAAAAGAGGGAGTGACAAGGACAGGAGGGGAACTGAGGGGGAAAAGAGGTAAAGAAATGGGGTGGATAGGATTGGAGAGGGGAACAGGGGATGGTACAAGGGGTAAGGGAAGGAGATGGCGAGGGGGAAGAGAGAGGGGTGGCAGAGGGTAGGAAAAGGGCAAGGCGAGGGGGAAAAGGGAGGGAGTGACAGGGAGCAAGGGAAGAGGGGAAGGATAAAAGAGTTGGAGGACAAAGGGAGACAAGGGCAAAGTGAGTAGAAGGGGAGAGCAGGATGAGGGGGAAGGATGGGTGAGAAGGGACGGGAGGGAAGGAGGAAAAGGAGGGGAAAACTGGAGGGAAGAGGGGACCTAAACCAGAGGGGAGAGAGGGGAAAAGTTTATCATAAGGTGGAGAAAATCGGCTGGAGATAGAAATAAACAAAAATAAAAGGAAGTCAAAATACAGAAGAAATTAATAATCAAAATTACACTCCTTAATTAGGCGTCTAAGAAATGTGTGACTGTGGGGAAGGAGGCGACTTGGACCATGTATTTTCTGTGTGTGTGTGTGTGTGTGTGTGTGTGTGTGTGTGTGTGTGTGTGTGTGTGTGTGTGTTTACTGGAGCACGTGTAATCTCCGTTTACATGTATTTTTTCGTACTGTCAGTTTTTTTTTAGCTTGTTCGCTGGTGTGTGTGTGTGTGTGTGTGTGTGTGTGTGTGTGTTTGTCTATGTCTGTATGTATGTGTAGGTTTGTGTATGTATTTTCTTTGAAGCTCATTACCTTACTATTTCTACTTTTCATTGTTTTTGTTTATGGTGAGAGAGGAAACAAAAGAATCTCTGTCCTTTACGAAACTGTTTCTGTTTTCCCTACACACACACACACACACACACACACACACACACACACACACTGTTCACCTAACGAGGCCTGGATGTCGAAGTAGGATTAAGAATAAGTAAAAAAAAATAAATAAAAAATGGAAAAAGACAAAGTTAAAATGAGAGACTGAAATGGAGAGGTTAAGAAGAGAAACGTGAAAGACTGATACAGACTCAGAGAAAGAGTGATAGACTTAGATTTACAAGAGAGAAAGACTGATAGATTTAGAAGAGAGAAAGACTGATAGACTTAGATTTACAAGAGAGAGAGACTGGTAGACTTAGATTTAGAAAAGAAAGACTGATAGATTTAGAAGAGAGAAAGATTGATACTTATAGATTTAGAAGAGAGAAAGACTGATAGAAGATAGAAAGACTGATGATGCTTATAGGTTTAGAAGAGAGAAAGACTGATAGACTTAGAAGAGAGAAAGACTGATATAGATTAGAAGAGAGAATGATACTTATAGATTTAGAAGAGAGAAAGACTGATAGGCTTAGAAGAGTGAAAGACTGATATTTATAGATATAGAAGAAAGACTGATAGAAGAGAGAAAGACTAATACTTACCGATTAAGAAGAGAGAAAGACTGATAGACTTACGAGAGCGAAAGACTGATAGTTGTAGATTTAGGAGAGGAAAACTCCCCCAAAAGACACACAGATGAAGCCTGAGAAATAATGAACTGGTATTTAACCTATTTAACACTGAGTGACAAGCCTAATGGTTTCCTGTAAGCCAGAAAACCTATTACAGCGCTGGGTGGTAACCATATAACATACCCAAGCATGTTCCCTATGTGTCCACAAGTGGGTTGGTGAAGGGTTAGTGCCCCTCCCCGTAAAAAACTAACTCAGAGTCAAACGGCCACCCCTAATGGGATTATGGCATCTGGCTGTAGATAGATAGGGAGATAGATATTCATATTACACAACTGCTATTCTGTTTTTTTCTTTTATCTCTTCCTATTTCATTTCTTTTACTTAGTTCAATATTTTTTTTTTATTTTAACTTTATATCTTTTTACTGTGATTTGCAGAAGAATCTCTTGTGACAGTATACTACAAAGAGAGAGAGAGAGAGAGAGAGAGAGAGAGAGAGAGAGAGAGAGATCCATTATAGTCATTACTATTCCATTTTTGAACTGACAGGGCCTCTCCAAACTCATGACATTTTTCCCTTTTGGCTACAGCATTTGCGTAGGTAATAATGTGTGCGTGGGTTGTCTGTGTGTGTGTGTGTGTGTGTGTGTGTGTGTGTGTGTGTGTGTGTGTGTGTGTGTGTGTGCAAAAGCATGTGTGTATGTGTTACCTAATGTGTGCGCGTCAGTTTATGTATGTGGGTATGTGTGAGTGTGTGTACGTAAATGAGCCAGCAAGAGTCTGAATGTTTACTCCTTTGTACATACGTGTGTGAGGATGTGTACGTATAAACTGGTATGTCTGTATGTATGCACGTACTCGTATGTATGTATGTAATTAAATGAAGTTACAGTCAATATTTACATTATTATATCTGCATGTGCCTCTCATTTATCACATTGCTGGGATGAGAGAGAGAGAGAGAGAGAGAGAGAGAGAGCAGGGGGTGGTGGGGAGTAACAGGTGTGGGAAAAAGACAAAGAAAAAAGAAAAAGAAGAACGTCATCTGCAACTGAGGCTGGGGGAGGGAAGGAAGGGGAGGGGAGGGAAGGGGAGAAAGAGGAGGGGGAGGAAGAGAAAAGAGGAGAAGGGAGAGGGAAGAGGAGAGAGGAGAATGGAGGGAGGGAAGCAGAGAGGAGTGAAAAGAGAAAGGGGAGGAAGAGGAGATGAAGGAAGAAAAGAGGGCAGAGGATTTGGGAGAGAAAATAGGAAAGGGGATGTGTGAAGAAAGAGGAAGATAGTGAGGGAGGAAGGGTAAGGAAAGGAAGGATGGAGGGATAGGAAAGAGGGAGGGGGAAGGATGGAAGGGGAGAAAGGAGAGTGAGGGGTAAAGGTGATAGGAGAGAAGGTGAAGAGGGAGGATTGATGAGGGACGTGGAAGATAGAATGAGTGGAGGGGAAGAATAGAGAAGAATGAAGTGGAGTTGAATGGGGAAGAGAGAGAGAGTGGAGAGGAGGGAGGAGAGAGAAAAATGGAGGGGATAAGGAGAGGGAGGGGGTGTGGGAGAAAGAAATGGGAAAGAGGGTGGAGGAAAGGAAAGAGAGGAGAGGGAGGGAGGGAGAGAGGAATGGTAAGGTGAGGAAAGGGGAGGAGGAGAGGAGTGGGATATTACAGGTGGGCAAAAAATAAATAAATAAATAACTTCACCTGTAATTGAGATCTGGGGGGAAGGGGAAGGGAGAGGGGGAAAGGAGAAAGAGGGGGGAGGGAGGGAGGGAGAGAAAGGGAGGGAGGGAGAGGAAGGGAAGAGGGACGAAGAGGGGAAGGGGGGGAATGTATCAACTTTGCAAGTCCCTTTGCATAAGCCAGGGGGAACAACCTATCTCCCTCCCCTCCTCTCCTTTCCTCAAGCACTCCTTCCCCTCCCCTTTCCTCCTCTTCCCTCCCTTTCTCAAGTTCTCCTTCCCCTCCCCTGCCCTCCTCTCCTCTCCCCTCCTTTTACATTCCACTCTCATTCCATTGCTCTCCTTTCCTCCCCTGACACAGCTCTTTCTCCCCTCCTCTCCCCTTCCCTTTCCTCCAGTCCCCTCTCCCTTTCTCTCGTTGAAATCTCTCTCCCTCCTCCTTCCCAATCCCCTTCCATCCTCTCCCTTCCAGTTCCCAATCTCTCCCTTCTCCTCTCTCCCCTTCCCTCCACTTTCCTCCCATTCATTTCCTTCTCCCCCTCTCCATCACATACCTCTACCCCCCTCCCCTCCTCTCCTCCTCGCCCTCTCCCCATTTCACACCCCTTCTTTAATAGTATTAAATTTTGTTATTCTATTCTTCCTCCTCTTTCTCTCTCTCTCTCTCTCTCTCTCTCTCTCTCTCTCTAATCAACATGTCTCCCACATCCTCCAAAG
This sequence comes from Coenobita brevimanus, assembly GCF_032717465.1. Classification (NCBI taxonomy): domain Eukaryota; kingdom Metazoa; phylum Arthropoda; class Malacostraca; order Decapoda; family Coenobitidae; genus Coenobita; species Coenobita brevimanus. The sequence continues at coordinate 6,490,062 of NC_137011.1, read as the reverse complement.
TTTCCTGTGCCCTTTTTTCGGGGGAGCATAAAATTTGATAATGATGATTATGATGATGATGATGATGATTATGATTATGATGATTTTCCCTTGTATCAGTTTCATTCCTTTCATTTTGCCTGCCTATTCCTTTCATTTATTTCCTCTTCCATCTTCTGCATCACCACCATCATTCACTCTCTCTTCCCTCTCCTCTTCCCTTTCCCTTTCCCTCCATTCTCTCCACCTCTTTCACTCCCCTTTTTCCTCCCATTTCCTACTCTGCTTCCCTCACTACTCCCCTTCTCTCCTCCCTCTCCCTTTCCATCTCCATCAAATGCTTCCCTTCTCCCCTCCCCATGCACCACACCTCTGTCTCCCCACCCACATCCTCCCACACCCTCTCTTTTTTCAACCCCTCCCTTTATCACTTACCTCTCTATTAACCCCCTCTCCCACACCGCCTCTACCCTTCCCCACTACTCTCTCCTCACCCCTCCTGTTAATTCTTCCATCATCCCCTTCCTCCTCTGTTCCTCCCTTCCTCACCCTACTTTTACTCTCCCGATCCACCCTCCCATCCTCTCCCTCTTCCCTTCCCTTCCCCCTTCCCCTTCCCCCTACTTCTCCCCTCGTCCCCTCCCCATCACCCCTCTCCTCCCCTCCAATACTTTCTCATTTCCTCCTGCTTGCCTCCCACCTACCTCCCCTTCTTGCTCCCTGTCTCCTGCCCCCCTTCCCTTCCCCTCCCAACCCTCTACCCCTCCCACGCCCCCTCCCCTTCCATCTCTCACTCCTCCTCCCCCACCTCTCGTAACAAATATTCTACAATTTTTCTTCTGCCATTTTTTGTTTCAGTCGATTCCGAGTACTGATGACGGTGTTCTGGAGATATCTGGCTTTTTTTTTTTTTGCTTTCTTTTTTCTCCTCCTCCTCCTCCTCCTGATCATCATTATCATCATCATCCTCATCCTCATCATCATCATCATCATCATCATCATCATAATCACCATCATTAGCATCATCATCCTTCTTCTTTTTCTTTTTCTTCGTCGTCGTCGTCGTCTTAGTAGTAGTAGTAGTAGTACAGGTATCATTATTATCATTATTACCATTATTATTATTATTACTGTCATTCTTGCTGCTTTTATTATTATTATTATTATCATCATTATAATCAATCTTCCTCTCATTTTTCTTCTTCTTTAAAAAAAAGACAGAGAAAAACATAACTTGCAAAAAGTCCAAGAAAAAAAAGATACGTCAAAAACAAGAAGTAAAACAGTAATCAGGTGGAGAGAGAGAGAGAGAGAGAGAGAGACACACACACACACACACACACACACACACACACACACACACACACACACACACACACACACACACACACACACACACACACACACACACACACACACACACACACACACACAGAGGTAGTTATGGTTTTTGTAGCCAAGGAAGCAAACAATTTCATCTCATTAACCTTCTAATTTCCTCAGTGGCTGTCTGGAGGAGTCTCAATTTCTCATCCTATTTATATATATTTATTTATTCTCTCTCTCTCTCTCTCTCTTTCTCTCTCTCTCTCTCTCTCTCTCTCTCTCTCTCTCTCTCTCTCTCTCTCATTATCTCAGTGTCTCAACCCTTCCCTTACAATTTCCCCATTTCTTGGTATATTCTTTCTCTTTTTAGGCATTTTTTTTTTACTTACGATATATTTCTTGTAGTAAAAGATATATGAATTTTATGTCCATCCCTTCCAGTTTAATCATCAATATTGAGATAAATAAAACCATAGTGATTATAATAAGCAAAAAATAAAAATGCTACCTATTAAGGATTGAAGACAAAGGGGAGTTACAGAAAAAGGGTGATAAAGGTGAAGGAAGAAGTAGGGAGCACTACATCGAGTGAGTGGATGATAGTCGCCACCAGGATATAAAAGAAAGTACAGAAGAAGGGTACTGAATATATGAGAGACAAAAAATATGAGGCAGAGTGAATGAAAAAAGATAATGAAAAAAATGTTTATACTATAGTTTGGAATTATGACAGACTGTGATTTGTGGGTTTTCAGAGCGTAGAGTTAAATGATATAAGGGGGGGGGGGAAGCTGAAGTATACTGTAGAGTCAAACGGAATTAAACCATTGTCAGCAGAGCAATTAGGAAATAAAACAGAGCAGGGTCAAAAGTTAGACTAAAATTATTATAGAAAAATATAAAGCAAAAGTAAGCAAAAAAACACGACCAATAAAACGATAGAGCCTTTAAAGACAGAGTTAGAGTAAAAATAAGGAATTAAAGAGAATAAAAGACTCTATATAAACACGTAAAGAAATCTAAAGTAAATCGAAGTAATATTATGTTAAAGTAAAATGTATTGAAAGTAAAAATATAGAGTAAAAAAAATAAAAGTTCGATATAAATACGTGAAAAATGTATTGAGAGTAAAATTATACACGAAAATAAAGTGAAAGAGTCTATATAAATTCGTAAAAATGGACCTAGACTAAATCGGAGAAAAATTATGTTAAGTAAAAATGTATTGAGTGAAATAGAGGAGGAAGGATATTTATTGCAAAGTCAAATCTAATGGGGGGCGTTGCAAGGGAGACGGCTTTCACGCGATCCTCTTGCAGTATCCATAGGCCGTGCAACATTGATCAACAGCCTGCAACAGAGAGAGGAGTGCTGTTACGGTTGATGATGATGATGATGATGATGATGATATATACTGCTACTGAGAGAGACATCGTTACTTATGATGATGATGATGATGATGATGATGGTATATACTGGTGCTGAGAAAGACATTGTTACATATAATGATGATGATGATGATGATGATAATGATGATGGTATATACTGCTACTGAGAGACATTGTTACATATGATGATAGTGAAGATGATGATGATAATGATGATGATGGTAAATACTGCACTGAGAGAGACATTGTTACATATGATGATGGTGATGATGATGATGATGATGACAGTATATACTGCAACTGAGACATTGTTACATATGATGATAGTGATAATGATTATGATGATGATGATGATGATGTTGGTATATACTGCTACTGTGAGAGACACTGTTATGATGATGGTGATGGTGATGATGATGATGATGATAGAATAACACCATTGCATCACTATATCATCATTACAGTAAAACTCTTAATGATAAAAACACTAAGCATATTGACGTTGTAATAATACTGTCATCATTACCATCATCACCATCACCATCATTATCATCATATTTACTCTTCACATCATCATCATCATCATCATCATCATCATCATCATCACCACCACTATCACCACCACCATCACCATCTTTTCATCATCATCATCGTCGTCATCATCATCATTGCCACCATCACCACTATCACCACCACCACCACCATCATCATTGTCACCACCACCACTATCACCACCACCATCTTTTCCCTCATCATCACCACTATCACCCCTATCACAACCACCACCACCACCATCATCATCATCATCATCATCATCATCATCATCATCATCATTGCCACCACAACCACCTCAATTACCACCAACTTCTCCCTCATCATCACCACTATCACCCTTATCACTGTCACAGAAGAGATGTAGAAGAATATAAACCAAAATATTAACAGTGAGAAGTAAGCTAGATGGACATTGCAAGCTAGGAATGCTCTTCACGCTTCTCCTGTTGCAGTTTACATAGGCCTTGCAACATTGATCAACTCGCAGCAACAGAGAGGGATGGCTGAATAAAAGATACGCCGTTTACCTGGCCGCCCCACTCTCTCTCTCTCTCTCTCTCTCTCTCTCTCTCTCTCTCTCTCTCTCTCCGGTTATATTGTCGTCTCGTTTTTCTCTGTCTGGATGTCTGGCTTTCTCTGTTTGTTAGTATTTCTTTCCTGTCTCACCTGTCTTTAATTTCTTTTTTTCTCTCTCTTTTTGGTAACTTGTTTAAGCTACAGTATCTCTCTCTCTGTTTCTGTTTTCTTATTAAATTTATTGCCTATTACTGTTAATGTCTCAGTGTGCTTATTTAGCGTCCTGTTATTTCTCTCTCTCTCTCTCTCTCTCTCTCTCTCTCTCTCTCTCTCTCTCTCTCTCTCTCTCCGCTTATATATCTTTTAATCCTTTTTTTGTTTCCCTTTGTTTTTATTTCAGTTTTCTTTCAGTCCCTCGTCATTTTTTTTTCTCACATCTTCCCCTTTAATTCTCCTTCTCTAATTCTCCATTTTCTTTTGCTTACTTCCATCTCCATTGTATCTTCATCTTCTCTCTCTATTGACTGTCTCTCCTGTTCTTTTATCTTCCTCTTTTCGTCTGCCTTCCTCCACTCTCCTTCTCCTCTTCCTCCTCCCTTCTCCGTCTCCTCTTCCCCCCTTTTTCGTTTTTTTCTCTCTCCTTTGCTCCCCTCTTCCTTTTCTCTTCTTCCTCCCCTTCTCTTTTCCAGTCATTTCTCTTTTTTTTTTCACATTCTTTTCACCTTCCCCGTCTCTTTTACCTGGGCCCTCTCGGCTATTCACCTGATCCCTCCATCCCCCTCCACTTTTTGTCTCCCTTCCCCCTTGCTCTCTCCCTCCCACTTTCCGTCCAGGACTCTTTCCCTTTCAGTTCTCCCTTTCTTTTGCATACCTTCCCCTTGTACCCTCTTCTCTTTCCCCTCCTCTCTCTCCTCCTCCTACTCCTCCATCCTCCTCCTCCTCCCTCTTTCATGCCTCACTTCCCTCTCCCTCTTTACATCGCTCTTACCACCCCTTTCCTGTTCTTCTCTTCCCCCTGCTATCCTCACCCCGCCTCCCCTCCCCCTTCCCCACTTCACATCCCCTCCCTCTTTCAATTTTCTCCAGTCAGTCCCTTTCACTCTTCCCTTTTTCCCCTCACGTCATCCTGCCTTCCCCTCTTCTCCCCTTCCATACACACCTCCTTTCATTTTAACTATCTATCTATCTATTAATCCCGTAAGGGGTGGCCACAAACAAATCGCCTCCATGTCGCCCTGTCCCCCGTCATTTCACTGCCCGTCTCGCAGCCCACACCCCCTCTCTCACATACCTCTCCACTCCATCCCTTCATCTCATCCTCAGCCTCCCCCTCCCTCTCCCTCTTTCCACCTTACTCACATTCACCCTCCTCGTTAGTCTTTTTATGCTTTCCCTAATAAGTCTTTGGAATATAGAAATCTTTTTAAATTAATATAAAGCTTGACAAAATTACGAAAACAGATACAAATAAAATGCTAATCTTGGCTATATATTTTCCTCCTTAACTTAGCTCTGATTTTCGCCCCTTTTGTGCTTATTTGTGTAGCTGAGTGGCAGAAAAAGACAATGCTACGGCTCTGCAACCTTTCCATGGCACTTCTTTGTGACGAGCATCATAGTCTAGTGCTAATCCACTGTTACAACTGAGCATTCAAGATGGAGAGATGGCAGTTTTAGACCAAGTTAGAGTAAAAAGGGTATAGTAGTAATGGGAAAAATGTTGAAGTTAATAAATTAAATAAATAAATAAAGCAGTACAGTATGAAAACATTGATAATTTTAGAGTACGGCAGAAAAGCTAACACTATAGACGCGTGTAAAAGTCAGTAAGATAACAGGAAAATGCAGCACAGATAAGAATACACTGATAATCGTTGAGCAGAACAGGGGAATAAATTACCAGAAAAAATAGTCGCTTGTGCCATACTTTATTTATCTGTCTATCTATCGCTAGACGCCATAATCCACCAAGGGGTGGCCGTTTGTCTCTTGAGTTGTTTCACGGGGAGGGGCACTAACCCTCCCCCAACCCACTTGTTGATACGTAGGGGACACGTGTGGGTTGGTTATATGGTTACCACCCAGCGCTGTAAATGGTTTCTTGACTTTTAGGAAACCTTTAGGCTTAGCACTCAGCGTAAAGCCAAGAAGAGTAATAATAAGTGACAGGAAAGATGGGAGAATTAGGAAGACAGGAGGGCAGAAGCAGAAAAAGAATCATAAAGGTGAAGGAATGAGTAGGCAGCACTACATCAAGTGAGTGGTTGATGGTCGCCACCACCTACCACAGTTTTGCTGTACTCATTTTACTTCAACCTGACCCCAAATTTTCGTCCTCTTGATTTCACGTAGGTCCGTGGAGGAAGAAGACAATACTACGGCTCTAAATCTTTTCCGTGGCACTCCTTCATGATTAGCACTATATTTTATCGTCAATACATTGTTAAAACTGATCGCTGACGATGGAGAGATGGCAATTTTAGGCCAGGTTAGAAAAAAGGTAGTATAGTACACGCTTAAAGTTTTATTAGATAAGAGTTTTGGTTCATTTTTATCAGACTGTGTATGTGATAATTTTTTTTTTTTTTTTCAGGTCGACAGGTACATGGAAAAAAATCGAGTGAGAGAGAGAGAGAGAGAGAGAGAGAGAGAGAGAGAGAGAGAGAGAGAGAGAGTAAATGCCATCCGATTCTGTGATTGTTTTAAATTTCAAAACTATAGATATGAGGAAATGGTCGTATTATTTCCTCGTCTTTTCGAGTAAAAATGTCTATATTTTTTATTTCCAGCTATTATGGAATCTTGATATTTTTTTTCTGCTGTCAAATTTAACGGAGGGACTAGTGGGTGGGAGAGAGCCTTTATTCCTTCCCAGAAATATGTAGGTTAGAGTTTCAGCGTAATTAGTTTGTCCCCAGAACACAACACTGCGATAGGACAAAAGGTGTCTTGTTATCTTTTACATCACGTGTAGTCTTATTTATAAAGTTCCTTGCTTCTCTCTCCCCACGTCTCACAACATTGTCACTACCCACATCATCGTCCCTCCCCACAGCATCTTCCTTCCCCACAGCATCGTCCCCACCATAGCATTGTTCCTTCCAACCCCCCCATTCCTTCATACGGCTCCCATTTCTCCTCTCGCTCTATTCCCTTTCTTCCTCCCTCTTTTTCACAGTCCCACTCCCTGCTCGCAATCTGCCTCACCCACTCCCTTTTAATCACAACCCCTTCATTCCCCTCCTGTTTTCCCAATCCTTCTATCCCGTTCCATTTTCTCCCAAGTCCAACATGTCTCCTCTCTTTTCTCCAAATCCTTCATCTTCCTTTTTTTTCACAGTCCCTCAATCCTTCTGCCTCCTTCTTCTCCATTCCTTCATCATCCACCCTTCCTTCTCAGTCCCTCCATATCCCTCCCTCTCTGCCCATCTCCCCAACCCTCTTCTTTCTCCCTCTCTTCCTCAATCTCTTTCCCTCCTCCCCGTCCCTACATCCCTCTTCCTTTTCTCCATATCCCTCCATCCCCACCCTCTTCTGTCCCGCATCCCTCCATCTCTTCCTCATAATTTTTTTATCCCAAATAATTCTTTTTCTGTTCCGTTCCTTTCTCCCACGGCTTTTTCTCTCAGTCTTTTCATCCCCCTCCCTGCTCTCTCTATCCCTCCATTCCCTTCCCTCCTCCCTCTTTCCCTTCATCCCGTTCCCCATCTCTCTATCCCCTCATCCCTCTCCTCCTCCCTTCATTCCTCTCCTCCCCTCTGCATCCCCTTTCCCCTCCCTCCATCCCTTCCAGTCTCCCTCGTCCCTTTATCCCTCCATCCCCGCCCCTCCCCCTGAGAAAAAAAATAAAAGATTGATGTTTTTACTCTTGGCACCTGCAGCCTCCATCCCCACTCCCCCATCCCCCTCTGCCCCCTTCTAAGCCCCCCACCCCCCTCTCACCACTTCCCCATCGCCCTCTACTATACCCCTTCCTATACCTCGCCATATACCTTCTCTATTTCCGTTTATACTTCCTTCTATATTCTTCACTTTCTTCCTCCTTTACCTTTTCCTATACCCTTTTCCATGTCACTTTCTATATCCTTTCCCATGCCTCCTCCTGTACCATTCCAGTACCCTTCGATATCATTTCTATATCCCCTCCTACACCCCTCATCTCCCCCCTGCTGACCCCCATTCCCTCTCCTAGGCCTCCTATCGCACTCGAACCCCCCCCCCCTCCGCCCTGCAATGTTGTGAGGGGGCGGTGCTCCACGCTGCCTTTTATGAATTTCTCTCTCGGCCTGGGAAAAAAAGAACCTGGATAAGTAATAAAAGGAAATAGCAAAATGCAGCTGTCAGAGACAGCAACAAGTACAGCAGTGCAATGGAAATATATGTGACGACGCGAAGATAAGCGATAGTCTGCACTGTCTTCCATAGGGTTCCATAATACATATACTCGTATGTTTGTGTCGGCATAATATTACAAATAGGCCTATGACAGTTTTACACAAAACCACATACTATGCATAAAATGTATAAACACATTTACTGTACATAATACACATTTATATATAAGCATAGATATACGGGTTGATCAGTCTGGACGAGATCATACTGAAAATCAGCGAGGTAATTTAGGTATTCAAAATGGTTCATTAATACTACATGCTAAAACTAGTTAGTCTCGAAATGCAGCATCAGTAAAGTATCGTGATTAACACGATATATATATATATATATATATATATATATATATATATATATATATAGATAGATAGATAGATAGATAGATAGATAGATAGATATCATCATCAGCAGCAGCAGCCGTTTGAGTATCCATTGCAGGATCGGCCTATCCCGACCGAAGTCGGGACGATACAGCCTATGTATCCTACCAAGTGGCTTGGGCTGTCTGGTAGAGATTGTATGTAGGGTGAGAAGTGCTTGTAAGTGTGACTGTAGTATTGGAGTGGCTTTGGATGTGAGTGTAGTCTGTGAACCAAGTGTACTACTGCCCGCGCAAGCCGACTGGGTGCAAGCATACTTTACAGTATGCGACTCTGGATCAACCACAGCTCCCCTTATGTCCCCTAAGCAGTACGTATATATATATATATATATATATATATATATATATATATATATATATATATATATATATATACTTTACAGTATGCGACACTGGATCAACCACAGCTCCCCTTATGTCCCCCAAGCAGTACGTATATATATATATATATATATATATATATATATATATAAATATATATATAAGTATGTATATATATATATATATATATATATATTTTTTTTTCATGTGACCGACTCTGGGCATAGGCTTCACAGCCTGATTTCAAGGCCCAGTAGTCCTCCTACGTACCGCACACCTCTACATGTCACCACTTCGGCGCTAACACCCATCGTCCATACTGAATACATGCTAGGGCTGTCTCATATAGGACTGATGTATTGGTATTAGCGGGAGTATTTTTACGACATGTCGGCGGGATATATATATATATATATATATATATATATATATATATATATATATATATATATATAGATATATATATATATATATACATAGCTTGAAAGGAAAATTAAAGGAACACATGGAACTTAGGTAAATGAAAGAGGTTGGCGTGTCGTGGAAGGAAACGTTAGTGATTAGGGAAAGAAATACCTGGAGATCTTTTTGTTTACGTCACCCCTCACAGAAGGATGCGTCAGGCACTATAAAAAGAATGATAATTGTGTATGTACAGTGTGTTGCCTTGATATGTATGTAAATATACGTATCAATCTCACTTCATTTATAATAATGAGAATAAGATTGTGGTAGGTGGTGACGACCATCATCCACTCACAGAATGTTGTGCTGCCTACTCCTTCCTTCTCCTTTATCATTCTTTTTCTGTGTCTGCCCCCCCTCTCTTCCTATTTCTTCCATCTTTCCTGTCACTTTTAATTACTCCTTTCCTTTTCAGGGGGTTTTATACTGAGTGGCAAGCCTAATGGTTTCCTGTAAGCCAGGAAACCATTTAAAACGCTAGATGGTAACCATATAACCAAACCAAGTGTGTTCCCTACTTGTCGGCATGTGAGTTGGAGGGTTAGTGCCCCTCCCCGTAGAACATCTAACTCAGAGACAAACGACCATCCCTTACTGGATTATGGCGTCTGGCTATAGAATAGAATGGAATAGAATAAGGTTGCAATGTTAATGAAAATGAAGAAATGATGAAAACGAAGGTCATGGAGATGAAAATGAAGATAAGGTTGAAAATTATATGATGATGATGATGGTGACGACGATGATGATATTCTTTCTCCTACTTCCATTTCATCCTCTCTCGCTTCTCACCCCCTCACTCATCCTCCCACATGCTGTATCACTTGCCTTACATCGCTCTATCTTTTTTGCTTTGCACTCACAAAAGCCTTTTCTCTCATTCTCCGATGTAACATTTTTCTCTCTTTCTCTCTCACTTACACAGGCTGGCACGCGCACATACATGCGAACCTACGTACACAGATAGATACAGAGACATCCACACATACACACTCTTTCTTTTCTCCCTTTAGCTCACACACACACACACACACACACACACACACACACACACACACACACACACACACACACACACACACACACACACACACACACACACACACACACACACACACACACACACACACACACACACACACACAAATATGCCCTCGTTCTTTCTTTCTCCCTTTAACACACACACACACACACACACACACACACACACACACACACACACACACACACACACACACACACACACACACACACACACACACACACACACACACACACACACACACACACACACACACACACACACACACAGTTTCCCCCTCAACTTCCTGTACGTAAAAATCCGACCTCAGGCAAAGCCACTTTATGGATAGATTGTAACTTGATCTAATTGACTCGAGGGAAGTGAAATTCTCGACCATTTTTGCGAATATTGAAGCCCTGGGTTGGGTTGGCTTAAGCTGGGTTAGGGTGGGTTAGGCTAGGCTGGGTTAGATTACGGTAGGATAATGATGGTTATGTTGGGTAAGGCTAGGTTGAGATAGGTTAGGCTAAGTTGAGTTGGGTTAGGCTAGGCTGAGTTGGGTTTGACTAGGCTGGGTTAGGTTAGGCTAGATTGAGTTGGGTTAGGCTAGGCTGGGTTAGATTAGGGTAGGTTAATGATGGTTCGATTGGGTAAGACTAGGTTCAGTTATGCAGGTTGGGTTAGGTAAGGGTGACTATTTTGGTTGGGATGGGTTAGGTTAGATTTGGTTAGGGTAGGATAAGTTTTGGTGAAACTTGATTATGTTAGTTTTGAATAGATTCTTAAGTTCCATAATGTTAGGATGATTATGTTAGGTTAGGGTAAGTTATATGAGTTTTTACCATGTTGGGGTAAATTAGATTACCTTTGGAAAGATGAGAAAAGCTTTAGACATGTTAGATTATGTATGAATGGTTTGGCTAGATTTGGAGAGCTAGATTAGGTATGCAGTGATTCGGTTATATTAATAAAGATTAGGCTTTGTTAGAGTTGGTTAGGTTAGGTTAGATGAAATTAGTTTGTTACATTTGGATAGATTTGGCCTCGTTTTTATTGGCTTACGTTATCAGGTTATGTATCAGTAGAGTAGAATGAAATGGATCTAGTATATAAGTTTAGTTTAGTTTTGAATTGGTTGGTATATCTTTAACTGGAGTTGAGCGACTCGTTTTTGCATTGTACGGTTCGGTTCTTTGGTAAGGCATGTGAGGATTGCTAAAATTATCTTTGAATGTTAGCAAACTTTTGGTCTGAGGATCTTTGAGTAATGATAGACCTCTCTGTGCAGCTTAACCCTTTTAACGCGGGTCAGATAGAGCTTTCACTAAGGCTCATACTACTAGGGAGCTCTCCTGTTTCTGAATGAAGCCGGCTGATAATAACGTGAATAAAGTGAGGATCGAACTTTTTTCGTGTTTGTTGTTCTTGTTGCTGAACCCCTTTCTGCCTGATCGAGTGAACCCGCCAACCACAGGTAAGACATTGCTTCTGTGTGGCCGTCCTACAGGTACAGAACAATACACTTAGCGTGTTGGGAGCCGGCGCCCCATTGTGGTAGGGCCGGACCAGAGCCCTTCCCACGGCGAGGTGTAGGGAAATTTGAGGGGGACCGGCTCCCCGGTGGACGCCGCAGCTGCCTTACTCAGGATGCACAGTGCCACCACGCGTAGGCTCCTCATCAGCGCCACTTCTCTGTAAAATATGGTATCAACCAATCCCATATGACCCTCTTTGAAGTATAGGGGCCCTAGGCAAGACATGATGGGAGAGAGAGAGAGAAAGAGAGAGAGAGTGAAAAAAATCCAGTCGCCCCTTAGAATCGAACCTATGCCTGCCTGTCACTCTGTATGGGGCTTTCCAACCACTACACCACTCCAGCCCTGTGGCACCCCTGGACGCGGCACCCGTATCTAGTCATTTCCTCTCCCAAAAGCAATCAGATGTGAGCGCGTGTGTCCTGACGGGTACTCTTAAAAAAAAAAAAAAAAAATGAAAAATATTTGTCAGGGTTCCATTTTTTCCCTGGCGCTTGTCATACGCAGTTTCATGGCACTTGGATCACGTATATCTTTCGTGAGAAATACATAACTTCTCACATAGGCTATTCATGTTTTGTATTTATCCAGAAGGCCGTCAGTATGTCTTAATTAAGCCATCGTTTGCTGCCCTTTTTTGGTGCAGTGAGAAGGAGTGAAGCAAAAAGTTGGTCATTTAAGAGGGAAAAGGTGAGGGAAAAAGTGTTGAAATCCGATCTGTGGAGAATCATCAGCTTTAAGAAGTGTGGTGGTGGAAAGACAGGACCCAACCTTGTGGAATGAGGTGGTATAGGTGGTATAGGTATGAGGCTGTATGAGGTGGTATTAGATGGTATGAGATATGAAGTATAAATTGGTATACGGTGGACGGATGAAGGGGGTATAAAACTGGATAAGGTCGAATGAGGTGGAATGAAGAACTATGAGGTGGTATGAGGTGCTTTAAGGTGGCCTAAGGTGGTATAAGGTGGTGTGAGGTGGTGTAAGGTAGTATGAAGTGATATAAGTTGGTATAAGGAGACATACAGTAGCCCCATTTGTTTATACACCATCAAAAAGAACTGTTGAGATGTCAGGAAATGGAAAAATTATTCTATCCCCAACACACACACACACACACACACACACACACACACACACACACACACACACACACACACACACACACACACACACACACACACACACACTTCCTCGACACTCCATCCAACCTAAAGATTGGCGATTTTTCCCAGTTTGTTTCCTTAGTGTCATGAATAAAATGAGTGAGAAGTTATATGCAAATCCCAATTATTTTGTGATCATTAATGGAAGACTTTTTAATTACGCCCGCCCGCGCAGTGCGAGGGAGTTGTGTGTGTGGTTCTCTCTCTCTCTCTCTCTCTCTCAGCTTAGGAAAAAAAAAAATACTGAACAGAACTGTGCTAAATTTGGAATAAAATATGAAGACCATCAGAGAAACAAGTGATTCAATTTTGGCCGAAAAAGGTCATAGGTCATAAGAGCAAGGGCAGGTCAAATCAACCATTATTGAGAGAGAGAGAGAGAGAGAGAGAGAGAGAGAGAGAGAGAGAGAGAGAGAAAGAGAGAGGTATCATCATTTTTTTTCCACACGTTTGTTCACTGTTTTAACAACGTAGAGAAATAAAAGTAAAAGGCATATCAAAATTCCAACACCACCACTAGAAAGCTCGTAAAATGTCATGTCTTTCAATTCAAAGAAAAAAAAAAAAAGCCTGCCTGTTGGAGGAGAAATATTCTTAAACTGTAAATCCAGCCTTTGTGAAGAGCGATGTTTTGTATTCTCAGTTAAGGAGTTCAAAGCTCTCTCTACTATTCCTTTGTTATTCTTGACTAACATATATTAAGAAAGTTTAAAGAGTATCAAGACGATGGTAATATTCTTAGATTTAAAAATAATCGTAGCCGCAACGTTAAATATAATAATAAATATATCCTTTCCATGTTAGCCAGAAGAGCGTAGCAGAGATTCATTTATTTTATCAACAAACGAATTTACTTAAGTGATTTTTTTTATTTATGTTCTAGTTGCTTGTATTTTGACTAATAGATAAGGATCCCTTTGATTTAATGGAAAAATCTGGTTATCAGTGGAAATGAGCCTAACAGAAATTCGGAAAGACTTGGATTACTTTGAATGTGCTTCGAACTTGGTTAAAGAGCTTCAGAAGGGTTCGTAAAAGCATTAATGGATTTTTATATTTATTGTAATTGCTTATACTGTGGCCCAAAATTGAGGAACATTTTAATTTTCCTTTAATGCAAGAAAGAGGGGAACAAAGGCCAGGAGCCAGCAAATTGTTCCCTCCAAGAAAAAACAAAAATAGATCGAAATTCAAGATTCGTTCATTTCGAGATGCCTGGAAATACTGCGTTTGAAAGACTGGAGACCATAGGCCGTTGGAAATACAGACAGAGGGAGACAGTTCCAGAGCTGACCTGTTGCATACATACTGGAAAAATCTCATTATCATTAGTTATGAGCCTGATGGAAATTTAGTGTATCCTTGTAACTCAGAATTTGCCTAAAATTTTGCTGAGAATATTGTGAAATCTTCCTCGCTGGCTGTTAGGTGTTTTTTGGGACTCTCCTGCCAATACCACGCCACACCACGCTACGTCCCTCACTCAGATGCTGCGGCAGGTGGGTGGGCAGGATGGTTAGCAAGGGGGAGGGGGAAAGGATGCATGTGGATAAGCAGTAGGTAAGCAAAGGGGTGGGGATGCATGTGAATAAGCATGTAGGTAAGCAAAGGGGTAGGGATGCATGTGAATAAGCAGGTAGCAAGGCAAGGGGTAGGCAGGAAGGTAAGCAAGGAGGTAGGGATCCATGTGGGTAAGCAGGAAGGTAGACATAGGGGTAGGCATGCATGTGAATAGACAGGAAGGTAGGCAAAGGGGTAGGCATGCATGTGGGTGGGGAGGACGGTAAGTAAAGGGATAAGCATGCATGTGGGTAGGCAGGTGTGTGGGCAGAGTGGTTAAACAGAATGGGTAGGCAGAGAGGTAAGTAAGGGAAAGGCAGGTGGGTAGGTAGGATGAGTAGGAAGGATGGTAGGCAGGTGGGCAGATGGATGGGTAGGCAGATGGATGGGCATGCTGGGTAAAGAGGGTGTATGGACAGGAAAGTAAGCGAGGGGGTAGGCAGAAATGTAGGCAAGAAGGAAGGCAAGAGAGTAGGCAGGAAGGTAGGTAAGGCAGGAAGGTAGGCAGGGAGGGTGAGAGGATATATAAGAAAGAAAGGATAATGGATAGGAGAGAGAGAGAGAGGGAGGGAAAATTAGGAAGTGGTACGTAGAGGAGGTATGTACAGTAGGTAGGTAGGTAGGCAGGTAAGTTGGCAGGTAGGTAGGAAGGAAAGAAGTGAGAGAGGGGAAGAATTTAGAGGTCGTAAATGGAGGAGGTAAGCTGGTAGAGAAGGTAGGTTGGTAGATGAAAAAATAGTTACGTAGGTAGGTAGGTAGGTAGGTCAGGGAATGGGAAAGGTGTGAGAGGAAGATAAAAACAAAAACAAGAAAGGTAGCAAAGGGTGGCAGGTAAGAAAGGTAGCTGCGTTAGGAAAAGAGAGAGAGAGAGAGAGAGAGAGAGAGAGAGAGAGAGAATTGCTGACATTCCGCCTTTTGATGAACAGCAACATCCAAAGTTCCCTTCAAGTAAGCAGTACCTTAGTTTAACCTAATTGTCAAAGTTAACATAGAGACATGCACTAAGAAAAGAGAGAGAGAGAGAGAAATAAGAAATTTTGCTGCAACATGAGAACCAGGCTCTATCCACCAGAAAAGAATATAAAAAAAAAAAGTCCGGACTTCACGCCCTTATATCTCAAGGTTATATCTCTGTCAATCTATTTATATATATATATATATATATATATATATATATATATATATATATATATATATATATATATATATATATATAATGATACACATGATCTCATCGATAGTCATGTCGGTCAGATATTTAAGGAAGCGATCCTATGCAAGCTGCCAAGACACTTTTTGTGGTGACTTTGTATTCTGAAAATTGTAGCTGGCTCTCTTGGATTCCGGCATCTGGCTATGGACATGTACATTGACAGGAGAGTGGGAAATGGTTATCCTAGAGAATGCAAGCCTTTCAACTCGAGGACGCCATTGTAAAACCTTGCTAGCTTCCTGAGTGACATGCCTAGTATTGGTGCACATGACTACTATCACTCCACTGTTCACGAAGTTATACAAGCTTCATCACCACGGCAAAGCAGTGTTCCTTTGAAGAAAACGACTTCACTTATGAATTGATTAGACCAGACGACCTCGTAATATATATCTCGGTAAATATGAAGTTTTAACACCCAAAAATTTCACACACACACACACACACACACACACACACACACACACACACACACACACACACACACACACACACACACACACACACACACACACACACACACACACACTTTGTATTCTTTGATATTTTCAGGCCAAATTGGAATTTTTTTTTCTCAACCTAACTTAAACTAACCTAACCCAACCTACCCTAAACTATCCTAACCCAACCTAACCTAACCTAACCTAATCCAACATAACCTAAACTATAGTCTGACAGATCGAAACGTAGGGTTTTGGTGGAGTCACCCCCTCCCTGCACTGTTGCCACGTTTCCGAGCTGACCTCTCCATCAGCGATGACCTTGACACTGTTTCCCTCTTGTGATCTCCGTTTTTCTAATACCCCCTATACCCCTGCCACCAACACCCCCTATACCCCTACCCCCAACAACACCCCCATCAACAACACCCGCTATACCTCCACCACCAACACCTCCTATAAATATAGACCCCCACCATCAACACCTGTATAATAATTAGCCGTTGATAATTGCTATACTTTTATTGAGAGCATACATTCTACCCTATTGCTCAAACTCCCTAATCTTACAATCCCATCTGTCTTAATCCTTCCCACTGCCTTCGTTCCTAAATCCCTTAATTGATCTATTTTTAACCTAAGTGTCCCCACACCTTTTAAACCATTTACCTCTCTGTCACTATTCTCCACCATATGTATCAACTTGTATTATATTGTGTATAGAACTTTCATACTGTATGCTGTACTACTGTATAATGTATAAGAATACCCACTGTTTAGTGGAAATAAAGTTTTATTATTATTATTATTATTATTATTATTATTTCTCTCTCTCTCTCTCTCTCTCTCTCTCTCTCTCTCTCTCTCTCTCTCTCTCGCTAGATTTTGTTATGTGTCATCCATGGTTTTTTACTTCCATTTTTATGTATGGATTATAATTTTGACTTTATTTCCGCACCACCCTTGAGGTAAAAGTCACGGCGCGTTTTTTTTATAGAGGTTTCCCCAATAGGCCTAAATCCTGTAGGGGGTTGGTGACCTCCCACAGCGTACACACAAACACGTGTCGCGTGAGTGCTGCCACCCCAGAGCTGTTTGATATATTTATTTTAATTATGAAAGGATCGCCTCTTCCCACTTTTATCCCTTCAAATTTTCTTGCAATTATACTTGCTAAATTAATTAGCAATGTTAGAAGTGTTGGGGAAGTAAATAATAATTAGAATATTTTTAGAGCAACACTGCCAAATTTTTATGCCACGTTTCTCTATTATCGTATAATATAGTATGCAGAATAGTTTTATTCTTCCTTGATACATGTCAGCACTTTCATTACAGTTATATTAGTATGAGTTATGTTTATGTATCATTCCTACTACACAAACCACAGGCGTTATACATCGTAGGGTTAGGAAACATGGCAATAGTGTAGGGAGGGGGTGACTCCACCCAAACCCTATGTTACGAGGAGGAACACTATAGCCTAGCCCAACCTAACCTAAAATAACCTAACTCAAGAATATCTAACCCAGCCTGACAACTTAATCTAACCCTACAGTAATTTAACATAACCCAACCTAAGTTTAATTTATATGCAATAGCGAACAGAGTTAGGTCCTGTTGCATCCCCTCCCTATCTCTTTATCACTAAGTACTAAGTGAAGCATTTGCCCTGGAAAAGTCATAGAGAAGGCCCCTTTAATATCAACAAAAAAAACATGAAACAGTTTCTTGGTGAATTTTGGCCTGAAACTAATTACATACCCGTCTCCCTTGGTTAAGCAGAGGGTCATAGTGAGTGGGACCCCTCTAAGCAGCGTCTATTTACTCCAGTACTTGGGTCGGCCGTCATTAGTAAAGTCATCAGTAAAGTTGGTGTGAAGTGAACAGGGCTTTAATGCAACACCTCAGTCCAGGGTAATTGCTTGGTAACACTTCACCAACTTTGGCGTTAATAGGGAGATGAGGGAGTGAGGGAGGGAGAGGGAGAGGGAGAGGGAATGAGGGAGATAGAGTGAAAGAGGAAAGAGTGTGGAAGGGGAATGAGTGTGGGATGAGGGAGGAGGAAGGGAGAGAGGGAGAAGGGAGGGGGAGAAAGAAACAGTGATTGTAAGGAGAGGGAGAGGGAGAGGGAATGAGGGAGATAGAGTGAAAGAGGAAAGAGTGTGGAAGGGGAGTGAGTGTGGGATGAGGGAGAAAGAAGGAAGGGTGGGAGAAGGGGGGAAGGATGAAATAGTGGGTGTAAGGACAGGGGATGAAACTGGATTGGAGAAGGAAACATACGAAAGGAAGGGAAGAAACGGTGAGGGGCGGAGGGAGGGAGGAGTGGGAAGAGAGAGAGGGGAGGGGAAATAAATTTGTGTGAATTAAACAGAACCTTAATCCAACACCTCAGTCCAGGTTAATTTTGCTTGGTAACACTCCAAGAACTTAGGCGCTAATGAGGAGACGAAGGAGAGAGAGAGAGAGAGAGAGATGGTGGGGGAGGGAGTGAGAATGAGAGATCACGGTAGATAGTGAAGGAAAGGAACAGGGAAAAAGCATGTGAAGGAAACGAAAAAAAAAATGAAAGATAATAAGGGAGGGAAGATGAAGAAAATGGGAGGAAGGGAGAAAGGGAGAGATGAGTAAAGGGAATGAGGAATATGAGATGAAGGACGAAAGGGAGGAAGAAAGGGGAGAAGAAAATTGCAGGATGAAAAAGGATTAGGGAGATACAGAGATGAGAGGGAGGGAAAAGAGAAAGGGATTTGAAGGAGGAAGAAGTTAAGAAAGGGAGAAATAAAGTCCGGAGGGAGAGATAGAGAGAAGTGGAATGAAATTAATGGAGGAAAGGGGGAAGGGAGGTAGGGAGAGTGAGAGGAAAAAGGAAGAGAGGGAAGGAAAAGGAAGAAGGATATGAGAAAGTTAGAGGGAATGAGAGGAGGAAGGAAAAAAGAAGAAAATTAAAGACGATAGAAAAGGATGAAAGGACGAAGGAGTAAAAGGGAGGGGGAAGAGATGGAAATGAAAGGGAGGAGAAGAGGAAAAGGAAAAGATATGACGGAAGGGGGATGGAGAGGATAAGGAAGCGAGGGAAAGAGATTGAGAGTGGTAAAGGGAGGGGAAGGAGATTGAGAGATGGGCGAAGGGAGAGAGGGGAGATGAGTAGATGAGGAGAAGGTAAGGAGAGGGAATGAAGAGAGGGGAATGGGAGAAGGGAAAGAGGGGGAATGAAGAGATGGGGAAGGAAGGGAGGGAGAGGAAGATGAAGAAGGGAGAGAAAGGCAATGGGGAGCTGATATAATTGAGGGAAGGGTGATGGAGAGATAGGGAAAGGGAGGGAGGGGGATGGGGGGATAGGGAGGGAAGGATGATGGAGAGATAGGGAAAGGGAGGGAGGGGGAGGGGGGATAGGGAGGGAAGGATGATGGAGAAGGATTGAAGGGAGAGAGGAGGATGTAGACCTGGTGGAAGGAATGGAAGGAGTGAAGAGGTGGGGGAGGGAGGGGAGATTGATTTGATACATTTATTGAGATACACAATACTGTACATATAAAAATAGTAGTTGTACAATATCTCAAAAGGAAGATGATACTTAGGTAGTCATCTTCCCGAGCCTATTAATGTATTATATTAGATTACAATATACTGTACGTGTGACTGGTCAATAATTTTAAAGTGGACTAATTAGTAATCTTATATACAGTAATACATGTATTAAACTGTACAGTGAGTATAAAGAGTGCTGTTGTATGTAGTTACATGGAATTTGTTTGAGCATACTGATATATACCATATGTATATACATATTCACGTACACAAGATCGGTGAATGGAATATGAAACAGAGGTCACAAACAGTAATACATTTGTACACACATAAAACTTATACATAGTGATCTACATATACATCCAGCAAAAACGCATTGTAAATACAAGTGTGAGGCTACAGAGTGTGGGTGCGGGAGAGGGAGGCTGCGGCGACCGGAGTCCCCAGATTATGGGGGAAGGGTTGGGATTAGCAGGTCACCACCAAACCTTACCCCCTCCCCTGGGTCCCCAACCACCAACCGCCACCACACCGCTCCCACGCTGTGCCCTTGGTGTATATAGTCTGACAGATCGAAACGTAGGGTTTTGGTGGAGTCACCCCCTCCCTGCACTGTTGCCACGTTTCCGAGCTGACCTCTCCATCAGCGATGACCTTGACACTGTTTCCCTCTTGTGATCTCCGTTTTTCTAATACCCCCTATACCCCTGCCACCAACACCCCCTATACCCCTACCCCCAACAACACCCCCATCAACAACACCCGCTATACCTCCACCACCAACACCTCCTATAAATATAGACCCCCACCATCAACACCTGTATAATAATTAGCCGTTGATAATTGCTATACTTTTATTGAGAGCATACATTCTACCCTATTGCTCAAACTCCCTAATCTTACAATCCCATCTGTCTTAATCCTTCCCACTGCCTTCGTTCCTAAATCCCTTAATTGATCTATTTTTAACCTAAGTGTCCCCACACCTTTTAAACCATTTACCTCTCTGTCACTATTCTCCACCATATGTATCAACTTGTATTATATTGTGTATAGAACTTTCATACTGTATGCTGTACTACTGTATAATGTATAAGAATACCCACTGTTTAGTGGAAATAAAGTTTTATTATTATTATTATTATTATTATTATTTCTCTCTCTCTCTCTCTCTCTCTCTCTCTCTCTCTCTCTCTCTCTCTCTCTCTCTCTCTCTCGCTAGATTTTGTTATGTGTCATCCATGGTTTTTTACTTCCATTTTTATGTATGGATTATAATTTTGACTTTATTTCCGCACCACCCTTGAGGTAAAAGTCACGGCGCGTTTTTTTATAGAGGTTTCCCAATAGGCCTAAATCCTGTAGGGGGTTGGTGACCTCCCACAGCGTACACACAAACACGTGTCGCGTGAGTGCTGCCACCCCAGAGCTGTTTGATATATTTATTTTAATTATGAAAGGATCGCCTCTTCCCACTTTTATCCCTTCAAATTTTCTTGCAATTATACTTGCTAAATTAATTAGCAATGTTAGAAGTGTTGGGGAAGTAAATAATAATTAGAATATTTTTAGAGCAACACTGCCAAATTTTTATGCCACGTTTCTCTATTATCGTATAATATAGTATGCAGAATAGTTTTATTCTTCCTTGATACATGTCAGCACTTTCATTACAGTTATATTAGTATGAGTTATGTTTATGTATCATTCCTACTACACAAACCACAGGCGTTATACATCGTAGGGTTAGGAAACATGGCAATAGTGTAGGGAGGGGGTGACTCCACCCAAACCCTATGTTACGAGGAGGAACACTATAGTAGTAGTAGTAGTAGTAGTAATAGTATTTACTTATTTCAGTTGTTGTTGTTGATGATGATGTGACCTCACCATCACTTTAAGAAAATGTCGCGATGATGATGATGATGATGATGATGATGATGATAATGATAATGCTGATGATGATGACAATGATGATAATTATGATGGTGACAGTGATGATAATGATGGTGATGGTGATGATGATGATGATGATGACTGTTATTACTGTTATTAAACTTACCACTTACATCATCCTAACCAATTCCCACCAAAAGTTAGAAAATTTCATTATAAAAGAGTGGAGCGCTGCAGAACATAGCGTTGTTATTTTTTTTTTCGATTTTCGCTTTCAGATACCGCCATTTGGGGTAATTACGTTCTATATTTCCTTCTTTAACGAAATTGTCAGGCTTTAACGAAGAGATGATAGCGAAGAGCAGAAGGAGGAACAGGAGGAGGGGGAGGAGGAGGAAGAGGGGGGAGGAGGAGGAGGAGGAGGTGGGGGAGGAGGGGGAGGAGCCTTAAGTGACTGTTTCCATGGTGGTGGTGCTGAGAGAGAGAGAGAGAGAGAGAGGGGGGGGAGGGGGGTTATTGATATTGTTAAATAGGCAGATAGATAAAAGGAGAGGTAGATAAATAGACAGCCAGACGGATAACTATAGGTAGATGAATCGACAGGTACTGTAGGTAGACTGATCGATATGGAAAGCTAGAGAGAGAGAGAGAGAGAAAGAGAGAGAGAGAGAGAGAGAGAGAGAGAGAGAGAGAGAGAGAGAGAGAGAGAGAGAGAATGCTGCAACATATAAACATACAGACATACAGGGAAAATATATAGCGAAAATGCCAAATAACTAAAGGTAGATGGATCGATACGTAGAGAGAAAGAGAGAGAGAGAGAGTTTTACCGCGTACCTAACCCACATTCTGGTGTGAGAATTGGGGGAGAAATGTGATTCAAAAGACTATGGTACTGAAATACACGTACACATATACACGCTGTTAATCTCTCTCTCTCTCTCTCTCTCTCTCTCTCTCTCTCTCTCTCTCTCTCTCTAAATATCAACGAAAGACGTCATTATATGGAAGTGATTATTTTTCTTTATTTCTAACAGATATTTTGGTTGATGTGAAAGAGGAAAGGGAGAGAGGGAAGGGAAGCTGTCTCCCCTTTTCCTCCCCTCCCCTTTTCCTCCCCTTCCGTTTCCTCCCCCCTTTTTTCTCCCCTTCCCTTTGATCCGCCATTGCAAAGGCTATTGGATTTATTGTTGTTTGATTTCCTTTGTGCCCCTTTTTGTACTCTCTCTCTCTCTCTCTCTCTCTCTCTCTCTCTCTCTCTCTCTCTCTCTCTCTCTCTCTCTCTCTCTCTCTCTCTCTCTCTCTCTATCTATCTATCTATCTATCTATTTATCCGTCTTCTATTAATACTGCCTTTTAAAGTACGTAACATTTAGGTAAAGTAATCACCCTCCTTACTAACCTGACTACAGATTCACATGCCAAAGATTTCTGCTTCTATCAAACTTCTGTCTAAATTTCTATCTAAAAGCCTAACCATTTACTGACAATTATTTGGATTTCTGTCCCTCTACCAACTATTGATATTACTCTTTAATAATTGAACATTTAGCGTTGTATTTCCATCTACAGTGTTTATTTGCGTATTTCATTATTTACACTATTTAGGTAAACATCTTCTCTGGTAGTGTGAGGTAGTGTGAGGTAGTGAGAGGTAGTGAAAGGTAGTGTGCAACAGTAAGAGGTATGGTGAGGCAATGAGAGGCAGTGAGATGCAGTGGGAGGCAGTGTGAAGTAGTGTGAAGTAATATGAGGTAATGGAGGTAGTGTGAGATAGTGTGAAGTAGTGTGAGGTAGTGTGAGGAAGTGTGAGGTAGTGTAAGGAAGTGTGAAGTAGTGTGAAGTAGTGTGAGGCAGTGTGAGGTAGCGTGAAGAAGTGTGAGATAGTGTGAAGCAGTGTGAGCGCCTTCAGAGCTGTCAAGGCCTGCTCCATACTTCTAGAGTGCTGTGGTTGTCTCCGTGGTCGTCTCATACACTGCAGGTGAGAGGGGTGATGTTCTTAAGAAGGTGGTTATTTCCTCCACGTCCTTGTGGTGTTGTAGACTCTGCAGTCTCCTCCGTAGACTCACAGCACCGTCTTCAGTTATCCTTTAGGTCCGTGCATAAAATTTATCAAGGAGACTTAGGTGTTTGCTGGTTCCTCTAGCCCAGGCCAACAGGAAGTACTCCATCCCTGACCTGATCTGGGCCTTGTACCTTCCATCACTCACTCCAGCAACCACGATATCCTCCTCAAAGCTGTTAGTTTCGTAAATGCACCTCTTGCAATATTGTCTGTGTTCTGAAGGTTAGTTTTATGCTGTAAGTGATCAATCAGATGCCCACCTCATCCAGCGATTTTAAAACTTGCTCCCCGAACTTCACCTGGATTGTGTGATCAGTTCTTGTAATTAATATCACTTGTGTTTGTGAGGGGTAAATCAAACCTGACACCTCTCCCCCCCTGGCTTTCATGTCCCTCAGTTTTGCGATGACCTGTGCTAAGGCGGTGGTGTAGTTCATCGTCAGTGTCCAGCCATCAGCAAAGAAACGAGTCTCAGGGATAAGGTGAAGGAGGTTCGTTCATAAAGACGTTCTAAGGTCATCAGAGGTCCCAAGACACTTCCTTGTGGTACTCCTGATCGTAGGTTATAGGCAGAAGATTCACGCATATAGGCACATCTTTAAGGCCCGTTCAACATAGCCTTAAGGTGTCTGTTGCTTAAATAATGGGTGAGGGAGTCGTGCAGTTCCCCGTCCTCTTCAGCTGCAAGGAATTTCTCTAAGAAGTCTTCGTGCTACTCTGTCAAAAGCGCCCTCGAAGTCTAGAGCCAATATACAGATACGTTGGTCTCTGTCGTGTGCAGCTGTCTACTCAAAGGTTAGCAGGAAATGAAGGTGAGATGCAGTCATTCTTCCGGAACCCATAGTAACGCGTGCACAACAGATGGTTTTTTGGATGTCCTGTTACTCTCTCTCTCTCTCTCTCTCTCTCTCTCTCTCTCTCTCTCTCTCTCTCTCTCTCTCTCTCTCTCAGCATACTGTCTCCCAGGCTCTTACTCCCAAGGCACAAAGACCACCATTGATCCTTTACCTGATTGGCTGATTCCAGAATTGAATTAGGAAGGGGGAGGGGAGGGGCAGGGGAGGGGAGGGGAGGGGAGGGGAGAGGAGGAGAGAGGAGGGGAGGGGGAAGGGAGGAAGGGAAGAAAGGTAAAGAGAGAGGAGGAGGAGAGAGAGAAGGAGGGAAAGAACTTGAAAATGAGGATGAGTTAGGTGGTGAGAAAGGTAGGAAGGAAGAGGAAATAGGGAGAAGAAACGGTGAAGAAAGAGAGAGAGGAGAGACAAAAAAGGGGGTGGTGGAAGGATACTCGTACTGGGGAGGGGGAAGATAGGAGGGAGAAAGGAGAAGGGTAGAGAGATGAGAGGGGGAGACAAGGAGGGGAAAACAGAGGGAGAGAAAAGGGAAAGAGGGCGAAGGGAAGGATGGTGGATGAAGGGGGATAAGGAACGGAGGAGGAAGAGGGAGGGATGGAGAAGGACGGGGAGTCATAGGGAAGAATAAGGAGGGAGATAGAGGGAGGCGAGGTAGGTAAGTGATGGGGAAAGGAGGAAGGGAAGGAGGATTTACAGGGAGCAAAGGAAAAAGTGGGGGTGGGATGGAAGGAAGGAAATGATGAAAGAAGGGAGGAAAGGGGACGAAGAGGGAGAAAAGGAGGGGAGAGGAGGGTGGGAGGGAAGGAAAGGGAAAGGGAAAGGGGAAGAGAAGAGACGGAAGTAGGTGATGGGAAGGGGCGGACATCTGATAGGTGACGGGGTAGAAGGAAGGGGGAAGTGAGAGGGAAGGAGGGGAGAGGGGGACGAGGAGGAAGGAAGTTACGAAGAGGAGGAACAAGAAGAAGGGAGGTGGGGGGAGGAGATGCAGGGATCTAGTGAGTAATGGGGAGAGAAGGAAGAGAGAGAGGAGAATGAGGAGGGAAAGGGGGAGAGAGAAGGGAGATAGAGGGAGAGAGGTGGTAGAAGGAGTAATAGGAAGAGAAGAAGAGACAGGAGGGAAGGTGAAGAGACAGGGTAAGGGGGACGCGAAGGACTTTTCTTAAAATATAATCATCTAGAACCAAAATAAAAAAAATAATCCAGAAAAAGGTGTAATCTTACCAGTAAATTTTAAATCTAGGAAAGTAACACCTGTCTAATATCAATCCCTAGGCTGCCTTGGATTACCTTAAGCTAAATAAAATCGTCTGGGGTAAGTCTGAATAGAAAACGGGGGACAGGGCGACATGGAGGCGATTTGTTTACGGAACTCAGACGTCTGGCAGTAGGTAGATAGAATACGTAGTTCCTGATTCAAGGGCACAGTGTAAATTAAGTTGGTTTTTAATCTATTTATTTATTTTTTTGGGGGATGGGTTTTTCTCAAAGTTGTATGCCGTCAGTGTGATTTTTTATTTTTATTTCGTGTTTTACGGTGAGAGGGATAAGTGCTTAAAGGCGTTGTGAATTTATTGCATTTGAAATAGAAGAAAATGTGCAGAAAAGAAGGAGAGGGAAGAGGATAACGAGAGAGGGAGAGCGAGAGAGAGAGAGAGAGAGAGAGAGAGAGAGAGAGAGAGTGAGAGAGAGAGAGAGAGAGAGAAGAAGAAGAAGAAGAAAAAGAAGAAACTAAGAAAAAAATAAACGATAGAAGACGAGAAAAAAAGAGCAAGAAAATAAAAGAGGAATTTTGGAAAAGGCTGAGCTTAGACAAAAGATTGATAGGGAAGGAGGGAGAGAAGGATGAGAAACTGACAGAGAGAGAGAGAGAGAGAAGTAATGAGTCAGAGATGTGAAGAGAGAGATGTAATGCAAGAGGGAGGAGAAAAAGAAAGGAGACAAGAGTAATAGATTCTAAGAGATCAGAAAAGCAGATAGATGGAAACCGGTAGATAGGTAGGAAGATAGATAGATAAATATATATATATATATATAGAGAGAGAGAGAGAGAGAGAGAGAGAGAATCACCTCGACCCTGCCTGAGTTCCCATGATTCTGGCAATAAATATGATAATGACGTTTGTTCGGGAGATGAGCTAAGCCACTTCCCCCCCTCCCCCTCCCCTTCCCCCTGCCCCCACCCCCTTTTCGCCTCCCCCCAGTCCCCCTACCCCCTCTTCATCTCCCCCAGTCCCCCCAACCCCTCCTCTCTCCCCGTCTCCAGTTCCTCCCTGTCCTTCCCTTCCATTCGTCTCTCCATTCCTTCAGCTCCTTCCCTCCTCCCCCCTTTGCAGACTCCTTATCCCCCCACCATCCCTCTCATTGTCTCTCCTCCCCCCTCCCCCTTTCCTCCTTTCCTCTCTCCAGTCCTCCAAATCATTTCCCCCTCCCCCTCTCCGTACATCCCCCAATCCCCTCCCCTCTTCCTTCCCTCCAATCCCCCTACCCCTACTCCCCATTTCTCTCGAATCCCTCAACCCCCCCTCCCCTGTCCTCTCTTCCCAATCCTCCAACCCCTCCCATTTTCCCTCTCTTCAATCCCCCTTCCCTTTCCCCCGTCCCCTCTCTCCAATCCCCCCCTTTCCCCTTTCCCCTCCATCAGTCCATCCAATCCCCTCCCCTTTCCCCTCCTTCAATCCCCTTTCCCCTTCCCTCTTTCCCTTTGTCCAATCCCCATTCTCCCTCCCCTCCACTCCACCCAACTCCCTTCCCCATCCTTCCCTTCAGTCCCCCAACTCCCTCAATCCGTAACCACCTCATCCTTACCACTACCCATGTAACTATTCCTTTACCTTCTCCTTCCCCTCAGAATAAAAAATAGATAAATAAATAAATAAAAAAAATAGACCAAAAAAAATAATAACAATAGGTAAATGAAAGTAAAAAAAGGTAAAGAATTAAATGAAAATAAAGGAGGAAAAAATATAAGATAACTTCACCCCCACCATTCCCCCTCTGCACTCCCTCTTCCTGTCCTGCCATTACGCCATAGTCTCCTTTATCACGCCTTCATCTCCTTTACCTCCATCACTACTTCTCTCTCTCTCTCTCTCTCTCTCTCTCTCTCTCTCTCTCTCTCTCTCTCTCTCTCTCCCCCTTTAAATATGCAAGTGTGTGTGTGTGTGTGTGTGTGTGTGTGTGTGTGTGTGTGTGTGTGTGTGTGTGTGTGTGTGTGTGTGTGTGTGTGTGTGTGTGTGTGTGTGTGTGTGTGTGTGTGTGTGTGTGTGTGTGTGTGTGTGTGTGTGTGTGTGTGTGTATACCAAAGAAGCCCCAACACTATACCTACATGTCCATACAGGAACATCCTACTTCA
Organism: Coenobita brevimanus; assembly: GCF_032717465.1. Lineage (NCBI taxonomy): Eukaryota > Metazoa > Arthropoda > Malacostraca > Decapoda > Coenobitidae > Coenobita > Coenobita brevimanus. Next base: position 6,462,102 of record NC_137011.1, on the reverse strand, counting down.
ACCTCTTAAATGCCCTCCCCAGAGTAGGATCGAACCCTGCCCAGGACCAGTAACTCAAGAGGAGGGTCCAATAGCAAAGAAAAAAAGTGAGTGAAAAATACGGAACTGGAAATAAAAATTTTCACAAAAAAGAGAAAGCGAAAAAGGCGAAAAAGTACAGAAGTGAGAGAGAGAGAGAGAGAGAGAGAGAGAGAGAGAGATGAAAAGCCCCACAAGAAGAAACAGAATGTGAAAAAGACAAAAGGATAACCTAGCAACAGAAATACCAAAGCGAGAGAGAGAGAGAGAGAGAGGAAGAAAGAGACAAACAGACAGACAGACAGAGAAAGAGAGGAACGTCGAGAGGACAGACAGCATTAAAGAGTCGTCGCAAAAAGAGAGACCAATTTCATTACCCCATTTTTTTGCAATAACCACGATAATGGCTACGGAACACGGGCAAAAAGTTGATGGAAAGCCGTAATGGTGAGGCAATAACACGAGCAGCCGTGGCCCAATTTGCGGATGATATTAGGGCAACTCGCAAAATGGTATATATATTCCCAAAATGCAAAATATGTGCCCATGAAAAAAAAAAAAAAAAGCATTACTTGGAGAGTGAGTGGTATATGGTTAAATTTTTTGGCAACGTCGAAAGCGTGGGTATTTTTTTTTTTTTTTTTAAATATAATCTGCCTGTTTTTGTGTATATATGTACAGTGTGTTAACAAAATCTCTCTCTCTCTCTCTCTCTCTCTCTCTCTCTCTCTCTCTCTCTCTCTCTCTCTCTCTCTCTCTGGTATTTCTGTTGCTGGATGTGACTTGGATGAAAAATGACACGTACAGTAGATCAAAAAAAAAAAAAAAAAATCTTGCACATTTTGAGCGAAGCATTTTTCTCTGTACATTAGGATAATAATGAAATAATGGAAAACTATACTCCTTTTGCTCCAACTTGGCTCAGAATTTCGGACGTTTGTAGGATATTCCAGGCAGTTCAGTGATGGAGAATGACAACACTGCACCTTACCATACTTCACATAGCACTTCTTCGTGACTAGCAGCATATTCTAGTGTTAATCTGCTATCACAATTCGGCATTCAGGATATAAAGATGGCAGTTTTGGGTCAACTTTGAGTGAAGTATTATAGTAGCAACGTCCCCTCACACACACACAGACACACACACACACACACACACCCACACACACACACACACACACACACACACACACACACACACACACACACACACACACACACACACACACAAACTGAGGAAGGAGGACAGGATATTCAGAGAAAAACATCAGAATCACGTAAGACAAGCCAAAATCAAACACCCGATACGAAATAAAAAAAATGTAAAGGGATGACATACACAGAAAGACAAACACAATTTAAAACTAAGTATAAAAACACCAGCCTGTAAAACTAGGAACATTAAAACACAAACACATAAAAAGACAAGCAACTAAAACAGCCACAAACACGAAAATCACAAACGAAATCGAAAGCGCACAATGGAGGTAAATATACTGAAGAGAAGCATCGCCACAAGCACAGAAAATACCTGGGGGAAAACAGCAGGGGTTGGGAGGAGGAGGGGGGAAGAGGGGACGAGCAGAGGGAAAGAGAAGGGAGGCAGGGGAGAGGAGGAGAGGGAAGTGGGGAGGGAGAAGGAAGAAGTGAAGCTGGGGGAGAGGAGAGAGACATGGAGAGGGAGAAAGATGAGGGAGAGGGAGAAGGATCTGGAGATGGGAGAGAGATGAGGGGGAAGGAGGAGGGGAGAGATGGGGATCGAATTGTGGAGGATGAGGGAAGATAAATGGGGACGGGGGAGAGCAGAGATGGAGAGGAAATAGAAAAGAATGAGGGGAAGAGATGAGGGAAAGAGGAGAGGGAGAAACGGGAAGAAGGAAGGAGATGGGGCAGAGAGGGAAGGGAGGGAAAGGGAACAGGGAGGAAGGGGGGAATGGGGGAGAGAGGAAATGCAATATAGAAGTCGCCTGAATCAATGGAGTAGGTATCGTATTTTCATGAGGGGAGATGAGGACTGCAGCTGATTTTGGATTTTTCTGTGTGTGTGTGTGTGTGTGTGTGTGTGTGTGTGTGTGTGTGAGAGAGAGAGAGAGAGAGAGAGAGAGAGCAACTGATTTTGGATGTGTGTGTGTGTGTGTGTGTGTGTGTGAGAGAGAGAGAGAGAGAGAGAGAGAGAGAGAGAGAGAGAGAGAGAGAGAGAGAGAGAGAGCAACTGATTTTGGATGTGTGTGTGTGTGTGTGTGTGTGTGTGTGAGAGAGAGAGAGAGAGAGAGCAACTGATTTTGGATGTGTGTGTGTGTGTGTGTGTGTGTGTGTGTGTGTGTGTGTGTGTGTGTAATTAATGTTTTTGTTATTGTTGTCGTAGATGATGATACTGTATCGTGTTTCTGGTAATGGTAATATTCTGACGTTGTTCTATTCTCATTTCCATTTTGGCTGTCTACTTTACATACTCATTTAAGATTTATTTGTACAGGTATTTCTAAGTAAATGACATTCTAGGCAGGTATTGGGTTCATTGATGTTTATTATTTACACTGCCTTTCTTCTCACAGGTAATCTCTGCTCTTATATGATGAACTCTCTCTCTCTCTCTCTCTCTCTCTCTCTCTCTCTCTCTCTCTCTCTCTCTCAAAAGGTAAGCCCTGCTGCATATTTCTGTAGATACTGTTGCCTTGCCCGGGGCCGTGTCAGACAAGGCTGGATAAGGTCAGGCTGGGTCAGGAGAGGTCAGAGCATATCTTCTCAATTTTAGGTTTTCATTTTACCGATTTTTGAGAGAGAGAGAGAGAGAGAGAGAGAGAGAGAGAGAGAGAGCATCTCACTCAATCTCACACACACACACACACACACACACACACACACACACACACACACACACACACACACAGTAGCACTTCGCCTCATCATTCCCAGGTCCATGGGGAGACCGCTGCTAATGAGGTCCATCCCCCCTCCTCTCTCTCTCTCTCTCTCTCTCTCTCTCTCTCTCTTTTCTTCATCTTTTTCTCATTTCCTCCCTTCCTTTTTTTCTTAATATATCGCTAACTCATATTCGTCCTTTTTCTTCCGACTATCTTGCTTTTCCTTCCTTCTTTCCTTCTTTCTTCCCAATCCTTCTGTCTATATTCTCTCCCAGTCTCTCCCTTTACCCTTTCTTCCCCTCTTTTTCTTCTTATTCCCTTGTCTTTCCTCTTTTATATCCATTTTCTCTTATCCCCTTTCAGATATCAACAGTGGAGTCACTAATCTTGGACAGTGGAGGGCATACTAATGAGAAAATGTTACATTTTATTACAGTTTTTAATGTAGAAATTATATGTTTGAATCCTTCCACTTTGTAAAAAAAAAAAAAAAGAATAGCATAATGTATAATGCTGAATGAGAAGCTACTTTTTTTTTTTCTGTCATTAATTTTGCGGTCATCAAAACACCTGAGATGGAAAAAGTATGTCCATGATTGCTAAAGGAGAGGCAAAGATGAAGTTTAAATTACGGTATATACTAATTCCTCTACACACTGTGGAGTAAAATTGTGCATTGCGACAGGAAAACTAGAATTCTTAACTTCAGTATTTAAATAGGGCAAAAAATCACAGCTCCTATAGTAAACATTGGAGTTTTGGAAGTTTGTGGAAACCATTGTCAGCGACGAATTAAACACAAAAAACAAATTATTCCTACCTCTAAATGTTTAATAATGGAAATACCACCAGTATAAACTACGGTATCTCAGTTTCTTTAAAGTGTCTCATAAAGTGTCATTGCTAACAAAAGTGTTCTTGAGAAATGTAGGAGTCGTAGAAAGGATGGCACTAGACAAATGTTAAAAGTGCAACGATCCAAGATTTCGTTTTTAATGTCATAGTCTGTATTAATTTCATGTTATAGCTAATTATTCAAGATGGCGAGATGTTTGTTTTAGGCCAACTTAAAGAGAAAAGAGTAAAATCGCCAGCTAACACGCTCACTCCGAGACTATTTGTAAACAATGCCTGAGCTTTATTCTTCTCAGTGGCAAACAGCTTCTGTGGGATAAGAGGTCCTTTGTATTCCTTCATGCAATAGACTCCTTTGTCCTCTCTCTCTCTCTCTCTCTCTCTCTCTCAGGCCACACTTAGAGTTTGCAGTGCAATTTTGGGCGCCTCACCTAATTAAAGATATAGAAATACTGGAAGCGGTCCAGCATAGGGCTACCAAGTTAATCCCGTCCCTGAGGTATAAAACATACCTCGAGAGACTCAGGGAATTAAACCTATTCTCTCTTAGAAAACGGAGACTCAGGGGACAGCTGATTGAATGTTTTAACATTCTAAAAGGCTTTAGTAATACTGATTCAAGCAAGCTATTCACAGTAATTGCCGAGACTGTAACTCGAGGAAATGGTATGAAGTTGCAAGCAAGGAGGGCTAATCTTGATACAACCAAAAACTTCTTCACTTACTCTGTTGTAAGCGAATGGAATAAACTCCCTGGGAATGTGATTGAGAGTGGTACCAAAAATATATTTAAAAAGAGACTGGACATGTATCTCGACGCAATTGGTATCGTTTAGTTAGGATGGAGTAATTATTGCATATTCGCGTCTGCAGTCATCTGTCTGTTAGACACAGACAGTATCTTACGGTATATATAATAGATAAACACTCTATTCATCCTTTTATATATTTAAAAAAAAAAATTGCATGCATAGAGTAAGTATGTGGCTGTATGCACAAATTTCCTTTTCCATATTATTCTACTTTCTGCCGATCCAATAAAATTCCTTCAGGTTTTTCATTCCTGCGAGGTATTACTTCCTCTCTTGTTTCCTGTACGGCAAATGCCGGAGGGTCTGGAGGGTGGGGGAGAGAGCCTTCTGCTGTGCTATCCTTTTCTCCTGCTCCTATGCACTGTATTAGTATTAAGGCATATTAGTATTAAGGCCTGACCACTTCGTAGGGACCGTAAGGTCTGTGTGGTCTGTGTATCTATGTAACTCTATGTAACTCTCTCTCTCAGCTCCTCTATACCCTCTTTTTCCTCCAATTCTGTCTCGCTTTCTTCATCTTTATCTCCCTCTTCTTGTCTCTTTTTTTTTTTGTCCCCTTCTTCCTCCATCCACCTTCTGTCTCCTCTCTCCTGGCCTCTCGCTTGTCTCTCACCCACAAACACACTCTCAGAGAGATAGATAAAAAGACAAGCCAATCATCCAGGCAGAGAGACAGAACATACAGATTGAGAGATTGAATTGTTAGACAGACAAAAATGACAGACAGACAAACAGAGAGACAGGCCAGGTAAAACAGACAGAAAAGATAATTAGAGACAGACAGACAGACAGACAGGAGAGAGACTGAAACAGAGGAGAGAGAGAGAGTACCTCCTCACCTCATCACTCCTATGCCCATGGGGAAACCACTGCTAATGAGGTCCACTTCTCTCTCTCTCTCTCTCTCTCTCTCTCTCTCTCTCCCCCTAGAAGTTCGAAAACATTTTTTTTTCTCTTTCTGTCACTTTCTTTTCCTCTCTCACATTGTCACTAATTTTCTTCGCTATTTTCCGGCCTTTTTATCACTTTTTCCCGTTTTTAGTTGACTTGCATTTTAATTTCATCCTTTTTTTTTCATGACCTTTTTTTCACATAGGTCTGTCGAATTATACTGCAAGTCAGTTAGGAATAGAGTTATATTAAATAAATCAGAATATTTCTAATTTTTTAAATATATGGTACATATTTCTTAACGACAGAGTGGACTTTTTTTTTTTTAATGGAAGAAAGAAGGAACCAAAGGCCAGGAGTCCGCAAACCTTGTTCCCTCCAAGAAAAAAAACAAAAATAAGAGAACAGAGAGCCAAATTGCCATCTCTGCATGTTGAAAGCTGAGTTTTAAAGACAGATTTGACTCTGAAATGTAATGCTAACCACGAAGAAGTGCTGTGGAAGGCAGTCAGAGCCGTGGTATTATCTTTTTCTCCACTGACTAACGTGAAATAAGCTGCAAAAGGACGAAAAATTTTGCCAAGTTGGGATGAATTGAGTATAGTTCAGTAATAATATAAATGTTTTTCCGTCTGGTTTCTGACTGCCAGCTAAACAATGTGACGGATGAGTAGGAGAGAGAGAGAGAGAGAGAGAATAAAGGAGAGGAGAAAAGATGGATAGTGAGAGAAAGAAAAAAGCATAAATGGAGGAAAAAATGAGGGGAGATGAAAAGAAGAGAGAGAGAGAGAGGGGGAGAGAGAGAGAGGGAGATGAAAATAAATGAAGAGAGAGAGAGAGAGAGAGAGAGAGAGAAAGAGAAGGGGGAGAATCCGTCCAATGGTTAGAACGTCCCAATCGAAGTGACTACCTCGCATACTGTAGGTTCGATCTCCAAGAGTCGACAGAAGTATTTTGGATCATGTCATGCCACAAAGGTGAGTAGGTTGGTCATCTACCCCTAAATCTACTAGACTACATTAACCTAGCCCCGAACCCCTACACCTCGAGACGATAAAATGGTATTGGGTGTTACTGAGAAAGGGAGTTGCATTATTAGGCTGTTGGATTGATGTTATATTTCTCTTAAGACTTTGGCTCTAGGGGTTAGTAGGTGGGGGCAGCTTTCTTGCTCCACTGTCCTTATATTCGACTCATAAAATGGATATCAATGTCACAACCTGCTCTAAATCAGACACTTATGCTTTACTCTCGCTATATTTGGCTTATAAACTGGAAATCATAGTCACATGCTGCTTGAAATCAAACTTTCTTTATTAATTCTTATGATTTATTAATTAAAGAATTTGCTAAGGTGGTGGATCTTATTAACATACTCTGCCCCCTCCCCTCACTCCTCTAGCTCACCCCTTTCCTCTTTCCCCTCACTCCTGTTCCCTCACCTCTCTCACCCCTCAGCCATTCCCCCACATCCTCTCCCCTCTTACCTTCACTCCCTTTCCACTCTCCTCCTCTTACCTTAACCGCTCCTCATTTACTCTCACCCCTCCCCATTCACCCTCGCCCCTCCCCATTCACCCTCGCCCTCCCCATTCACCCTCGCCTCTCCCCATTCACCCTCGCCCCTCCCTGTTAACGCTCGTCCTTCCCCATTCACCCTCACTCCTTCTCATTCACCCTCAGAGCCACAAAGGATACGGTAATATGGCTATCTATAAACAGGTCACAATTGACTGCTCAAATTATACTAGAGGTAATGGGCTTAAAATTATGGCAAACGATTCAGTTACACGAAGCTAAGCATTTCTTCTTGAATAGAGTTGTAAATGTATGGAACAAACTGCCCTCCAGTGTAGTAAACCCTGATACAGTAATAGCCTTTAAAAATCGCTTGGCCATCTATCTTTCTACTAACCCCCCGCTAATTATGTTCACTCCTGAATAATACATTTCTGTAGTGTATATATTTTTTCTTTGTTTAGAGCTTGTCATATTACCCACAAAGCCACATCGATAAATAATGTTGACATATTGTTACTTTCCTCTTCAGGTAGATAGTGTAGAATAAAATTTCCTTTCCTCTTATTTCAGTGATAGTTTTTTCTATGTTGCATGGTGATCCTTCTAGCTATTTCCTGTCGGCTTCGGCTGGTAGGCTTGGTGGGTGGGGGGAGCCTTCCTGCTTTTCTATCCTTGTCATTAGCTGATAGAATAGCTTTGTCAGTTATAACCTTCCCTATACTAAACAGCCACGGAAGGACCAACAGGTCTGTTTTTGTCTGTTTTCCTCTGTACTCCTCTGTACCACTCCCCATTCCCCCTCACCGTTCCCCACTCATCTCCACCCCTCCCCATTCACATCACCCCTCCCCATTCACCCTCACCCCCTCTCACCTCCACCCCTCCCCTCTCACCTCCATCCCTCCCCAACTCTCCCCCATCTCTAAATTTACCGTCGCCTGCTTTCACAACCGACTTCTGCGCAGATTTACTTTGTCCTCTCCCTCTCACCCACGTCTCTCCCTCTCACCCACGTCTCTCCCTCTCACCCTTCCCTTTCCCTCTCACCCTCCCCTCTCCCTCTCACCCTGTCCCGTCCCTCTCACCCTCCCCTTCCCCTCTCACCTTCCGTCTCCCTCTCCCTTCCCCTTAACACACATTTACTCTAGCCTTCCCCTCTTCTTCTCCCCCCCCCCAGCCTGGCATATTCTCCCCTCCCCCACTCTCCTCCATCCACCTCCTTCCCTTCAGTCCCCCCTCCCCTCTCCCCCTTGTCTCTCTCTCCCCTCATATTCACCCCTCCCCTCTCCCCCTTACCTTCTTCACACATTGACTTTCTCCCTCCCCTTCTTTCCTCCTTCCCCCTTCCTACTCTCCCTCCTCCCTCCCCCTCCTCTCTTTACCCACCTTTCCCAACACTCCTCTGTACACACATAAATTCACACACACACACACACACACACACACACACACACACACACACACACACACACACACACACACACGTCACGACCACTAATCATATATCAACCATCGATCCTCCATAAGGGTCTTTCTAGCCCCCCCAAACACTAACAATTTTTTACACATCCACACATACACTTACTTACTACACTCTTTCTCTCTCTCTCTCTCTCTCTCTCTCTCTCTCTCTCTCTCTCTCTCTCTCTCAGGCTACAACCAGACCATTTTATTCAGCTGAGGGAAATCCAACCAATCAGTGTAGTAAAAAGCATCCTTATTAATTTCTTCCCTTTTCCCTTGAATAATGCGGAAACATAATATTGGGTAATTTCAGACGGTTTTTCTCCAGCTGAGGGAAATTGTAGAGGTTGGTGGGTTGTGGAGTAGCTGAATTAACCGTCTCGTGATCGAGGGAGGAGGGATTTTGTTGGAGAGAGTGGGGGAGAAGTTGTTGGTGAGGGTGTTGGGAGGTGAGGGAGGAGAGAGATTTTTGGAGTAGTTGCTAGTGAGGGTGTTCGAGGTTGAAGAAGGAGGGATTTTGTTGGAGAGAGTGTTGGAGTTCTTGCTGAGAATGTTGGAGGGGGGTCAGGGAGGAGGAAGAATGTTGGAGAGATTGGTGAAGTTGTTGTTAAGAAAGTTGGAGATGTTGTTGGAGAGAATGATGGACTTGGAGGAAGGAGAGATATTGTTGGAAAGAATGATGGAGGTCGAAGAAGGAGGGATATTATTGAAGTAAATGGTGGAGGGTGAGGAAGGAGAGAGAATGTTGGAGGTACTGGAGGTAAGGGAGAGACTAATGGAGGGAGAGACTGTGACCACACACTGCTTTATCGACAGCAGAGGTAGTTTGGCCCGGCAATATACGGTATGGGCATGAGGCGTGTGAGAAATGTGTGAAAATGTGAGAGGGAATGTGAGAAAATGTGTGAAAGAATGTTAGAGAATGTGTAAGAATAGGAGGAACTATGTGAATGTTGGATTTAGTTATGTAAGGATATGTGAGTGAATATGTGACAGCGTTTGGTACAGGAATTTGAGTGAATAGGCGAAAATATGTGAATCTTGGGTATAAGAAGGTGAGAAAATGTGAGAGAGTGTATGCAATGTTTGGGTGTAGGAATGAGTTAAGCAATGTGAGAAATTAAAGAAACCTTGCGAGCGGTGTAGGATTGTGAGCAAATGTGAGAGAGTGTGTGAAGGAACCAGGGCTGTGATAGAATGTGTGAGGATGTTAGAAGGTGTGTGAATGTGTAGGTTTGGACTGTGAGAAATCAGGGGAGAATGTGTGAGAATGTGTAACAGTGGTGGGTGCAGAAGTGTGTGGGAATGTGTTAAATTGTATAAATATTGGGTATCAGAATGAGAGAGAGAGAGAGAGAGAGAGAGAGAGAGAGAGAGAGAGAGAGAGAGAGAGAGAATATGCATGATACTCGCTGCAGGAGTGTGAGAAAATCTTTAATTATGGATGGAAATAAGAACGACCTATAAATTTTGCTTATTCCTTTCCTAACCTCTGACATATGCTAACCTTACCTAACCCACCAGACCACCTAAGTTCACCTGACCTAGCCTAACCTAACCTAACTCCCAGCATATCATTCCTCTATCCCATTTTTCTCCTTTATATCCCACTCAAAGGTAATATTTCTCTGCTTCACCTCTCCTAATTTAACGTAACCTAAATTATTCCAGTCCAGCCTGACCTTTCTTTACTTTATCTCACCTTAGTTAACCTGACTTCCATCATCTTGTAATCGACTCCAGCTCTGTCACTAACTTATGCACTCTATTCCTAACCTCAGCGAACTTAACCCAACCTAAGTAAATCCCATCTCAGATAACAAATAAGGAAAGTAAAGCCTTCCTTAACCTACGAAAGCCCCACTTATTTACACTCTCACTTCATTGCCACTTTGTCACCCTCAGACGTAACACACAGGTAGCATCACTCTCTGTCTGTCTGTCTGTCTGTCTGTCTCTGTCTGTCTCTCTCTCTCTCTCTCTCTCTCTCTCTCTCTCTCTCTCTCTCTCTCTCTCTCTCTCTCTCTCTCTCTCTCTCTGCTTAATTCCCTTTATCCACACCCTGTTTCATCCCTAACCATTTACATTTTCCTCAGTATTTCTCTGTCTAATAATTTAATTCCTTTGTCATCACTTTTCACAGGCACATCTCCCCCTTCATTACAATCTGTCATCATCCCACGTCACCTGTCACCACCCTGCATCACATTTCACGCCTATTTTCTACCCTCATCACCTCGTCACCTTACCTCTATCGACCTCACACCCCATCTCACTTCTCTATGTTTCCCTCTCACCATCCCATCCCATGCCATCCCCTTTCCACCTAACACTATATTTTATTCCTACTTATTACCCTTACTGCTTCACACCACACTTCACCCCTCCATATTGCCTATCACCACATCACTGTTAACCATTTATATATCACATTCCAACTCTACTTGCTGCCCCTCATCACCACATACCATATCACACCTCAGCTCTCCTTGCTGCCTGTCCCTACACCACATCACTCCTCACCATAACCCCAATCTCATCCCTTCTTACTACCCCACATTATGCTTCACCACCAGATCATCATCGTTCATTACCATCATCACAGGTTATCACCAGTTCACCATTCTCCCTTACTATCACCTCCATCACCAACACATCATCCTTCATATCTATCACCACAGTTTATCCCCATCCTTCCTAGCAACATAACTCATCACCACCCAATACCACCTCGTTATCACCCCTAGGCCTTCCCCTCCTCTCTCCCCTCCCTTCTTCTCTCCTCTCCCTCTCCCTTTCCTCTCTCCCACAGAGCGTGTATGGGGAGCGTCACCCCCTCATTACGTGCGTGTGAGGGGGGGGGCAGTAGGGGGCCGTGCAATCAATGGGGGAGCTGTCAATGGCCTGCTCCCCCGCTGGGCTTTAGGGCGGTTGGGGAGGGTTGATGGATTGAGAGGGCCGTGGAGAGGGACTGAGAGGGCTGTAGAGTGGGGTGGATTGAGAGGGCTGTGGAGAGGGGTGGATTATTGTGCTGTGTAGAGAGGACTAATAGATTGAGAGGACTGTGGAGAGGGTTAGTGGATCGTGGAGGGGGTTGGTGGATTTTGTGGAGAGGGTTGGTGGATTGAGAGGGCTATGGAGTGGGTTGCTGGGTTTAGAGTACTGTGGAGAGGGGTGGATTGAAGAAGGTGTGGAGAGGGGTGGATTGAGATGGCTGTGGGTGGAGAGGGGTGGGTTGATGGTGCTGTGGAGAAGGGTGGATTGAGAGGGTTGTGGAGAGGGAATGAGAGGGCTGTGGAGAGGGACTGAGTGCGCTGTGGAGAAGGATGGGTTGAGAGTGCTGTGGAGAGGGGTGGATTAAGAGGGGTGTGGGTTGGTGGACTGTGGAGAGGGATGGTGGATTGTGGAGAGGGCTGGAGAGAGAGGCATGGTAATTTGGGGAGGGCTGTGAGAGGGCTGTGGGGAGGGAATTAGGTGGTCTGATTGCGTACTTGAGAGGGCTGTGGAGAGGGCTGTTTGACTGGGAGAGATGTGGGGAGGGCTTAAAAGGGCTACCTAGGGCTACATTGAGGGTTGGGCGAATGGGTGGATTGTAAAAGGGGACTGGGGGGTTGTGGAGACGGATGGTGGACTGGAGGGCTGTGAAGGGGACTGGTGGACTGGAGGGCTGTGGAGAGGACTGGTGGACTGGAGTACTGTGGAGAGGACTGGTGGACTGGAGGGCTGTGGAGAGGACTGGTGGACTGGAGGGTTGGGGAATGGACTGGTGGACTGTGGAGAGGACTGGTGGACTGGAGGGCTGTGGAGAGGACTGGTGGACTGGAGGACTGTGGAGAGGACTGGTGGACTGGAGGGCTGTGGAGAGAACTGGTGGACTGGAGGGCTGTGGAGAGGACTGGTGGACTTGGAGGCTGTGGAGAGGACTGGTGGACTGGGAGGCTGTGGAGAGGACTGGTGGACTGGAGGGCTGTGGAGAGGACTGGTGGACTGAAGGGCTGTGGAGTGGACTGGTGTACTGGAGGGCTGTGAGGAGAGTAGATATTTGGAGAGGGTTGGTTGGTTGGAAGGGCCGTGAAAGGATGGGTGGAATGAAAGGGCTGGAGAGGATTAGTGGTGCTGATATAAGCCGTGGAAGGGCTAGTGGATAGGAAGGTTATGAAGAGGACTGTACGGATGTGGAAAAGGCTGATAGATTGACTGCTCTCTATTGTATTTTGTTTTTTTCGTGGAGGGAGCTGTTATTGCGGGCCTTTGGTTCCTTCTTCCTCGCATAAAAGAAAAAAAAAGCTGATAAGAACTCGTGGGGATTAATAGGTAAGGTCTTGAAGGCAGGGAAGAATTAGAACTGAATCTTGCTTTGGGAAATGGTTGGGAAGGGAGTAAGGTAAGGTTTAGAGATGAAATGGGGAAGTGAGAGGGGAGTAAGGTAAGGTTTAGAGATGAAATGGGGAAGTGGGAAGGGAGTAAGGTAAGGTTTAGAGATGAAATGGGGAAGTGGGAGGGGAGTAAGGTAAGGTTTAGAGATGAAATGGGGAAGTGGGAGGGGAGTAAGGTAAGGTTTAGAGATGAAATGGGAAAGACATAATAGAGAGTATGATATGTGGGGAGGGTCTGGGTAGAAGTGGGGAGGATATGGAGAAAATAAATGTGTGGGGAAGAAATGGGAAGTGGTAGGGGAAATGAAGCGATGTGGGAAGGGAATAGGGAAGGCTGAGGACGGATAGAAAGGCATGAGGAGGAAATGAGAAGGGAAGAAATGGGAAGGGATGGAGGAAATGACGTGAGGTGGGAAGGGAATAGGAAAGATTTACGACGGTTTGCAAGGTGTGAGGAGGAAATGAGGTGGGAAGAAATGGGAAGGGATGGGGGAAATAAAGTGAGATGGGAAGCAAATAGGAAAGGTTGAGATTAGGAGGGTATGAGGAAGTGAAGCATAATTGGTATAATTCTGAGAGTGAGAAAATCTATATATCATCATACTCTCTCTCTCTCTCTCTCTCTCTCTCTCTCTCTCTCTCTCTCTCTCTCTCTCTCTCTCCAATAGAAAATTATATGTAAGAAAGTGGTTTGGGATGGAGTGAATTGATGCAGCTGAGTCAGAAAATGGGGAATGGATGGATGGATGGGTGGATGGAAGGACGGATGGATGGCTGGATGGATATGTGGATTGATAGGTGGACAGATGGATGGATGAATGGATGAGTAGATAGCGACCTGGACTTGAATGAAGAACTGAAGCTGAGAATGGATATTTTTTTTTTTTTTAATTAACGGCTGCCTTGGATGTACTCTTGGATGGATAAATAGATAGATACTGCAGACTGATAGATAGGCAGATTGGAAGGTTGATGAATGGAAGATAGAGAGATGAATGGACTGATGGATGGGTGGATTATAAACAGAGATGGAGAGATGGATGGATGGATTGATGAATGGAAGGAGGGATAGGCAGACAGACAGAAAGAGACCAGCAAGTAAATAGATAGATAGACACATAGATAGTTAGATAGATACTTAAAGACTGATGGATTAATAGATCAACACAGGTTTAAGGAGCCTTGAGTGCCAGATGATGCCTCTTTCAGGTCATAGGCCATCAGGTCACAGGTCATATCAGATCACAGGTCATATCAGGTCACAGGTCATCGGCTCACATTAAGGATCCAAGTCATTAGGTCATTTCACAATATGTCCTCTCAGATCAGGTCAAAGGTCACAGGTCATCTCACAGCTTTTCGCTCTCATGTTAGGTCATCTTACAGCTCTGTTCTCTCATGTCAGTTCAGGTTATCTCAACTCTTTCCCTTCATATCAGGTCACGAGTTTTCAGGTCATTCCACAAAAGTACCCTCTCATATCATATCATAGGTCATTATATGAAGCTTCAGGTCACAGATCACTGGGACACCTCGCAATCCTAGCCTCTTATTAGGTCACAGGTCGTACGGTCATCCCTCAACACTTCCTTCTTAAGTCAGGTCACGGGTCGTCAAGTTACAAGTCATATCTGGTCACACGCTATAGTTAGGTCACAAATAATCAGGTTACATGTAATATCAGGTCACAGGTCATTACGTTGCAGGTCAGGTTGTTCAGTCATCCTGGTGGGCAGAGCACATATTACATCAGGTCACCTCCCAACCTATTCCTTTCATGTCAGGTCACAGGTCATCATAGGTCAAGAAGTCACAGCTCTACTTTCATGTCAGATACCAAGATTGTTGAGACAGATTATGGGGATATATTTAAAGTATCTTTACTACCGCTACTTCAATGGTTACTGCTTCCTCATATGCCTACTTACATCCCTCCTCCATTACGATGTGCGTGCAACAACCGCCTGGCAGTGCTTTCTCACCCCTTTTCTGTTCAGCTAATGGAAGAGTTAACTGATACTCTGAGTTCTCATATGCAACAGATCAACTCTGGAACTATCTCCTTCAGTCTGTATTTCCCTTTGCCTATGATCTTCAGTCTGCAATATGTCCAGGCATCTCGAAATGAACGGATCTTGAATGTGGCTCTGTTTTGTTTCTTTTTTCTTGGAGGGAACAACCTTGCAAGCTTCTAGCCATATAACGCCACATCAAATCACAGGTAGTCACAGGTCAACAGGTCACAAGTCGACAGGTCAACAAGTCATAAGTCAGTAGGTCATAAGTCATCACAGGTTAACAGGTCATAGATCAAACGGTCAACAGGTCATCGCAGGTCATAAGTCAACAGGTCACAGATCAACAGGTCACAGGTCATCACAGGTCAACAGGTCACAACGCTACTCTGCCGTCAGGTGGTAGGATTAGCGGACCCCCTCCTGAGTGCCAGCTGCTGCCTCACACGGCCTCGCTGATGGATACCGGTAGATTGCCGGACTCACCTCGCTGTACCCTGTGTAGAGCTGCCTGTATCCTGTGTAGAGCTGCCTGTATCTTGAGTAGAGCTGCCTGTATCCTGTGTAGACTGCCTGTATCCTGTGTAGAGCTACCTGTATCCTGTGTAGAGCTGCCTGTATCCTGTGTAGAGCTGCCTGTATCCTGTCTAGTCTCTCTCTCTCTCTCTCTCTCTCTCTCTCTCTCTCTCTCTCTCTCTCTCTCTCTGTTTTTTTAAGAGTCTAGTGTAATCTGTATATAGTTTTCTGTAACGTGTCTGGTCGTCTGTAACACATTCTGTAACTATCTAGAGCCTTCTGTGCCATACCTGGAGCCTAATTTTACTTATAAGAGCTTTCTTTAACCTACATACCCTCTTAATGTAATAGGCCTTTTGTAATTTATCCTTATCTTCTGTAACTGATCCAGGGCCCTTTGTAACCTATCTATAGCCTACCCTACCGTACCTTACCCTACCTAGAGCCTACATAGAGCTTCCTATAACCTACCTTAGCCTACCCTCAGCCTGCCTTTATTGATCCTGCCTTTACTAGACACGTTACTTACCCTACGTAACTTGATGCTTCATAGACCCTACCCACAGAATAATAATGATGATGATGATGATGATAGCAGCAGTAGTAGTAGTATGAGTAGTAGTAGTAGTAGTAGTGGTAGTGCTAGTAGTAATAGTAATAGTAGTAGTAGCAGTAGTAGAAGCCTTAGTAGTAACAGCAATAAAAATAACACTAGCAATAATCGCAAAAACTCTACTCTGCCTCATCCTGTCTCCATCCTACCTTCATCCTACCTGTCCTTAATCACTTACCTTCATTCACCTGAGCTGTCCCTAGGCTCTCGCTCCCTCGCCAATCTCCACCACCTATTTTTATCACGGAATTTCACTTGCTTCTTGCACGGTATATGGAGAGGGGTATCTAGGAATGAAAGCCAGCAGAGGGGAAGTATTGCGGTATCTATGTTGCTGTGAGGATATCGGTATTGGTGAGAGGAGGAGGCAGGTGGAGAGAAGGAAAAGGCCTGTGTGTGTGTGTGTGTGTGTGTGTGTGTGTGTGGAGAGAGGGAGGGAGGAAAGGGAAGAGAGAGAGAGAAGATAAAATTGATGGCTGGTTGAGGTTTTGGTGATGTGATGGATGGATAGATTGGTATGTATCTGGGGAGAAGGAAATTTGTGTGTGTGTGTGTGTGTGTGTGTGTGTGTGTGATAGGGAGGGAGGGAGGAAAGAGAAGAGAGAGCAGATAAATATTGGTGGCTGACTGAGATTTAGATGAAGCAATGGATGAATGGATAGGTAGTGCTAGATAGATAGTTGAGCAGATAGACAGACGAATAGATAGAAAGACGAATAAATAGATAGTTCCCTTCAATCCAAATGCATAGTCACAGTGTATTAATCCCATCGATTTCCTTGTCCTTCTTTCTGCCTTATATCCTCTACCATCATCTCTGTTTAGCATAGTGAAATAAATCAAGCTTTGAAGGGATTATTTAAAGCTTAATTTAACCCCTTCCTTTGTAAACATATAATCTAACCTGAAGTATATCGTCTGGATAGAGGAAGAATAATAAAGAAAAGGACTCACTGGTTTGAAGGGATGAATTGACTGGAGGTCATAGACAGAGGGAGACACACTGAGGAGGACATTTCCAGAATTGATTAGTTATTGATGTGAAGGTTTGAAGAGCATCGGTGAAGTGACACACACACACACACACACACACACACACACACACACACACACACCTATATCGATATAAGTCTATCTTTATATCTATCTACCTCTATGTATGTGTGCATGTGCATGTATGTATTCACCTTAGCCATATAATTTCACACTAATCATGTAAACTCTCTCTCTCTCTCTCTCTCTCTCTCTCTCTCTCTCTCTCTCTCTCTCTCTCTCTCTCTCTCCTGACCTATGTAAAAATCATCTGAGTAAAAAAAATTGCCGTATATAAATAAAAATCATTAACATTATGAAATCCCAAAAGTTAATGCGAAAAAAAATAACCCATAATAATACTTACTCTACAGTATATTGCTCTTGCTCTATATTGCTCTTGCTCTATATTGCTCTTGCTCTATATTGCTCTTGCTCTATATTGCTTCTAATGTTAAATGTAATTAATCTGGTATTTTTAAGTACGTATTTGTACCATACGTAGGAGATGCAGCGAGTCAACAAGGAGGGCTGTAAGTCAAGTCCCCCTCAATCCTTGCACCACGCCAATCCTTGCACCACGTCAATCCTTGCACCACGCCAATCCTTGCACCACGCCAATCCTTGCACCACGCCAATCCTTGCACCACGCCAATCCTTGCACCACGCCAATCCTTGCACCACTTCAAGCCTAGCACCACGCCAGTCCTTGCACCACGTTGCTCTGCATGCTATCGTTCAGGAGCTGTAGTCATAGGTTTTCCTGAGGCAAAGTTGAATGTGTTTTTTTACCTTTAACGCATTTAGGTAACAAAGACTGATTATTTTATAATCCAAATACGACAGAGAGAGAGAGAGAGAGAGAGAGAGAGAGAGAGTAACTGGGAAATGCTATATGATACAGTAAGGAGTAAAATCGTCTTCAAAACCGAAACTAGAGTGAATAATGACATGGAAAAAAACAGTAAAACCCAAGAAAGAGTGAATAATAATTTGAAGCAATACGATAAAGCAAAATTAATTACAAAGTCCAAAGCAGAGTGATTATATGCATGAAACAGTCCAAAAAACTGTGAATTATAACGCGAAACAATACGATAGAACAAAATTAACTTGAATGCCGAAACTCGAGTGATTAATAGTGCGAGAAATATAAAACCCAACGTAGAGTGAATAAACACGTGAAAATCTGAAACACCCCCAGAGCAGAGTGAATAATGATGTGAACCAGTACGATAAAACCCAAGCTAGAGTGCAATATAGCGTGACAAAATACGATGAAGTTGTATTAATAGGAAACCCAATCTACCGTGAGTAATTACGTCAAACAGTGTGATAAACCAAAATTCTTCCCGATAGTAACTTACTGCTCTGGAAGCCTGGTTGTCATGGAAACTGAATCCTTTATGCTTAGGGCTCTGGGGCTGAAGAGGGAGGTCTTCACGTGGTGGCACTGATATTACTGAGTGGGTCCTCTGACTATACAAGCGTCTCTCTCTCTCTCTCTCTCTCTCTCTCTCTCTCTCTCTCTCTCTCTCTCTCTCTCTCATTTCGGAGAGGAGGATAGTGGGCTCTAGGAGGGCAATTTCAGCCTTCAGTCTACTGGGTTCAGATTAACTTAGGGGACACAACAACGATTCCCTGTCATAACTTCGATATTTTTTCCAGGAAGAACTGAACAAGGGAAACTTTTGCACTCCATTCCCTGATCATCCTGCAAAAAAACAATTATAACCTGCTGTGAATTTCGCCTCATAACTTAGAATTATTTACGAAACTAGAACAGGAGACAGAGGGAGATTCAACAGTTCCATTGTCCTTCCTACAAATAAAAATCCGAGTTAGGACAGCATTGATCTTATATGCGTCTGTGTACCCCCGTCCAGGTGCTCCGTCTTCAAAGAAAATAAATAAAATAAATAAATAAATAGTCTTGCAATGAAATAAAAACCATCTGAATTAGTGACTGTAAACTGTAAATCGTCTGGCCAGGTGATGCAAGAATATAGAAAGCTGTCCTCGCGATCTAGAAGGTCAGTTGTGTCGTGAAGTCCATCCAGGAGGGTAATGATTGCAACCGTGCTTGCGATGTGAGGGTCGGTGTTATGTTTTGCTCGACGCGCGTGTGTGTGAGGGGGGAGGGGGACAGAAGAAAAGATAATTGTAAAGATCATAGAATGGGCAGCTCTGAACAAATGCAGCATCATACCAAAATGTCTTGGAACCAATGCCTCTAACAGAAAACAATGGCGAGCCCTCTGCAGCGAAGGAACCAGTCATCTCCAACAAACTCGGAACCTGGCAAGAGAAGATCGTAGACAATGAAGGCACAACCAAAACAGACGTGACATGCTGACCGTGTGGCAAAGTTTGCGGATCCAGGCTTGGTCTGCACAGTCGCACATGTTGGCTCTACAGACAATGAGAAATGTTGTATCCCTGTGTGTATAGTAGGCGTCATCTTCTACAGCAGAAGGACAGCTTTATGTTAAGTGTGTGTGTGTGTGTGTGTGTGTTATCATCTGGTAGTAGTCACACCAAAAGATAACCCTTCTGATGATATGGATGAAAAGAATAACCACCAGGATTCAGAGCAAAGCAAATCGTCTTGAAGTGCGAAAATCGTCTGGAGGAACTAAAAATCGTGTCGAGAACTAAAATCGTCTGAGGAACCAAAATCGCCTGGAAGACTAAAATCGTCTGGGAGAAGAAAATCATCTGATGGAACTAAAACCATCTTGTACTAAAGTCGTCCAGAGAACTAAAATCGTCTGGGGAACTAAAATCGTCTGAGGAATTAAAATCATCTGGGTACTAAAATCGTCTAGAGAACTAAAATCTTCTGGGGAACTAAAATCGTCTATGGAATTAAAATCGTCTGAAAACTAAAATTGTCTGGCGGGACTATAACCATCTTAAGAAATAATAATCAGGAAATAAGTCATCTAGAGGAACTATAGTAGTCTGGAGGAACTAAAACCGTCTTGAACTAAAATCGTCCGAAGAAACTAACATCGTCTGGAGATAGTCGCTCTAAATCAAAGCCATCCTCGCAGTGAAGGTTTTGCGCTGTGCCCCTAAAGTCGGTCCAGGCGAGGAGCGAATTATTTCATTTCCAGAGGCAGCCCAATCAAGCAAAAACTGTTTTAATTTGGGTAACGATGCCATTATCAGGGAAACAGTCTAAGTTGAAGGCTTTTTAATACCTCAGATTAATTTGCACTTTTAGCATTAGGAGAAGCGGGTGTAATTGTGGCTGTATTTTGTGTTCTGGCTGTGTTCTGCTTGGGGGATTCTGTGCCTCTTGTGTCGTGAGAAAACTGGAGAAATATAAAGATTTGGAGACATACATGGTGGATAAGAGAGTGTTTGATGAATTGACAGACAGGTAGACAGACAGTGATAGGAGTGACGGTAGTAGTAATAGTAGAAGAAGAAGAAGAAGAAAGAAAGAGAGAGAGAGAGAGAGACTCGTACAACTACTCTTTAACACAGGATGACACACTGGCACCCTACATCTCTCACAAACTATACATATACATACTTAACACAGGGCGACTCACACTTTGATATACTCACATTCACCCTTTCGCTATATTGTCAGAAGTGCACATAGGCCAACACACAGATCCACACTCTTTATTTATTTATTTTTATATTTTTCTAGTGTGTATGCATAGGTACCTAATTTTCTCTCTGTCTCTGTCTGTCTGTCTATCTCCAGCAATCAGTCTATCTGTGTACCTACCTATTAGTCATTTACTCAGTCAGTCAGTCAGCCAGTCAGTCAATCTGTCCCTCCAACTATCTGTTTATCTGTCTATCTATCTACCCATCTGTATATAAAATCTTCCTATCTCCACTGCATACAGCATAGATACATAATTTTATATTCTCTCTCTCTCTCTCTCTCTCTCTCTCTCTCTCTCTCTCTCTCTCTCTCTCTCTCTCTCTCTCTCTCTCTCTCTCTCTCTCTCTCTCTCTCTCTCTCTCTCTCTCTCTCTCTCTGCATGCCATTACTTCTCTCACACGCAGTTCTGTGTCTCCCTCTCCGTCTCTCTCACTCACACATATTCCATTTCAGCGTTCTAACAGTCTCAACTTGCATAATATTGCTTCACATTCAACGTGCTCTCTCTCTCTCTCTCTCTCTCTCTCTCTCTCTCTCTCTCTCTCTCTCTCTCTCTCACACACACACACACACACACACACACACACACACACACACACACACACACACACACATCTCAATAGCGTAGTTGTAAGGTACTTACAGGGCGAGGACGTGGTTTGTCGTAATTTACCATTGTTCACCGCTGCCGTCAGTCTCGATAGCGTGGTGGTAAGTACTTGTAGGGAGATAGGGAGGTTGGTTGTAGACCGTCGGAGCACTGCCAGGATAAAGTCGTGGGACGTAGTATGGCTAGCGTGAATAGGTAGGTCTCTCTCTCTCTCTCTCTCTCTCTCTCTCTCTCTCTCTCTCTCTCTCTCTCTCTCTCTCTCTCTCTCTCTCTCTCTCTCTCTCTCTCTCACCTTCCCCCGTGTATCATAAATGAAGTGAGTTACAGAGTAAGTTTGGGGTTACAG